>NW_024349225.1:5818957-6184787 GCF_902729225.1 Pteropus medius | reverse complement strand
TCCTTCCTTCCTTCCTTCCTTCCTTCCTTCCTTCCTTCCTTCCTTTTTTGCAGGATACCATAGAGTAGCAGTTAAAGGTATCAGCTTCCAAACTACCTGAAATATACTCACAACTCAACCACGCCTGGCTCTACGGCCTTTGGCAAATCACTTAAGCTCTTTCAACGCCTGTGTCTGAACTGCTCTGGAATGATGCTTCCTCATCGGTAAAATATGAATTAAAGAAATAGTGCCCACCACATCAGATTGTTGTATGAATTAATCAATTAATTCCTAGGGCCATGTGCAATGAAAGAACGATTATAATGGATTTAAAAGCACTTTGAAAACTAGTAAGCCCTTTGGAGAACTTATTTTCTTTAGGTGAAATAATAAGCATCAGCCATTACCTTTTATGGAAAACTGAAGTTAATTCACATCAGCAACAAACAGCTGAGGACGTGTTTATGGCTGTGTTTCTGGTTTATTAACATAGTCCATGATATTAGAAAATGAACTTGACATCCCTGCAAGTGGAGATATTTGGGTTAAAAACATTTTTCCCTTTCAGAACTCTTTCAATGGTTCTCAAGAATACGCCAGAAAAGCTTCTGCGTTAGCACCTAATCCACTTTTAACACTGGCTCAGGTCTCTTTTTACCATGAGAGTGTGCGGGGCTGGGGCAGGGGCGTCGGCCTGATGGGCAGCGCCTTCTCCGACAGCCGCCGGAAGTTCAAAGCCCAGAACCGCGAAGCACCTGTTGCTGCAGGGCCCGGGACAGAAGGAAAGTCAGGACGCCCAGGAGGCGTCCGCAAGCGGGAGGCCGGGCAGCGCAGAAGAGGAAGGGACAGGAGAGGACAGGCGACACCCACGTGCAAGCGCAGCTGCTCGCAGCTCTCGGGGGGCGGGGCGGCGCGCGGGGCTTCCCTCAGCCCACATCGGTCGGGGCGCAGCCAGCGGAGCGCCAGCTCCCCGCGTGCAGAACGTCTTGGGGTGCAGGGCGCGCGACTCCGCGTGACTCTGCGTGTCCGCGCCGCCCGGCGCTCGCCGCGGGAAGAGGCGCCGAACTACAGTCCCCAGGGTCCCCGGGCGTGGTGGGCGCGCGGTGCGGGGCCCCGCGGCGGAGCGGAGCGGAGCGGAGCGGGGCGGCGACGCTGCACCGGAGGCGTCTGGGTGAGCGCGGTGCGCGCCGGCGTGGACGGGCGGGACGCGGGGGTCGGGGAGCCGCGGCCGCCCGAGGAGCAGGGGAAGGCGGAGGGCGGGAAACGGAGCCAAGGGAAGTGTGAAGGCGACACCCTCCGGGCCGGAGCAGGAGTCGAGACGGGCGGGGACGGAGGGACCCAGCCCCCTGGATTCCTTCGGCGCCGCGCAGCGGGTCTCGGAGGATCCCTTTCTCAAAAAGACCAGAATCAGCCACCGAGCGGAGAACTCTAGCGATGAATTCTGATACGGTCTCTTCATTTTCTGGAAAATTGGTTGTATTTCTGTGGGGTTTTTGTTTTGTTTTGTTTTGATTTTAGTTTCTCTCTTTCTTCTTCTCCAAGTATTTCTTTGTCAAGTCATTCTCCTCGCCCAGAGCTGCATCCTCTTCCTCCTCCAAGAGACTTCGGTTTTTCTTTTCTTTTTTTTCTTTTCTTTTTTTTCTTTTCTTTTCTTTTTTCTTTTCTCTTCTTTTCTCTTCTCTTTTCTTTCTTTCTTTCTTTTTTTTTAAACTTTGCCCTTTTCAGAGAATTAACTAGATCAACCCGAATTCTTTGCACTGAGTGTTCTTGTCTGTGGAGAGAGGCGTCCGATTTCAGGAGTAACACCTTTTCCCCAGTTTTCAGTCATAACACCCTAAATTCACAATAAGGCTTAGGCTGAAGAACAGTCTAACCATTTGCTTTGGATAGACGCTATAAAAAGTTTCGAGGCATAACAGTCCCATATTTATTAAAAACTTTAACTTACAAAATATTGATGATTCTTCACTTACAGGCTGTCATGACCTCTTACCCCATGTTTTCCTGTAAGAGTTTCACAGTTCACAAAGTCAGCAAACTACTCATTTACTTCGTGTTTTGCTCTGTACAAAGGTAAAAAAATTTTAAGCTGTGCCTGCCACATGGCTTACAGTCTAGAAGAGAAGACAACTCTTAATAAAAAGCAAGTGTTTGGGTACACAATTATATTCATCTTGGAGGGTCAGGGAATGTTCCCTAGCTTGTAAAGTGAGTTTTAAAAGTTGGCTAGTCTGAAGGGGTTGAAGTAGGAGATAGGACAGGGTAGGTAGCAGCAACTGGGACCAGCGAGGCTAGGCTAGAGATCTGTACAGAGACCCAGACCAGGGAGTTTGATTTATTTCTTGGAAGCCAGGGGGGCAGTTATTGGCATTTCCTGAGCAGGACAAAAGGCAAGGTCGGACATGTTCATGCTACCGGAAGATTAATCTGGTAGTTTGAAGGAGGAGAAGAGGATGGGGATTAGGACGGTGATCTCCAATTCCCATGTCATTCTCCCCTTGAATATTTTAACCAATCAAACTATACTTCATTCGCTTAACTTGATTTCTTTCGGTCAGAGACATAACTACCAGTCTGAGCTTCTGGACCATCCTAAGAATATCAGCGAAACTGTCCTAAATATGAAATAAATGCAGCTAAAAGTATAAGAACATGGAAGTCTTGTGTGAACAGCCTAGTACTGTTCGATTTAGAGGACTTTTAGGGCTGAACTCAACTCTTGGGACTCTTATCACTTGAGCCTTCTTGAGCCCCCGTGGGCCCCTGAGACCTGAGTTGTGCCCATTGGTATAGATAAGAGGTAACAAAGGGTAAGTTATGAGAGGGCAGTAATGGGGGAGGGAAGATTTGCAGGAAGGAAGATAACAGAATTGAAATGACTTAGTCCCTGAATAGACAACAGTAGTTAGGTTTGAGGAGGAGGTACCAGTAGAGCTGAGATGACAGGAAAGGATGCTGATAAGGGAATAATAGTAGTACTTACTAACGTCCTACAGCCGTCAGACAAGACTTATGGAGGGGGCTGAACTTGTACGAACTGTGCATCTGGCACTGTGGTTAACCACTTTACAAGAATTAATGCACTTAACTCTCTCGACAACCCTATGAAATGTGATTACTATTATCCCCATTTACAGAAGGGAAAGTCGAAGCACAGAGAGGTTAAATAACAGTTGCAATGGGTTTTTAAATGTGCCAGTGTCTTCAAAACTGTAATATACCCCCTCTTGTTGATTACCTAGAGATATCACTGTATTTGCTCTAAGCCAACCATCTTTTGTATAATTGTCATTAAATGCTATCTGATTATTTCTTCAATGGTTAGACTTTGCATTTGTGGCTTCAAATTTTTATGTCTTACAGTTCAAAAAGTAATAACATTTTCTATAACTAGTAAGTGGCAGAGCTGGAAGTTGAATCAGGCAGTCAAGCCATGGAATCAAGGCTATTAACCAGGATGCTGTGTTGCCCCTCATTGCCTGTTTTGAACAATTTCTTGGCTTTTTTACACTGGACAGATATGCTCTCTGACAGATGACGAGGGATCCTTTTGCCCCAAATGAGTGAGGTCAGGCTGACTCTCTACCGGTAGAAGTTAACATCCAGCTACAATCTGAACACTTCATTCAATCAACCAAAAATTCATCAGTTTTTAATTGGACACCAGGCGTTCAAGGAACACTCAGTGCAGGGAAGGCAAAGGCGAAAAAAATATATTCCCTTTCCTGGGGAGCTTGGTCTAGTGGGGAGAGGCGAATGAATAATTGCGATTGTCTTTATGTGGTTTAAATAGAGCTGGGAAAACAGAACAAAACTGGTCAAAATTAGAATCCAAAAGGATAGTTAGGTAAATCCAAAGATACTTACATAGATTACATGAGAGCCTTAATATTGTAAGTGCTGGTTTTAGGTGAGATTCTTGCTTAACAGCAGGAAAGTATGGAAAAAGATAAGAATGTCTCTTTTCTCCTGACCATATCTCAATTTAAGTAATAGTAATTCCTTATATATTTGGGTTCCCTGAGTTAAGTTCATGTGCTTTCTTGGGTCTGTTGTTTTCCGCCTCTGCTCTTTGAGTTTCTGATTGCCTCCGTCATCTAGATAGATAAAATGAGAGATTTTCCAATGGCATTTTCCCAGCACATTGCTCTCTTGTCTTTAAAAAATAGTTTCCTCCTCTATAGAATTAGGCCCTGAAATTCTACATTCTTCTCACTTGCTCTCTGAGTTTGCATGATCGTAAGAATTTTTCCCAGTTCTAAACTGGGAACGGACCTTGCCCGGGAGGTTTATCATTAATCGACATTCCTTGAAGAAGAGAGTAATTATGTTGTATGTTTTCCATACCTCTTACAGCAGCTCAATGGCCTCCCCAAAGAAGAGACTTCAAGGTCTTGTTGCTGCGACCATCACGCCGATGACTGAGCATGGGTAACTATCGTTTGGGGTCAACGGTGTCTGCTCTCGCTCCACCATAGCGGACAGGTGTCTAAGTAATAGTCCCTTAGACTCTGCTCCTCTGTAGTATGGTTGCCAAATGGCAGCTTCTGTCATTCGTCCTCTGCACTGTCTCTGACCCCAAGTCAGAGAACAGGTCTC
Organism: Pteropus medius; assembly: GCF_902729225.1. Taxonomy (NCBI): domain Eukaryota; kingdom Metazoa; phylum Chordata; class Mammalia; order Chiroptera; family Pteropodidae; genus Pteropus; species Pteropus medius. The sequence continues at coordinate 6,180,206 of NW_024349225.1, read as the reverse complement.
CCTATCACAGACAGCGCAGAGAAAGGCAGCTCGCTTTTCTCCCAGGGTCTGTAGTTCCGCAGTGCAAGTTCTTGGATTTTATCACAGCCTTGGCTTTTCCAAAGAATGCCAGTGGAGTTGGACGAGAACTTCATTTCAGCAGGATTTGATATCCAGCACTGGCCTGGCCCTCTAGGGCCTGTCTCTAGACATCTGTGTGGTTCCAGCCCAGGCTGTGCGTAGATGTGATGAAGATGGAGAAGGTAGCTTAAGAGGAACCCCTTAGGCATGTTGAAAGCCTCATTTCCACGTTGGTTAAATGTTGGGGAGCCTGCAGGAGTGGGAGGTAACAACAGATGATTGCTGAGAAATCTTACCCAAACAATTATTCTGACTTCCAGATGAAATAGAATGGAGTCCATTTGCTTAGACTGTCAGATAATGCTCATGTGCCATACATGTCTGTGCACGATATAGAGCTCTTGCCTGGACATTGCTACTTAGAAAAAGGGGATTCATCCACCTCCTGGATCTAAATGTTTTTGACCTGTTAGAGGAGTCGATCTGCCAAAACAGTCAGAATCCTGGCTTTTTTAAGCTTCTTTCTTCCTTTATAAAATATGATGGTCATACCTACATCATGGAGTTATAAACATTAACAGATTTTCAACGGAGCAATGCTTAGCACAAGGTCAGTATGCACTTAGGTCAAGACTTCCAGTTTCTAAGAATCATGAAAAAGCACATCTTTGCTAGATCTAAGTAAAATTCTTGCTGAGATGGCATTTAGATTACTCAGTGAGTAATGACCTTTTTTTTTTTCTATTGCTTCTCCCTTTCCATAAGTTCTAGGAAAGACTAAAATCAGCTTTTTCTCAATGTGTCCGCCACTTGTTACGCAGATAAAACAGAGGACATGTGATTGCATGAGCAGGCAGAATTTACTTCCTGTTATGGAGTAAGATCCTGTTTGCAGACTCAAAACATGGCATCTGGTTGATACTATTTTCATCTTTTTAATCAGACCCCTCTTAGCCTAGAAGTGACTTCTCGAAAGAGAGTCTTGTCCATTCATCGGGGACCCACTGAGAGTGTCACTGTGTTCTTCCTCCCTACTCTGCTCTTTTCTTGGGACACTAGGCCCCGTGGGACAGAGGTGACCAACATGACTCTGCTGTATCCTTCTCTATTTCTCAAGTACCTCTCTCTGGTCCTTCTGCCTCCATTTCACTGTTTCCTCTTTTTTCATCAATTCTTTTCTAGAACCCTCACTTTCCTAAGGTCCAAAATCAAGATAATAATGCGTTTTTTTGGTAAGGGACTTGTAAGAATTAAATTAATACATTCAAAAAGTATCAAGCAGGTAGCAGACACATAAACTATGTCAATGCCCTTTCCTCCCACCGCCTGCTCCATCCAAACATTCCTACAGATGCAAAGCAGGTTTGGCGCATCCACCAGGAGCAGGCGGGCATTAACCTACAAGGGAATCTGTACTTCTGACATGTTTCCAAGAGTCAAGACAAAAAGAAGGGTCCCATGGAATCTATCACGTAGAAATTCTGCCTGGTAGCCTGCCATGGTGGGAATTCTAACCTGGCTTGTACTGTATACCATGGCCTCCATAATTCAGAATGGCTGAACAAGAACTATTTCCCTGCATCCTTTTTTTTTTTTTTTTTGTAATTCTAAGGAATACTCCTTAACGAATCAACTGTCTAATTATGTTGATGTCCTCGAGTGGGAAATTGGCAGAAAGAACTTAATTAAGTAGATTATCTGGGTTCTTAACCCCTAGCTTTGCTGCCAACTGGCTGTTAGACCCTGGGGAAGTCTCATTACCTTTTACAAGCTCCCTTTCATATTCTGTAAAGAGAGGAGTTTAATCTCAGGCCTATTTGAATTCTGAGCATCCTCAGTCTTCTTGTGTTATGTCATCAGGGATATTGGGGTGATCCCCATTAAGCAAGAATGGATAAAATATCCACAACTCCAGTTTATCCTTTACACTAGCCCAGTGAGCTTCCTTGTAAACAGATCTAATCACGCCACTCTCCTCTTTAAGGATCTGAAACCTAAGCCTTTCTATTCCTTGTATGGTCTGTGGACCATGTGCTCCAGCATCACAGAAGAGCTCTTAGAAATGCAGAATCTCAGGTTCAACTACATACCAGAGAATCAGAACCTGCATTTTAAGTGTTTCTGGATAATTCTTTAGCATATTAGAGTCTGAGATGGATCGGTCCAAAGATTAAAGCCCAGACTCCCTGGGGCGACACAGGAAGTCCTTTGCAGTCTCCTTTCCTGCTGCAGTCCTGTTCCCCCCAAATACCTCATACCCTTCCTTCCCTCTGTGCCTTTCCACATCCTGTGTCCTCTGCCTTTTCCACCACCATCCTCTCCTTTCTCTATGCCACTTGAACACTTCTATTCAGCCGTCAAAATCGTCCTTCGGTGATTCTTCCCCATTTTCCTAAAAAGAGAGAGTTATTCCCCTGTGATCTCACAGCACCCTGCTTACACTTTTCCACATTACATCAGAATTAATTATTTATAATAATTTTTACAATAACTGTTTGTTACATGCCTGTCTCTCCTAGCACACTCTGTGTGGCTTAACCTTATTTACCAGATTACTTATTGAATACCAGGCAATATATGAAGACTGAGCATGTATCTTATTTATCTTGGTATCCTCAGCCTCTTGGACAGTGAAAGGTAAATTTTTGTTATTTCACGAGTGCGTATACTACAGGGAAGGATAATGCTGGTGGTCAGGAAAAGGGAGGAAAGGAAGCCAACACCGATTGGCTAAACACTATGTGTCAGTCATCATGCTGGGCATTTTAATGCACGTGTTCCAATTTAATCTTCACAACGATCCTGTGACAAATCCGTTATCTCTATTTTTGTGGTTGATGGTACCAAGAGCCTAAAGATTAAGCTGCTTGCCCCTAGCCACGTAGCTGGAAAGAAAAGTCTCTACTCATTCCAACTCCTGTCTTTTCTACACAAAAGTAAAAGACTTTTGCTTTCCTTAGTCATTTCAACAAGTCACTTTTTTCTTCGTGCAAGGACACAGTCATTAGAACTGAAAGTCCATTTCACATTGGCCAAAATGTCAAGGAAAAGATTGTTTGTTCCCTTGAATGCCCTTGACTTTGCTGTTGGAATCTCTACCACATTCTCTAGGAAAAACAAACCCATTGCTCTGGTCAGAAAGGGCCTGGCCCACTGGAGTCGGATTATATATAAAAAGACTACGGTTGGGTGACTAAGTGACCTGGATTCCCAGAACAAAATGCTTTCCACCTCTGGCAAGGCGGGGCAGTTATAACCCCTGCTCGCTTCATGGCTTAAGGAGTTTTGAAGTAGCTACGTAGTTGTTTTGCCAAAAACACACATCACTTCCATCAGATTTTGAATGCTGAAAGATATATATGAAAGAAAAAAAAAATGGGAAGCCAGATTTTCTGATATGCATGCCAGATCATGCCAGTTATGAGAAGAGCCTGTCCTGTTGATTCTGTATTCTCAAATAAAGTGAAAGTCTGTGTGTCATGTACCAGGAGAGGAAATAAATAGCAATAGGGATTTTCCTCTGGAGAGGTATTTCAGAAAAATTCTGTTTTCCTTATACCCTAAGAAAAGAGATGTAACATAAATGTAGTATCACAGTTCACTCACTCAGGGCCTCTACTTGTGGTAAAAATAATTTGATAAAAGTTCCCTCCTCTTACAGAGTTTGGAAGTTAACTAAATGTCTAAGAATAGACCATTACCTAACTTATGTTCATACAGTGAAATGCTGTGTAGCCAGTATAAGAACAGAATATCTGAAGATGTGGAGAAATAATTTGGAATGCTAAGTGAAAAAATATTGCAATAATGTATAATATAACTATATTTATTTAAGAAAATACTATGTTGTGTATTTGAGAATAGAAAAATATCAAACTAATAAGAGTAACTATCTCCAGGGAGATCCTGACTGGGTTTTTTTCCTCCTTTTTTTTTATTATATGTACTTTCAAAAATAAATTATATCGCTTCTGTAATATGAAAAAAGTTAAATACTTTTATTTAAAAAATAATCGTGGCCCTTAGGCAAAGAATCTGAACCCACGGGAACTGAAATTAAGACATTAAATTGGAGTTAAGTATGAGAATGACGACAGCAAGCATGGGATTTGGTTCTGGGCCACTCTCCCCTGAGGTGGCCAGTGCTTACAGGTGTTCTTGGGGCTCATGGAGGAAGAGAAGATGCAATCGAAAGCCAGTCCAGCCTTTACAAGTGAACTGGCTTGGCCATCCCTCACTTCTATGAGTACCAAGCCCCAAACAGCTAGCCAGTGAAAAGAATAATTACTTCTCATTGTTTCTGTTCCCTCTAGTGACTTCCTGCTAATTGATACAGTGCCTGCAGCAATGAATATGAACCCATAGGGAAGGAGAGTAGCTGGGAAAACAAGGAAAGGAGCAAAGTCCCCAGAGAGAATTGTCATCCTGTTACCACCCTAGCCCTGCTGTTTGGGGATCCTTTGTCACAAATACGGTAAAGCTTCAGGTGATTTCACTGGGCTCACTTGTGACTGGGGCCACTGAGAATCTCTACCAAGGGCTGCGAATTTGTACCTGCAGTCAGGCAGGGATCAATCCCTGAAGTGACCTGGGGCTTCAGTGCCTCCATAGGTCATAGCCACTGTGCTTCCCAGCCAGTTGGTACTGTGTGGAGATGTAGGGCTGGCCTTGTTAGATCTTCTGGCTTTTCAAATATAGTCTGTTTTTAACATGAAAAAGAATTTTAACATCGTGAAAGTAAACAGAAACCCATTTGGGGACATCCCTTTCAAACCTCTGACCTCTCTAAGGAGAATTTGGTAGTTCCAAAGACTCTTAATCTGAGGACATTTTTGGGTGACTGAGCTACTGCCCTAGAAGTTCTACCATTAGTGTCATTTTTGTAGGTTAGGGGCATTTTATAAGCAGCAGCAAACTGCTTTCTTGAGGGGACAGATAACTACCACCCATTAGCAACCCTAAGCTGAGTGAGATTGTCATAGCCTGTTGTCCATCAAGGCCTAAAGGAGTCGGGAGATGGTGGGGGAGCACGTGTCGATGGAAACACTACTTGCGAAATCCATAAACTAGCATAGAGTTCACTGAGGGAGGAGAAGGAAGCGTGGCTTTCGCATACTGTCCTGGATCTGCCCTAGGGTGCAGCCAACTCCCTAGAAAGAGGAGGGCCCCAGAATAGGCCAGACAAATAGCAGCTCTCAAAAATGTGAGAAGGAAGGGGAATCACAGAGTTTCACCCTATTTATTATTCCAGGTCTACCTCCTTCTCTATCTTCCCTAATTAGAATGATCAGTCTCTCTTCTGAACCCCTAGACACTTAATTTTTAACTCAGTCATAGCCTTCACATTTTCCTCAATATTTTAGTTATTTATATACGCTTTCTCCTTCACTCAGTTAATGTAACAGTGAAATTTAAAAGCATTGTGCTAGTGGGAGCATAAGCCGTTTTTAAGGCAGAGATCATGGGTATTTCATCACCATCATAAGTACCGGCATCACAGCTCCCAGAACCTTAGTCTTTGTTGAGCGTCGGTGCTGTGCCAGGTGCAGAATAGGGATTGTAAGATATAAAAGACACACTCCCTGCCTTCAGGAAGTTCTCGCTCCAGCCTGGAAGGTGGGCACAAATAATTGATGTTCGTAATAACAGAGACGTGAAGTTTGCTGAGGATGCGAGGTATTTCCGGTTTTCATCACTGAGGAGTGATAACAGCAGTAACGATTGAGCATTTCATTGGACCCAGATACAGTAATGATATTGGGGCTGAGCCATTTGAGAGGGAGTCTGCTCCCTTTGGAGGCTTTCTACCTACATTAAAGCGCAGCTGTTCTCAAGCGGCAGGCTCAGACTGGTCGTCGTTTGCATGTGGAGGGCAGTGATGGCCTGCACATTCCTTGTTTTTGTCTCTGTTTGGTCCATTCCCTTTGACACATACCCTTTGATGTCTTTGTTTTTTGTATGCATCAGATTTTTTGTTTTGTTTTTTGTTTTTTAAGGAATACAATAAGTAAACGAGAAAAGTATGTTAATAAGGTTAAAATTAAATTAGGATTCTCTGGCCACACTGACAAAAATGAAAATGGCAGCCAGCTAGTAGTACTTTGTGTTCTTGGCAAACTAACCATAGATTCTGCAGCATTTAACACAGACTTGTCCCACAGTTTCCCTTTGTGTTTTTTCCCTCCACCCCGCCATCCTCCCCACCTGTATTTTGATAGAGAACAGGTGGCTTTATACACTTTGTGTTTGAGTCGGTTTCTAGATTTTAAAAATAATGTGATTTTTAAAGAAAAGGGCTCTTATTGCTTTAAACATCAGATCCTTACAAGGTCAACACTGCGAAGTGCATGCAGATCACATGGGGATCTTGTTTCAGTGCAGATTCTGTCTGGGTAGGACTGTGTGGAGCCTGGGACTCTGCGTTTCTAATAGACGCCCCAAAGAACAGATTCTGCTATTCTTTGGACCACACTTTGAGAGGCAAATTGACAGCAAAGTTCCTTTCCAGCTGTTAATCCTCTTTGATTTAAAGCTAGCAAATACATATGGGTTTAAGCCTTCATTTGTTATCACAAATATTAAGTGCTAAAATTCTTAAATTATTAAGATTGAATTTTCCTGTTTTGTAAGCCTAGGAAACGTTCGCTTCTCACCAAGTGGAAAATGTGAAGTTCTCATTTCACCATGACCCCAACCATTACTCTTTCCAAAAAGGACAAAAGTAACTACTTTTTAAATATTACTTGTGATGATTTTTAAATATTAAACGTAAATCTTTTGTTGATAGCTAATAGTGTTTCGTTCACATAAGCGAGGCGCACATGGCTAAGTAGAGAAATAACCAGACTCAGGAGAAAAACTAAAACCGGGCTTTATTCAGAGCAGGCTAAGAATTTCAAAAACTGACAAGGTGGATTTTAAAAACTGTTAATAGCAGTTTGTAGACTTGAGGATTGGTTGAATAATATTCTAAAAAGAGACTAAATATGCATTTTCCCATTTTTTCCCTTTGTCTTTTAGAGAAATCAACTTATCAGTAATTGGTCAGTATGTGGATTATCTTGTGGAAAAACAGGGAGTAAAGAATATTTTTGGTAAGTCATCTTTAAAGATTTCTCTACATATCTCTAGCTCAGTCCTTAGAAAGTAGCTCTCACCTGATTACTAGCCAGGAAGTCACAGTGTCATTGACTGAGTCTGGCTAAGCTATGTAAAAGTTGTGCATTTGTAGATTCATCGATTTTAGATCTGAAAAGCACCACAAGAGATTATCTAATTTGGTGGTGTGCCTTCAAAACAGCAAAAGTATTATTGGTATCTCCATTTCAAGAAGAAAATCTGTGGTTCAGATATGTTATTTGGTTGCCCAAGTTCACTCAGCCAAGAAGTGGTAATGTAACAACACATCCCTGGCTCCTCTCTCTTAGGCATGGGCTTTATTCTGTCTTCACCCAGACTTTTCATATTGTAAATGTAAGAAAGACTATGAATGCAGCACACAGAGGCATCACAGGCCTAGAAGTTAGCCTCGTTTATCCGTAGACGGTGGAGATGAAAAAATCAGCCCCTGAACGTTTTAAGCCTGAGACCTGCGGTTGCGCTCCCCCCAGTGGTGTGTTCTGGACCTCAGCGCCTCGGGTTGGTTGTCATTCTGCGGACACAGGATCCCCTTCAGAACTGGAGGCACCTTGGTCATAATCAGAGCAGATTAGAACTTCTGTGAAAAGGCCGTATGTCAACCAAAACCTGATTACAGAACCACTCGGTGTCCCCTGCAGTGCCAAGCCATAGTGGGGAGACAGATTCTTCCTCCTCAAAGGGAGCATCCTCGAAGACCTTGGGGTCTCGAGACCCCAAAAGAGTGATAAAAACACTCTTTCCTGCTCCGCCTCACATCCCTCCCTCTTCTTCACCCCCCAGCTGGAGCTCAGTGTTTGGAGCCCCAAAGTGCTGCCATATGCATTAGGCCCCAGTAATGTCCCCTAGTGCTATCTGCATCCTTCCTACGATCCATTAAGAGAGGACTGTAGTTGAAGGGAAAGTTTGGGAATCACACAGATCTGGATTCAAACTTCGATTATTTAGTGATTCGGAACCTCATATCTTCATCTGTAAATGAGAATTATTTGTACTTCATGAGGCTGTTGTGAGAAGAAGTGAATATCTAAGAGTGCTTGATATAATAAATATTAACATCCTGGTACTTTCTTATGAATTATCATTAAAAAAATAAATTGTCTCAGAGTGCTACCATGTCGACCTATGGCAGAGGCCATTTTAGATCTGTACTGTACACCACTGTCCTCACCCATAACTCCTACCTATGACTGCCTCACCATCCCAGTACTGGTGTTGGTTTTCCTGCCATTCAAGCCCCAATATCGAACTGGGTGGTGTGTTTGGAGATTTGCTTAAAACATGGGCAATTATCTCTGTCTTTATTCCAACTATTTGCTCTCTGCCCCTGATAACGATGACAGATTTGTAATTACAAGTCAGAATTAACCTCCCAAGGTGAGGATGCAAACAGGACTGAGTCTGAGGTGAAAATGGAAACATGTCATTTGCCCTCCCTGAACCCATCCTCTGACGTTTCTCCCTGTCACCTCCTCTTAAGCAGAGGTTTCTGACCCTGCCCCCAAGCGTTGGCGTAGGACAGGCAAAAGGTATTGGTTGGTCCCACTGACGGAATCTTTGTTTGGAACAGTGAATGGCACAACGGGAGAAGGCCTGTCTCTGAACGTCTCCGAGCGCCGCCAGGTCGCAGAGGAGTGGGTGACAAAAGGGAGGAACAAGTGAGTGGCTCCACCAGGATGAAAACACTCACCTGCAAGAGCCGTACCCAGTGCAGCTCTTCCCAGATGAGACGGCCTCCATGCCCTCTGGGCACAAGTCAGGCTCAGGCCAGCCTGTGGGAAAATGAGCAGGGACGCGAGGCTCCGGGCACTTTGGCAAGGAGCCGTGGCAGAGGTGCCCTTCCTTTCTCTGTGGAAGGGCAGCCTGACTGCAAGACACGCCTTCCTCGCAGTTGCTGGGAACTGCCGCTCATCTACCTACCAGGCCAGTCCTCGCAGTTATGTGTCCTTGGCCTGAGGGGCTAAGAGGGGAAGGTGCTGGTGACTGATTCTGCTATGCTCCTGGCTCTTCTGATGATCAGTTCATACCCCTTCTCTTCTCGGGGTGGATACGCGATGCTTCCTGCAGCCCTGCTCCCTCCCAGGTCTTCTCTGTGCTTCCTCTCTGGTCTTCTTTATGAGCGTATGATCAGCATGCTCTTTGTGGTGCTTCCTCTTACTGTCTTACTGAACTTTCTGCGTCCTCTCAACTTCAGTGTGATGATGTTTTTGTTATAACATTCAGGCCATGGTAAAACAAATTGGATGGTATCATTTCAATAAGCATATTCAAGTAACCACGTTTTATTTGTTGTCTGTTATGTCGTCGTGTTATGTACGTGCTGTGCTGGTACCGGAGATGTAAAGCAGGTGTCTGCCCCCATTGCTTACCGTCCAATGGAGATGTCGCCTCGTGAAAACTAACGCTCAGATCCTTCTGATAAGTAGTAGAAACAGGGATCAGAGGAGGGAATGATTGACGGTATCATAGGTGGAAGCAAAACTAGGGGGTACGCCCCATGGGGCAGTGAAAGGTATGAGGAGGTCATGTAACAAAGCTGCTGGTCAGAGCGAAACAGGACAGTCGGCTTCTTTTGTCCTGTCACAAGTCTTCTAATATCCTTTAAAAATTCCAACCTGATTGTATTACTTCCCAGCTAGGTCCCATCTTCCTAAGATATAACAAGTCAAGGATCAATGGAAGACTCAATGATTGGGCCTAAAGGGGAATGTGTGTCCCTCCCTGTGAGGATGAGATCTGTGTCATTCAGGGTCCCTCAGAATGCCCGCTAGGTCGCCTGGATTCACAGCTAAGTCTTACTAATCCTACCCTGAGAAGACCAGTCTAACTGGGGCCTCTTCCCATGGGGCCATGTGGAGCACCTCCAAAGGTGAACACTGGAGTCTCGGAGAAAACCTCACTTATGGCCAAATTCTGAGGACTTATGAGATAGGAAAAAGCTTTTTACCATGAATTCATTTCTCACATGGCTGGTTCCTGGTTGTACTCTTTGAGGAAACTTTTTACCTCTAATGACAACAAAAAAAATTCCTCATTTTTACACCTATCTTTATGTACATCCAGTACAACATCTACAACGCCTGGTCAAAACAAGTACTCAAATGTTGATTAACCAGTTACTGGTTTCAAATTTTACTGCTTAGTTGAACTTTAAGTTTTATTCCCTGGACATTCTTTTTAAAAAACAAAACAAAACAAAACAAAAACCCATAATTAGATTAATTTAAACAGCAGACTATAGAATTTAAGTCTTTTGAGATTGAGATTAATGAGATATTAGGTAGCTGCTAAAGCCAGCACAAACCAGGATGATACTGCTTTCCATAAACTTCAAGTGATGCAACAGTGTTTTCTCTTTTGCAGGTTGGATCAGGTGGTAATCCATGTAGGAGCACTGAGCCTGAAGGAGTCACAAGAACTGGTAGGCACGTAGGTCCATCTGGGAAAGATCACTCGAGGGGCCTCCATTTTTATACTGAAGTTAAAATCAGTACCATTTTCGCTACATATTGGATGCTGTGCTGGAGAATACAAGGTGTGGGACCTCAGGGAGCTCATCATCTAGAAGCAGGCACAGAGCCATAGAGTAGCCCGAAGTGATGGCCACCATAGCAGAGCTTTGAATAGGAGATGGAAGCGCCTCTTCCTCTGAGCAAAGTAAGGGTGGCTTTAGAGGTGGCTAAGTTTGCAGGTAAGGAGCAGAATTCGAACCAACCTCAGTTTCCTCTAGGAAATAAAAAGCAAGGCCATCTGCTGGGCATAGAGGAGATGGAAGATGGATTTCAGACACGAGGGGTAAAGATTGAGAATTGCTGCCAGAGAGTGAGAGAGAACTGAAACCCAGAAGACGGCCTGCCCCCAAGTTCATAGCAGCACTACGTACAATAGCCGAGAGGAGGAATCAGCCCAAAAGCCCATCTAAGGATGAAAGGATCAACCAGATGTGGTACATACATACAGTGGCTTATTGTTCAGCCTTAAAAAGGAAGGAAATTCCTCCTGTCATAGCTACAATATGGATGACCCTTACCGAAGACATTATATTAAGTGAAATAAACCAGTCAAGTGAGTTAGGAGGGATTGCTATATTTGGTCTGTTTCCGGCACAAAGCCTCTAAAACCCTTGGAATTTCCTGTGATGAGAACAATAAAGGTGTCTCTTGTTATGTTAATGAGTGAGTTTGGAAAGCACCTGAGGATGGGAGAACCAACCAAGTGATTTACTTGATTTAAGGATTGGAACTGTCAGTCCCAATCCCCTCAACCCAATCTCTGGGGAGGGGGAGGCTTGAGTTAATTAGTCACCAATGGCCAATGATTTAGTCAATCGTGCCTATGAAATTATGCCTCCATAAAAATCCAAAAGGGCCGGGTTCGGAGAGCTTCCGGGTTGGTGAACAGGTGGAGATTTGCAGAGGGTGTTGTGCTTGTGTTAGGAGAGGGTGTGGACGCTGCAGACCCTTTCCCCATGGCTTTCCCCTCTCCGAATCTCCACCTGTTCACCAACCTGGAAGCTCTCTTCTTGCTGTTTCTAAATTATATCCTTTTGCAATAAACTGATAATCTAGTAAGTAAAAGGTTTCTCTGAGTCCTGAGCGAAATTTATCTACCCAAGGAGGAGTTGTTGGAATTGCCTAATCTATAGCCAGTGGGTCAAAAGCACAGGTGACAACCTAGGCTTACCACTGGCATCTGAAGTGGGGGCAGGGGAAGGAGACTGAACCTTAAATCTGTGGAATCTGACTCTCTGTCCAAGTAGGTAGTGTTAGAGTTGAGTTGAATCGTAGGACACCCAGCTAGTGTCAAAGAATTGCTCGTTGGAGTGGAGCAGCCCTGCACCTACACACATCAGAATTGTGACCAGATCCGTACTGGTCTTCTTTCTTCTTTTAAAGGCCAAACATGCAGCAGAAATAGGAGCGGATGGCATCGCTGTCATTGCACCTTTCTTTCTCAAGCCATGGAACAAAGGTAAGTAGAGACCTTTAAATGAGCAGCGCCTCACATGATCCACTTCTTTTTGCCTTCATTCACAATGATTATATTTAACTCATGAAAGTAAAGTTTTAAGGACTGGAGGCCTGAAGTTACGGTGGCACAGAGCTGTCCAGAATATTTGGCCTCCCTGGATCCATAAAAGAAAATACTTCGTGAAAGGATTTCAGCTCTTTTGCCAAGTTATCTGATTAGATCATCTCCCAACCCCGCCTCCCCACAACCAGGTCAACCTGTAGGTGCCTGTTTGGGTCAGGCGTCCACCCCTTGTCCTATTAGTTGTGCGCAGTGTCAGAGTCACATGGTAAAGCGTGGGACCATTTTTCTTAAGAGGAATAGAAGTGCTGAGCATTTTGAGACTACAGGTTCCATTCAAGGTTAAGTGAGTGATGAATTTGAAAAGAAATTTCACAGAAACGTCTATTGTTTTCCAGAATATCAAGTTATTGCTTTCTCCTCTGCTTTCTCTATGGAAACTGTGGTTTCCAAGTATATTGAGTCCTTTTAATCCTTTTGATTGGCAAAAAAAGGAAATAAAATTTTAGAAGGATTAAAAACAGACAAGATGTTATTTGTATGCATGATTAAATAAATGTGTAACTAAATATATAATGGGTCGAAATTATCATGAAATATCACCTATTATTCGTAGAGAGAAAACAGTTGTTAATATGATAAGTGGTTTAAATACTGCTACTTAAGAAATTTAAATTGAACATATTAAAGTATTTTTTTCCACATGGCTTTAAAAATTTTTACATGATACTTTTTCAAAAGACAAAGGAAAAACAACAAGTTAAACATAATAATTTTGTCAGAAATATTTATCACAGAGAGAACACAGCATCACAGTATTCAGCTGAAGAACGTAAGACTGTCTCTCCCACTATCCAGTGGCGTGGAAAAGGCAAACAATTCTGCTAGGTTTATTTATCAACTGCAGAGTTATTGCAGTTGGAGTTCACACTGGATGATGTAGAAAGTCCCAATTCCTCAGTAAACTAGAGTGAGCTCTCTTCTGATGTATCTGGATTTCTCCCCAAAAGGATTGAATTCTTGTGAAATGTGCTTCTGCTTGTCCCTCTTTGACCAGATGTTGATTATCTTTTTGTTGTAGGATTTTCTCAGTTACAACTCTATTATTCTGATCCTAATGCAATTCCTTGTTGTTCACCGACCACACTTAACCCCTCCGTGGTAAGAGAACAAGAGTCCTACTTGATAGGTATCTGGTTTTTATAAGACTATTACATGAGCTCTTCTTAATAGGTGGAAAGATTCACACCAGTTTTTTAATAGTACTTTAGTATGGTAAGAAAGAGATCATATCATTTTGGCCTTTCTACAGAAAGAAAAATATGAATGAAGTGAGTTGCAAAGACATGGCAGTAGTAATCTCAGGGATGGTAAGAATGGCCAACCAAGAATGTTCAGCTTCTGGAAAGGATGGCTGCATTTCAATAGACAGTTCATCCGCTAGGGAAAGCCAGTATTTTACCTGTGTTCGCATAATGACTTTTCCTGCTGCTCTTTCAGATGTCCTGGTTAATTTCCTAAAGGAGGTGGCTGCTGCTGCCCCAGCACTGCCATTTTATTACTACCACATTCCTGCCTTGACAGGAGTGAAGAGTAAGTACTGCTTCTTTCCATAGTTCTTCCCCCACCCCACGTCTTACCCTATTGCACTAAGAAGCCCTAGTCCTTCCCACCCACCCCATGTCATAAAAGCATAACACCGTCGACTAGATGGTTTCAGATGCGCCAAAATAAGTACCTCTTATCTTAAAGGAGTCAGCATTTATCGATCATCGACACAACCTTATAATGGAAGTTGAGTGTAAGAGTTGGCCCGTAGGCACTCTAGCAGACACCCTGTGTCCATCACACACACCCCTCCTTCACATGGGAAGACACAGCCCGTAAGCCCCACTGGGAAAAGGACTGTGTCTGCTTTGTGTCCTACTGTATTCTCAGTGCCTGACACATAAAAAGATACTCTGGCTTTTTCGCACTTTTCTTCTAGCTTTTCTTTTGTTATTACTTCTCCAGCAGGAAAATTGTTACAATTAGGTGAAAAATTTTAGGAGATTTTTTTTTTTAATCTCATTCCTTTCTAACTTCCTTAAAAGGAAAAAAAATGGAAATAGTTCTTTATAAATATCCATCCATAGTCTTCAAGGAACTGAAGGCTCGGGGCTATAATTTGATGAGTACATAGGAGCTACAAGGCGAGGGCAAGTGGTTATGTCCAACCTGCAGTCAGTTCCAGCTGAGAACAGCCCTTGGCAGCTCAGTGCAGATGTGCAGGCTCGATTAGATGTTATTTGATATTTTCTGGAGATGTGCAGATTAACGAAGCATTTACTGTTTTGAGCAGTTCGTGCCGAGGAGTTGTTGGATGGGATTCAGGAGAAGATCCCTACCTTCCAAGGGCTGAAATTTAGTGACACGGATCTCTTAGACTTTGGTCAGTGCGTTGATCAGAACCGCCAGCGCCAATTTGCTTTCCTTTTTGGTGTGGATGAGGTAAGTCACTCCTCGGTGTATCCCACAGGTTAGTTTCCCTCCAGAACTATTTATGGAGCTGCTTATGTAGTAGCATTTTCTCTCTCGTTCATAAAAGTGAATATTCTTTGTCTGTTTCTGATTAGCAACTGTTGAGTGCTCTGGTGATGGGAGCAACTGGAGCAGTGGGCAGGTAAGTTGGACTCATTTTTCCCAATAGTTATAAATGTATAAATGGTTATTTTAAAAAAGTACCCCCCCCATAAGAGGCAATGATTACCAAAATAGTTACACTTCTTGCATGTACATCTTTGCGATAGAAGTTGTCTTTCTTCCCCACATTCTTTCAGTGAAAGAGAATTACGTAGGGCTTAGCAACTCAGTCATTGTTATCAGAAGCTTCTATTGCAGTTCGAGGTGAGACACAGGTGCTGAAAGCATGCACAGAATTTTTCGGTCAGGAATTATTTGATCACAAATAATAGAATCCCATTTGAACCAGCTTATATGAACTAGGGGGTTATTTCAAAAGACTAAGAAATTAACCAAAACCCAAGAGGAAGAAGAGCAGCCAGGCCTAAGAGAAGATGAGAATATATAACTACAAAGCTCTCGACAGTCAAGGCGACGTGTTCTCCATCTATGGTCCTGTGGAGACGCTCACCTCTGCATCTGTCTGTACCACTCTTTATTTCACCCTTCCTTCCTTCTCTCCAGACGGGCTTTCTCTGCTTCCGCATGCACATGGTCAATCATGGCTGCCCAAACATGGAATCTCAGGATGTCACTAGGTAGTTCTGCCTAGTCAGATGTCCGCCTAAGGTCCTATCCGCTGCAGCCAGGAAAGTAGAATCACGTGGCCTGATGCCTACTCATCAGTAGGCTTAGGGAAAGCAGGCAATTCGATTAGCATGGCCACTGCACATTAACCTAGTTCATTGGGAATGTGCCTGCATACAGATTTAAATGCTTGCTCTAACTGAAAGGGCATTTCTTCCCAGTAGGAAAAGTACAGGGGAAGAAAAATAACAGTCATGACATGTCTTAGAGAGCATGTTCTTGATAAAGAGTGATTTCAGTTGGAAAGTCTTTTTGTATGTGTATGATATTTTTTAAATTTAATGCATCTAGACATCAGTTGGAAAGCCTTAATGGCTTGTTCACCAAGCCTGGGTGGGCTGGAGGGACATTTCTATGGAGGAAACCTGGCTTTCTGCATTTGCTAGCCATAGAACCTTTTTTCCCCCCCAGGAAATTTTAACTTTTTTGACTCTTGTTTTTTGGCCTCCATACCAGAAATTTTAATTGTCAACATAATTTATAAGCAAAGTACACTTGGTTAGACCTCGTGTCTTTTTAATTATAATCATATTTCTCTCTGTCTAACTGAGGACACACCTAAGACCCCTGGGTATTCTGAAACTCCTCACTCGTTTATGTACATGTTGCAACTTACGGGTGCTTCACACCTACAAGTGACTTTTCTCAGCTATTATATTTTGTTTTCCTTACTTTATTACCGGAGTATAATATGAACTTCACGTTCTTGGCATCCCTTGCCGTTAACTCCAGGGTCTACATATATGAAGACCATTCTGTTCTTGGTACATCAAGATAAATATGTTTTCTGATACTGTCTTACTATATAGGAAGTCATTAGCAGCTGGGGAAACATCCTTGTCATGAATTTATTTAACCCTCTATCTTTATGGTTTCTCTAAGAATTCAGCAATTAGTCTAAGATATTTCTTTATTGGTAAAGTTAGAGCTTTATTTTAAAGTCTGCTAGAACATTTTTTCAGATCAAATGACTTATTCTCACTTCATTTTTGTTGAATCATAATAGATGGCAGCATGAAGTGATGGAAGGTCTTTGTGATGACTCTGTGGCCCTTCTTCGAGCCATAGTTTCTTCACAGAGAAGGAGGAACCAGGCCAACTTTGCAGGGCTTTGAGAAGATGAGATGGGATTTATGTCAAGCACCTAGAATATAATAGGCACGAAATAAATGGCCTCTCGTTTTATCATTATCATTATTAAAATTATTTTCTAGACACTGGTCTCTAGGCAATATATAAATTGTCAAGGAATTTAGGAAATCTGTTGGGATTGCCCTTGTGCTACAGTGCTCCATTCCCCCACTTCCTTGGCTTGAGGCTTTTAGGTCTCGCCTCAGATACTGCATTTTACCCACAGTCCTCACCTCGCACTGCACCCCTGTGTGTGCCCTGGGGCAAGTGTTGGCCTCGGTGGCTCCCTACCAACTACACTTCCGGCTTTTACTTTTTCTCTTCTTTCTAATTTTATCCTTTTTCTTCATTTTCCTTATTCCCTTGGGTATTCTCTGCCTCCCCTTGGCACTGCCTAGTATTGCTGGAAAACTCAAAACCGAAGACACCTGATCCTCTAAATAGATTTGGGCCTAAAAATAAGTCTGGAGCATATGGTGTATTTTTGCCTCTTAAGCAACAGAGGAGTGTGAAGATCTGGACCCTTCCCACCGGGTTATTGATTCTGCAGTATATGCCGTTTTCTTTCCAGTACCTATAACTACCTGGGGAAAAAGACGAACCAGATGTTGGAGGCCTTTGAACGAAAGGACTTCTCTTCAGCCCTGAACTGTCAGGTTAACTTTTTTCCTTCACATAAATCTCAGCCTTTTTTCTTTTCCATTTGAGAATTCTTAGCCTCTCTCATCCTACCATACCTGCCCTCATTAAAATCACCTAGCTGCCTCTTTCTTTACTTTCCTTCTGTTTCTTACTTTTTCTTGTTTAAAATCAAACCTGTCCCCATTATCCACACTCCCGCCATGTCTAATCAGGACAGGGCCCCTAAGGAAATGACTCCTCTCTGTTCCTCTGAGAAACGACCTTATTTTTATTCTATGTTCAAAGTATTTTTGTGACCGTAAAATAATAGTGATAGATTTCTGAGAAAATGACCACATGCCATCCCCTTGAGGAGGTCACAACTGAGTCACCAGAGTATCTGAAGAAGCTAAGAAGCTAGTAACCTAAAATGGGGAAACTCAATCCAGAGTCAGAGCAGTTCAGTCGTCTTCACCTTGGAAATCTCCCGAGAACAGAAAACATCCAACAGACAGAAAACAGGAGCCTTGTGGGTGACCCAAAAGGGGACACTGGCTTTGAAACAGGAGCAGAGAAACAGCAGGAGCCGATGTGCTCTAGGGAAGAGTCCGGGGGAAATGGCGGCTGCCGTGAATGTTACGTGGAAGACGGCCTAGCTGTCCAGGGCACGAAGTCCCACTGGGCAGAACCAGTCTCAGCAGCTGGGTAGTGTGTGTACTTCAGGTAAAGAAAGAAGTAGGGTAGGCACAGGAGAAAGGCTTTTGGAGGTTGAGAGGCAAGGGAAGTTCAGGATAATGGAAGTTACCAAGAGGAGTATGTCAAGAAAATAAGTGGGAATGAAAGGCATAAGCAAGACCAGACCAGAGCAGGTGGTCTGTCCGGAGCATCGAGCCAGCCTAAATTGACTTCCTACTTAAAGTTTAAATAACTTATTTAATATCCACCTTTGTTCGGCCCCAGTCCAGGTGAAGCTGAGAGCAGGAACAGGATGGAGACTTAGGAAGCTGTGCCAAATAAATTAAACATCGACAAGACTTGGGCTTAAATTAAGATAAGAAGTCTGAATTGTGTGGACTCTTCCATCTCTTTGCCATTCATGGTTTTCTTTTTCCATAGTTGGCCTGAAAAAGTTATTTCTGAAAACTCCAAACTGTTCTGAGACGAATGTCAGGGAAATCACAGGCTGGAGGAAACTGCGAAACAGCTATAATGGAGATCCTTAGTGATTTTTTTGGCTGATCCAGTTTCCATCTATGTTTTTTCCCTTTAGTCCC
The DNA here is from genome assembly GCF_902729225.1 of Pteropus medius. Taxonomy (NCBI): domain Eukaryota; kingdom Metazoa; phylum Chordata; class Mammalia; order Chiroptera; family Pteropodidae; genus Pteropus; species Pteropus medius. The sequence goes on along the minus strand of NW_024349225.1, from coordinate 6,161,643 downwards.
ATCAAAGAAATCATCCCACCCAAAACAGTATCAGTAAAGAATTTAGTTTACTACATTCGTTTCTTCTTACAGAAGGCAAATGCAAGTGGGTCTCATTTACTCATTTATTCATATGGCAGGGGCTGAGCCGATGCCAATAAAGCTGGTCTCTGCCCTAAAGGAATTTACAGTTGAGTGAAGAAGCAGGCAAATAAGAAGTTAGGGCTAAACTTAATCATTCTCATAGACTTAAATGCCATTCGTTATATTTGTATAAGTGAAATGACACATGTACAAAAACTTCCTTAAGCATCGTTTATAATAGATGGAAAACATGGAAACAGCCCAAATATCCATCTATAAGGAAATGGTTAAATACATTATGTTTGAGTTATGCAATCGAATTATATACAGCCTTTTAAAAGAATGAGATAGTTTTATAATTACAGATCCGGAAAGACTTGCATGATATATTAAGTGTTAAAAAAGCAGCAAAGTGTAGACTCGTGAATGTAACGTCCTATAGTTTCTGTTTGAGGGAAAAAAGAACATATACATGTATGTTTGTAAAATTCTGGGTATTAAAATTTTTTTTCTGCATTGAATTTTTTTATTACTAGTGTACAATTGATTAAAACATCAAAGTAAAATGTTACTGAAAATGCATCTCTAAATGAGATGGATGGGAGTCTTTTTTTATAAATCAGGTCATGAATTCATGGACGACTGTTACTTGTGCTGGGATGAGTTGAAGTTCAGCATCAATACTATTTCTGGTTTTTGTTTTTAGAGAAATAAGTGCTGTGAGACCCTGTTCATATAAATTAGTAGGTAAGACTGGAAGAAACTTTGTTACCACACTGTCACTCAACTCTTTTTGAGTCATATGCTGGAAATCAGAACATTTGATCATTGAATCATTTTCAGCTAACAACCTGAATAGCAACATTGAAAGTAGTGTTGAAAGCAAAAAAATTGAAAATCCTATGATTTTTTTTAGAGGACGTGTTATCCCTCAGAGGAAGCACTCTGTCACTCTGTTGCCGCCAATACCACTATTTGATTTGCTCCTTTATTTGGTTCTCAGAGGCGTCCCAAGGCGACGATATAGGCAGTATGTCTTTATTTTTTCAAAAATAGGAAAAGGAAGACTGCGAAAGGGGAAATATAAAAGGACAGCCTGTACCTCCATTATGGGTAAATCCTTATCATGATCAGTTTTTAGAAAATAGCACTTATGGAAGTTGAGGATCTAGAGATTTATTCCCATAAATCTTAGCCTTGGCCAAGTGTCCCTTCGGTATCTTAGAAAGAACCCCAGAGGTTAGCGTATCCTGGTTCGAAAATGATGGCACTAGCTGATAGGTTTGCCTACGTGAGCTGGGTGGATAAGGGTACCTTCCCTGTCTCAACTCTCTATCATACAATTCTACCATTGGAACTTCTTTTTTTGCACGAGTCCGTTTTATGAAACTCACATGTACGAAAAGACCCTACTTTACCCTGGGTGGTCTCAGCCGCCCTCACTTGGCTGCTTCTCCCCACTCTGACAGACTTTCAGGGAACTAAGGCGTGTGGACTTTTTAGTTTGGGGTTTCTGTACTTTGACTTCTAAATTCTTTAAATTGTTATCACGGTTCAGTAATACTAACTATAGATTTATTTGTTCCTTTCCAGTTCTGCATTCAGAGATTTATCAATTTCGTGACCAAACAAGGTACGTTTTCCGCCTTGTCTGCTACTGGAGAATGTAAACAAAAGGACATTTTTTAGAGAAAGCGATGAGGGATTTTGATCACTTTCTTGGACGGTTCAACAGGAACACCTTTTAATGCTCTGTTGCAAGTAGTTCTTTTTCCAATGCCGACCTTCGGGGCCAACCCTGTAAAATGGTGAAGTAACCCAGCTGAAAGGTCTTTGGCGCCCTTTTACAAGTCTCCTCCATTTTAGCAATTCATTCACTTCCCCTCTCTACACTCACACACTTCGTATTCCTTCTTTCTACACCATCAGCACTCCCTCCCTTTATTTGCCTCTGCTCATTACAATTCAGCTACCGCAGTGTGGCTGAGTTCAGCCTAAGTGCCTGGAGGAAGGCGGTCTGAATATATATCATATTAAATTGTGAATGACTGATCGCTCTCCCTTGAGTATTCACAACCTGAAAAGAGTTTATAAACACCAGTAGGCTGAAACGGATGGAGGACTGGATAATATGGCAATGTAAAATTTCAGGGAAATATCGTGAATGTGAGAGAGAAGCTTCTCCAGAGTCTCCTAAGTCTTATCCTATGACACATGACAAATGCCAACATTCACTCCACTTCTGGAAAAGATTGGCCTTTCCTAAGAACCTGGATCAAGTCCAGAAAAAGTTTTAGGTTTATTCTTGGCAAACTTCCCACCTCCCTTGCAGAGCCATCCTGCCTTTTCCCCGCAACTCTTCCTGAGCCCTTCCCTTAGCCTGTGGCTTCTATTCCTTCTTTTACCTCTGAAATGTCTTTCAGATTTTTGTATCATCTGTCCTCAGGGTGTGAAACTTGTCGGTTTTGCATTTGCTGGCTCTCAGGCAGCTTCTTTGTCCTCCTGTACTTTGTAATTTTTAACTCTGAATTCATCTTTAATGATTGTTGTTCTCTGGGGAATCCATCATGCTCTAGGTTGTGAGGTGTCCTATCAAGTGGTTTTACACTTGCCTCTGCTAGGACACTATCGTTTCAGTATTTAGGTTAATTTCTTTGTCTGGTTTCTATACCAAGAGCATGATAGAAATATGGATCTGTCATTCACATATGGCACAGGCTTGGGATTTCTTTCATCTTATCTTGTTTCATCCACAGCCCTGGCAGAAGTCAAAATCCCTTGACTCTGTATCCCTAGGCTAGTGGGCCAGGTTTTTTTTCCCCCCCTCTGGCTTTTTGTAGAAGGCTGGCTACAGCTTTACATAAGGAGTTTGAGTCCATTTCCTTGCTATGTACAGACCCAAGGCTTCATCTAGCATTCCTGCCCCAGGTTTATAAAACCAGTCCCAGAACAACAGCACTGAGTCATAAAGTACCTCAAATGGTGTATTTCTCAGGGACTTCTTTGAAGAGCTTGAACTAAATCCTGTCCTAGAGATGATATAAGTCCTAGTCATTTGATCAACAGCCGTGTATCCTTGAATCAAGTTATCCTCATGGATCATTTGGCCTCAGCTCCTCTTCGTCACTCTCACCTCTTTATTCCTGATACCTTTGGTCCCTCCCTCTTACTTTTGAGTTGACTTTGAGTCTTACTGTGTTTCGTTTTACAGGTTGTCAATTTGTTAAAAATTTCTAGCATTCCCAGCAGGAAGAGGGATTCTCTATGTCTCTGCATCTACTTTATTGACTAGAAACATTCCCATCTTTTATTCCACCTGACGCTATCATAGTAGTCACTGTAAAATCTCCTCTTTGGAATGTTTGTGGCAGAGTGGACAGTCTCAGGCACATCTCCTCATTTATTTTTCCTGTCTAGGTTTTGGAGTGTCGCAGACTAAAGCCATCATGACTCTGGTGTCTGGGATTCCAATGGGCCCACCCCGGCTTCCACTGCAGAAGGCCTCCAGGGAGTTTACTGACAATGCAAAAGCTAAACTGAAGAGCCTGGATTTCCTTTCTTGCACCGATTAAAAGGACGGAAACTTGGAAGTCTGTAGCTAATGCCTCTCTATCAAATCAGGGTGTGTACACTGAGATGTAATCCCCTTGAATGGTGCACTTATCTCTCGAGGACTTTTTAGATGAACTTGAATTGAACTCTTTCCTAGCAAATGAAATCTCACATCAATCAACCAGTATTTAAGTACCTACTACCTAAAAATGTTTTAATCTTATAAAGGGGCAAAAACTCTAAAAAGAATCATTAGCCTTAAATCAGTCAATATTTCACGAAATCTTTGTGAAGCAATTTCTGCTGAAATGAATGAACTGGAATCAAGAGGGACATGGAAATTGATTAATTCTATCTGCCTTTGGGGGCCCCCGTTATCTTGATTTCTGGTTGTTAATCCTATTTTACAGTTTTCTAATTTTAAACCACTATAAAGTACTTGAATTTTAATAAATATTCCTTTGGAATCTAGGACGACTCTGAGCTATTTAGGCAGGCATGCTAACTTTAACGCCAAATTACACCGTGACTCAACTATACCCAGCTATTAACACAGCAGCTCACTTGGCAGCTCGGTGAACCTTAGAACACCCTCTGTCAGATTGTGACATCACAGCCTTCCCCCAAAACATTGGTTTAGGTGAAGACTTGCTTCGGTTCCTATAACGAAAGGGCCCATTAGGGTGGTTTTCATATTAACAAAGGAAAAGCGCTTCCAAAAAGAATTCAAGTCTCCCCCTGTTACCATATGAGACCTTCTTAAAGCTCAACGTTTCAAAGAACCAAAGAGCTCTTCTCTGGGACCATAGACTTTGCTTTTCCACACTGGAAGAAAGTCTAGGTTTTGGAGTGTCGCAGACTATGGCTTTACTCTTCTGTCTCTCTAATGTATCACTGGCTGTTTCATCTCTATCAGGCTTTCGGTGTTTGCATTCTAGTGACAAAGTGTATTGACAGTCAGCCCCTAGTGATTTTAACCTTGACTGCTGTCTATTAATAATTACCTAAGATGATGTTTTTGTTTCTTTAATTAGTCTGTTCATCAGCAGAGAAGTACTTGAAATTCGTATGAATTCTACTCTTTATTTATCTTTTAAAATTACGAAGAAAACTTCTCAGGATGAGAATTTGAAATTATCAGTGGATTCAGTTACCTTTGCTAACCCTCTCTTTAATTGATCAGACAGTTAAGAGTTGCTCTATTTATGTCTCCTCAGTCCTCTTTTTGCCTGGGAATGACATGCACTGTTTTCTCCTTCAGGAGTAAAGTATCCGAATAAGAACTGAACTACAGTGGTTAATGGGAGCTTATATTCTATGTCATTGGAACTTTTTCTTTATAGAAAAATGAGGTTTTTGTTAGTCTTTCGTTCTGAGGATGACATAACCTTACTTACTGATACTGAAGCCAAATTAATTTTCAATGAAGGTAAATCTTGGGTGTCTAGTAAACAAAGAACTCTGTTTTTGAGCTTCTAAAATCAGCACTTGGAGAACTTTTAAAACGGTTAATGAGATCTTGTGAACACAAAGAGAAATATGATTGAAACAAAATGACCAGGAAAAAAAAAAATGACCAGGGCTGGTCATTTAGCTATATATATTTTACTATCTAACTCCTTAGAAATGAATATTATATAGCAGTAGTCTATTAATAATGCCTTTAATGAAAAGTAAAATTTTGGAATATTATGAACTTACTGTTATCTTTGAATTTAGTTTTTAATGTTAAAACCGATGATGTGAAATATTTTATTCTCCACGTACTGTAGTCTCTTTTCCTCCCTCTCCCTGACATCTAGTTTGTAACAGACAGGTTCCTTTAATATGCTCCTCTTTTGGGTTTGTTTTATTGTTGTTTTCATTTTGGTTTTTAGTTTGTATTTTATTGTTGCTATTGTTGTTCATTTTTCTGAAGGTGTTAAAGGTTGTGGCTTTACATGTTCATCTTCTCAGCCTCTGTAGGGTTGGGCAGCACTAAGCTTTGTGTCTTTTCTCCTAAGCTCCCTGCAGCTTTCAGTAAAAGGAAATTCAAGTTCATCAGAGATCAGCAGGGGCTCTATCAGGGTGGGTGCTTAAATCAAGGTTCCGTTGCCTCTTTGGATTCATTTCTTCACTTCATTTTTGTTTATTTTTATAGCATTTTTTTTCTTGGCAGCACAGCAATGCTTTTTTTTTTTTTGTACTCAACATTTTTTGTTATTTTTCAGTGGTAGGCTTATTTAGGTCACCTCCATTTTTTGTCAAGCTTTTGGAATCTTTCACTTTAGATGTCTCTCTTAAATACAGCAAATTTGTATTTTGCTATGTGTTCCAATCTGGGAGTCATTTACTCTTAATAGGTGAGTATATCCCATTTACCTTTATTAAAAGGGAAATAGTATTTTGTTCATGCAAATACAATACATTCTATACAAGCATCCAGAGATTGCAAATTCTGGGTATGTGAAACTATTTAATTAACACTGAAAAAAAAGTAAAATCCTATAACCTTAAGAAATTTATTAGTGTCAGTGAAAGCTGGTATAAAGCAGGCAACAAAATGCTCAAATATACAAATAAATGAAGAAATAACACCCCATATCCTAATATGGGAACCATAAAAGCAAATGTGAATATGGTTTTTCAATGACTACACAAGTAAGAAGCAAGTCAAACTGTAAACTGAAGTTTAACTAATTTCTATAGGATGAAGGCAGAGAAAACAAATATAAAAGTAAAAGTGGAACAAAGCAAGTTGCGAAGTCTGATGAACTTGAGTAAAGTAGCCATGGAGCTTGCAGATAAATGATTCAGTAGAAACTGGTACAGTGGATTCAGAAAAATAAAGCAAGTGAATGACCTCCAGTGCCATCTTGCTTTTAAAAAGAATGAATAGAATAGTACCTGGCACATTATAAGCATAGTGAAATGTTCTAGGACATACTGATCATCACAGCTCAGGATTACATGAAGTAATACATATGCAATTCTTAGAAGAGTGGCTGGCATATCCTAAGTACAGTGATGTGTTAGTTATTTTTGTAGCTATCCAAGGCATTCATATATGTTCTTTGTACAACAGAGAAATATTACATCACTGCTAAACTTTTAAACTAATAGCTGGCAAAATAAAGTTGAAAATGATAGTAAACCCAAGGCAAGAACTGAAATGGAAATTTGTACTTACTACCAGACTATAGTGCCAGTCTCACATTTTTTATAGGTTGGGAACTTCAGCGCTACCAGCTAACAGTAGGGGATGGGGAATGAAAAATATCTGCGTGCTCTTGAACGACCCATGTGTGACTATTTGGAACAGTGAATAGCACAATAAGAGAAAGCCTTCTGCTAAGTGATTTTAGAGAAACAGCAGGTCAAAGAGTCATAGATGAGAAAAGGGGGCATGTTTTGAAGCTTCAGCTGCAGATGTTAAGGAAGATCTTGGAGGGTGCTAGTTGCCAAAGGCAACCTACAAAGATAATGCCAGTCATGGCACCCAATCCCCTGGAGACTCTAGGTCTCAGGTGCAAGGACTAAGAACCAACTCAACAATAAAATTCTCCATAATCCTTGGTGCTAAAGATCCAACTCTGAAATTTTTGTTCATACTTCCTATGTTGACACTTTTGCTGTGTTCCTTATCTACTTCAAAATTCTTGCAATCCATTTATGCTAGTTGAGTTTCCCTTATTGTAATTGTCAGGTACTTTACCCTGAAAGGTACAAAAAAAAAAAATTAACGTCTTTCCCTGAATGATTTTACTCTTCATTAAAGAGAGAAAACAAAAGAATGAGTAAATGCTAAACTGTTATTTATTGATTGTAGGAGCACCAGACTTTTAAAGAGATTGATTGATCACTATGAGCTAGAAGAGTTAAGAAAAAATGTAATAAAAGAGGTGAAAAATAAGGATGGATAGGTATATGGGCCCACGTAACGATTGGTCTGGATTTTCTGGAACAACCCCAACTTGAAATATTTTGTATTGTTGCCTTCATGAGAAGCACTAGAGTTCAAAAGTTTAACAGTGATTACTACAGTAGTTAAGGATACAAGCTATTCCAAAGAGTGAAGACAAAGGTTTTCAATTTAAGCCACAACGACATTGCAGTTACTAACCAAACTAGTTTTACAGAGCACTTAATAATGTGCCAAGCACTGCGGTGAGTGGCCTGAGCTAGCCAGGCAGGGTTCCTGCCTTCGCTGAGCTTATTAGGAGACGTTCGCGTTAGAGTATCTGAAGCACTACACCACTTATTGAGCACCTATTTCATGCCAAGTATCGAACTAAGCGCCCTTCATATACTATCTCATTTAATCATCACAACAACGTTATAAAGTTAAGACCTAAGATTTTCAGTACTGTCTTCCAAGGGCACCTCATCTACTAGAAGTCCCTTACTACCAGACAAAAGCTGCGAAACATTTTGCGGTATCAAAACGGTACAGGACCCCAACTCCCCAAAAATGTTCAAAAGCAGCCAGCGTACTACAGGAAGCATCAGGCGGAGGAGCCAGGGGCGAGGCGTCCCGGATCTCCCAGGCGACGGGATGCTCCGCGCCGCGCGGTAGCGGCGGCCCCGCCCTTCCTCCGGGTGCCCTGGGCCCCAAGCTCGCTTTCTGCGCCTGCGTACGCGCACTGACCCCGCCCCCTGGCGCCGCCGCCGCCGCCGGAGCCATTTCGCCGCGGCCGCTTCGATGCAAGTTGAGGTGCGCTTGCCGGGCGTCCCCGAGGAAGGCCGAAGTCACGGACGGTCCTAAGAGGGCTGTGCTCCCGGGCACCAGGCAGCGGAGGCCGGTAGGGGAAAGACTTCCTTGCTGCCCGTTGGGACGGCGTGGGGCCCCGCGGCTCTGCAGCCGGCTTTGTCGCGAAGCGCGGGCGGCGGCGGCGGTGGGGGGTGGGGGAAGGGTCGAGCCGCCGCGCCGGGTGCCCGGATTGCGGGGTGCGTGCCGTTTGGCGCACCGCGCTTGCGCTGCCCGGGGCCCCAACACTTCGCCTAGCAATTTCCAGCCCTGTCTTGGAAGCAGCCAAACCCCCCTACCTCCTCCGGCCTGCGTGCAGTGGTGGCGCTGTGGCTGCTCAGTGAAAGGGGGTGAATCGCCTGGGGGTGAGCCCGCCGAGGCGCCACACGCGCCTAGGGCCCGCCATCCATCCATCCATGCATGCATGCATTCATGCATGCATGCATGCATGCATTCCGGAAATACTGGGCACTGTCCTGCAGGCTCTGTGAATGGAGCTGTAAGCAAATGAAGCACAGTCCTTGCCCCTCCCTCCCAGTGGTTGCGGCCGTGGTGGGGGTCGGGACTATAGGAAAAGAAAAGTCTGAGGATTTTCAGGAAAAGATCATGAGAAATAAACGAGTGTAAAGAGAGAGAGCTACTCTAGAGAGGGTGGAAAGGGGAAGGCGTTTCGGAGGAGGTGGGCCTTTGAGCTCATGGGTGCAGGTCAACTGAAGACGCGGAGGGAAAGCAGAACTGCAGAGGTGGAAGGGATTAGCGCTTAAGCAGAGATTGGGAAGAGACTGAAAGGACATGTGACTGGAGTGTGGTGAGGATTTAAGGGAAGGATGGGTTTTAGGGTGGCCAGAGTGGCAACCGGGGAATGATTGAGGACGACATTGCAGTACTCCGGGTGTGCAGTCCTGGTGGCACGGGAGCTGGAGGGAAACAGACTGGATAGGAGACGTGCTTTGGAGGCAGAATTGGCTAATGGATTGGAGTCAGACTTGTATCTGGTTTGTGATTCTGGGTCCCTCAGGGGCTCTGTCTTCCTAGGGCACATTATTGTCACAGTTTACTTGCCTGTAAAAAGAGATGGCAATAATAATGCTTTATCCATATAGTTATTGTAAGGATTAAGTGAAATAGGTCATGTCGATGATCCTTTAAGGATACTGTCTGGCACATAGTAAAGGCTCTACATAGTTAGCTATGGAGGATCTTGAGGGAGTGGGTGACTCCCAGATTATGACATGGTGGATGGTGGTGCCATTTAAGGAGATGGGGCCACTGGGATTGGGGGGCAGGGGACAAGTTTGGGAAGGAAATTTTAAATTCTGTTTTAACTGAGATGCCAAGTTAGCATTCAAATGACTACATTAGTGCTGTAATTGGATAAACTTGATTTAGGAGCTTAAAGAGAAAGGACTAAATTTTCAATATACATTGGGCATCATTAGTGTATTGTTGATATTGAATATTATGGAGTTAGATGAGACTACATTCCTAGGGAGGAAGAAATTTGATAGTGTAGTCCTTCATATTTTATGTTACTCATTCACCCTAAGGGCTTGTTTTTTAAAATTATTCAGGGGTGGAATTTATAGTTAGATGTCTTCAACTTTCCACAGCTGTTCCATTGATAGGATCTCCCATTAATAGGGTTAGTCTGTGACTACAGAATAAACAGGTTTGTATTAGGGTCCAGTTTGACATTGGATTTAGGTGCTAACAAAATGCACTAAACATTAACAAAAATTTTTGATGTTAGTAATGGAGTATCTTCTCACAGCAAACTAAATTCTTAGCATATTTTCTCTGGTTGTAAATTTGGTCTCAGATATCTCACTTATAATTTAGACTCAGGTTTCATGTCTTTTGGTATCTTATAAACTGGGGAGTAGAGGGAGAGTGCCAACAATTATGGTATATTGCACTTCAAGAAAACAATATTCTCAAATTTTAATAACAAGGCCTAAAGGAGAGATGTACACAGTATTTAAGTTAACATTACTGTTTTCAGTTCAGGTATTGAATACTTAATGTATTTGGACTTAGTAATAAAGTATATAGCCTACAACTTTGAGGACAGTCTGCTAGGAGACATAATCGGAATGAAAATAAACTATTGGATGTGTACACAGTATGATGGATGATCATTTCTTAATATAGTAAGTAGGTTGGGTTTGAATTTAGGCCTCCACAGTGGGTGACTGGGAAAAGTTACTTGAACTTTGTATGCCCTAGTTTCTTCCTCTGTAAAAAGATGATAGTAGTATCTACCATATAGTGTTATGTACTATTGTTGTGAAGATTAAGTGAGTTAAAACACACAAGGTTCCTATTGTAAAAAGTGAGGCATTGTATAAAGATTTTTTAAGAAAAGATAAAAGTCACTAGTAGTCACCCAAAGGTAATCATTTTGGGGGGTATTTCTTTTCCAGTCTTGATTTATGCATATATACTTTTTATGTAATTAAAATCGTACAGCTTTGTATCCTGCTTTTTATTATGTCATAGACTTTCCATTTATGTCATAAAAATGTCTTCATAGGCAATTTTAGTAGCAGTTTGATAAAATATCCTGTACTTAACCTAGATTTTCACTAAATTCCAGTTGATTATTTCCAACTTGGTAATTTCCAGTGTTTGCTCGTGTAAATAATGCTGTTTTTAATTTTTGTTTTCTTAGGTCTGAAAAAAACGTTTGAATCATGGGTGATGTTAAAAATTTTCTGTATGCCTGGTGTGGCAAAAGGAAGATGACACCAACCTATGAGATTAGAGCAGTGGGGAACAAAAACAGGCAGAAATTCATGTGTGAGGTACTAAAGAATACCATTTACATTTATGTGGTTTTGAGGCTTATTTCGGTGTTAAAAGACCAATGTTTTCTATGGAAATGTTAATGTGTTACACATTTGATAATGTTTTCTATTGTGACTTGCATGCTATTCTGTCATTATAAATCATTTTCAAGTGAGCATTACTGTAAAACAATCTAGTAGGTAAATTATTCTAGTTGGAACTTGTATCTTCTTCAGCTTCCACTGTACCAGTAGTGCAGATCGGAAGGTTGCTTCAGCTGTTAGCACTTTCCTAAGTCCTGTAAAAAGTAGAGCAGTTCTTGATTGCTTTAAGTCAAAGTGCTTAAAATAAATACGAATAGAGCACTTGTTCTTGGGTGTTATAAAATCAGATTTTAATGTGGAACATTCTGTTACCTGAGAAGAGAATGTCTGAGCATATAAATTAATATTCTTGTTTTGGGATTAGCTTATCACTGGACAACATTCACGCTTTTTCTTAAGACAGTCAGTCCATGAATTTTCTTATGTGTGTTATTTTCAGTGTGTTTATAGAGTGTTATCTCCAACAATTAACTGTTATCTGTTAGTGGAGTGCTGAATTATAATTTTTTTTTTAAGTCTCAGAATTACCCAGGTCCATCTCAATAAATTTTTTTCTTGACTGTTAAAGGTTCGAGTGGAAGGATATAATTACATTGGCATGGGCAATTCCACCAATAAAAAAGATGCACAGAGCAATGCTGCCAGAGATTTCGTTAACTATTTGGTTCGAATAAATGAAGTAAAGAGTGAAGAAGTCCCAGCTATTGGGGTAAGCACTTATGGCCAGGCACTTGAAATGTATACGCTTATGCTAACCTAATATGTGTAGAGACTCAGGGTGATAATTTTTCAATGTTGTTTTCAAATATATTAATGTGTTCCTTAGCGAACCTTGACATCGTGCTTTCTCAGAGCATTGGGATAAGTTCCTGAAGATGTGATTTTGTTCTTATTATGTAACTGACTTGTGGGCTTAGAAAATTCCTTTAATCTGTATGTCCTATGGTTTTATGTATTTCATTCATTCATAAACTGATTTTTCAAAACCTGTTCTGTGTATTTCCAAAGATAACATTTTAAACAGACTATAAAAATAGTGACATTTTAAGACACAGTATTTGCTCCATTGTTACTTCTTTATATACTAGAGAAAATATGTCATGAAGTGAAATATTCTTGTTTTGATACCATGATTATTTTAATTATATTATGTAAGTTTACAATAAAGACCTTTCTCTAGTACTGTTTTTAAGAGAGAAACTTTATTTCTCATTTAATTAAAAAATGAAAATTTGAATTTTCACAAAAATAGAGGGATAATTGACAAAAAGATTCACGTTATGATTTAAATAGATCCCTTAGGTAACTTAAAGATTCAATTTTATAGAACCTTTAAGAATAATATCTATACCAATGTTTATAATTTATTTTTTCTGAATTTTTATATTCTGACTTGTTTATGAAGGTAAAAATACATGGTGTATTTTCTTCCATTGCTCTGGTCCAGAGGACAAGAGATTTTCTAGTATATTGTACCACTAGATAATTCTAGGATTTTTAATACATTGGTTTAACCATCTATAAAATGAAGGGATTGGACAAGATGATCTTGATGATTGTTTCTGGGTATGAAAACAGTTTTGCAAATATCTTTCAAATATTTGAAACCATTGGCACTTGCTCCACGTTTTATGACCTATTCTTTATCTTTTAGCCTCATCCTCTCTCTTGTCTTGCAGTATCTGGTCTGCTAGATGCAAATTCTATTTAATTTCCTTTTATGAGAAAATGTTTTTATTTTACCTTCTTTCTTGAATAATATATTTCACTGTAATAGGATTCTGGAGTGACAGTATCCTTCTTTAAGCACTTAAGGATGATGTTTCATTGTCTTCTTCCATTGTTTTCTGATGGAGAGTAAACTATAATCAAATAACTTCCCCCTATATGTAATGTATTGTTTTCTTTGGTTGCTTTTATTTTTTTTTTCTTTACTTTTCATTTCCATAGTTTGAGTATGATGTGAATAGGTGTGGTTTTCTTTATACTTATGCTGCTTGGTGCTTGCTGAGGTTTCTGAATCTGTAAATTTATGTCTTTCACCAGATTTGGGAAACTTTGGCTATTATTTCTTCTGCCTTTTTTTACCCTTCTCTTTCTGGGACTCCTACGTTAACATGTGTGTTAAACCTTTTGGTGTTATCTCAAAGGTCTCAGAGGCTGTCTTCTTTTTTCCTTTCTCACTGTTCCTCAGATTAGATGATTTCCATTGATTATCTTCAGATTCACTGATTGTTTTCTCTGCCAACTCCATTTTGCTCTTAAGTCCATCCAGTGAATTTTTTATTTCAGATACTATCTTATTACACTTTACACTTTTCAGCTTTTTCCCCCTCTTGTGGCATTTTACACTTTTCAGCTTTTTCCCCCTCTTGTGGCATTTTTTCTTACCTTCCCATTCATTATAAGCATATGTTCATAATGTCAGTGTGAATTTCCTTTATCCCATTGAGCATAGTTGTAATAGCTGCTTCTTGACCACTTATTCTAACATCGCAGTGCTGGGCTGTGTTGATTGTGTTTTCTCTTGAGATTGGATCACCTTTTCCTCTTTTTATGTCAAGTAACTTGGATTATATTCTCAGCATTATGATCATTATCTTGTAGAGACACTAAATAATGTTCTTCCAAAGAGTATTGCTTTAGTTGTTGTGTTGTCAAGCATTTAATTTTGTTGGACTCAATCTGCAAACACGTTTTAGATAACAGGTCAAATTTTACTTCAGTTTTCTGATTCTTTGCTAGGTGGCTATCCTGGGTATGTGTAGTTCGCAGGTTAGCCAGAGATTTGGGTAGAATTTGAGTTTTCACCCTCTTTACTTTCCAGGATTTCCTCCTTACTTTCTAGCAGCTTTGGTGTCCCCAAGCTCTTATCCTCTGATACTTTAGACCAGAAAGATTGAGTTTTCAATTGGAGTTTTAGCTGCCTCACATGGTCTTTCTTTGGGCTAAAAGCCATAATAAACAAGAGTTATATCTTTGCCGTTTCTTGCTTTCTCATTTCAAATCCTCTCCAGAATCTGCTAGCTCTTATTCACTTTTTAATGCCTACATAAAGTTGTGGGAATCTTTGGTATTTTTTTCTTTAGAGTTCATGTTATCTATAGAAGGGTCAGTTTTGTAGGAGCTTACTTGGCCAGACCAGAAACAATACCCTATTGTCTTCTGTTACTAGCATTTTAAGATGCACAGATCAAATGCTCTGACTATACATTTCCTATTTTCTCTCTCACTTTGTTCTAGCTACGCTGGCCTTCTTGAAGTTCCAGCACCTTTCTGTTATATGCTATCTGTATAAAATAAATCTTTCCATCAGAAAGATTGAAAATAAAGACATGAATAAAACTTTAGCAGGCAAATGAAGTACAAAGTAAAATGGGGTAGCAATATCAATATCAATAAATTTTAAGGAAGAAAGCTGAAAAGACAAACATCAGTTCACAGAGTCCCAATCCAACTAGCATTAGAAATGCTGATGTATATATTGGCAAAACTAAAATGGTAATGTGAGAAAGTTGCAAAGGGATCAAAAAATTGTACTAAACATTTGGAAATTTGAACTCTTGGTTCTAAATGAAAATTAAAAATTAATAGTTACAGGCTGTTTGGATAACAGTGTCTATCAAAACTGGAGTGCCAGAGGAGTAGTCATTTATTCAGAGGAATGTCAAGTGCTTTTATTATTGCATAAGAAATAGTTTTTTTTTTTAATGAATGAACTAATAACTTTCAGCTCAGCAATTTAGAAAAAAACGGGAGAAATTAATAAAAATTCAGATATTGCTGAATTAGAGAGCACAAAAAGTAAAAGTGGTAAATAAAAATTTTAAATGCTCTTTGTAAAAGATAAAATAGTCTATTCTAGGTCTAATTTTTTTTAAAGAAAAGTTAATACTGCTGATTCACAGTCTTATGAAAAACTCATATGGTTAAGATGGGTTTGAGAATTCAGAATTTTTTGTATTTTAGAAAAGTAATATGATTCACATTACCATACTTTATATGACACCTTTAGCGTATCTGAGATAGAACCCTAAATCAAACTTTATTACTATGTTACATTAATGAGTTTATAAGAGAAAAATATCTACTCACTGGTCAGCTTAAAGGTTTTTTAATTTCATAAAATTAAATGTTTTATTACCAACAAAGTACTTAGGAAATGGAGTAGAAAAATACTCTTTGACATGCTGAAAGGTATCATGTGACAATAATAGTAAATACTGTACTAAAAATGAGTCCTAGAACAGAACTGCTCAAAGTGTTTGTTATAGATTGTGAGGAGATTAGTACAAAAACGAGTAATCATTTAGAATCACCTAGAATGTGGTGACAGCAATTTTGCATTTGTTGAATCTAAAAACTTTGGCTTGTATTTTGTATGTCTGTTTCATATTTCTAGCAGTTCATTTTTTGGTATATTTTACAAAAGTATTGTTCCCAGTGGGTTACGTGAAAAAAACTCAAGGCCAGTTCTTCATGGCAGGTAGTTTGAGATGCACTGACCTAGGGGAATTTCTGACAAGACCAGAGTGTCAACTATCACCGCCATTACTCAGTGTAATGCAGTAAGTAAAAAGAGATAAAAGGAATTTGTAATAGAAGAGGGGGAAATGAACTATATGAAGAATGTAATTGGAAAATTTTCTTATTCACTGTAGCAGTAAAAATTATAAAGAACTTAATATGTAGTTTGCAGGACCTATAAGAACAATGCAGCAGATTTTTACTGAAGGATAGTGTCAGGAACTCTTAAGAGTCCGAGATTTTAACAGTTCGGCCTGCCACAATTTCATAGATGCTGACAGAAGACACAAGACTTCTGAGTCAGGGACAAAGGATGTTCTTACTCATGGGATAGCAGGCAGCACAAACTTCATGTTTGCATGGTTTCTCCCTTGTCCCCAAATCTCTTGGGAAACAAATCTGCCTCCTACCTTGGAGGGCGATATGATCTCTGTCTTCCAATGTATTTGCTGTTCAAACATCCTTGAAAGGATGTTTAAACACGAATTGAAGAAACCCAAGATATCCATGGAGAATTTGTCTCAACAGATGAAAGAGTTGGTGAAATGTAGAGCCATACTGTATTTCTGGATGGGAGGTTGCATTGTTGTAAGATGTCAGTTCATTATGAAGAAGTCAGTTCTCCTGACTAAATTGTATCAGCAAGATTGGTTAGCAAGAACAAGCGCCTGACAAAAGGCAGCAAAAAAGGAGCCAAGAAGAAAGTGATTGACCCATTTTCTAAGAAAGATTGGTGTGATGTGAAAGCACCAGCTATGTTCAATATCAGAAATATTAAGAAAATACTAGTCATGCGAACTCAAGGAACCAAAATCGCGTCTGATCGTCTCAAGGGTCTTGGCTTTTGAAGTAAGCCTCGCTGATCTGCAGAATGATGAAGTTGCATTTAGAAAATTCAAGCTGATTACTGAGGATGATCAGGACAAAAACTGCCTGACAGATTTCCATGGCATGGATCTTACTCAAGACAAAATGCACTCCACGGTCAAAAATGGTGGACGATGATTGAAGCTCATGTCGATGTCAAGACTACCGATGGTTATTTGCTTTGTCCGTTCTGTGTTGGTTTTACTAAAAAACGCAATAATCAGATTCGGAAGATGTCTTATGCTCGGCATCAGCAGGTCTGCCAAATCCAGAAGAAGATGATGGAAATCATGACTGGAGAGGTGCAGACAAATGACTTGAAAGGAGTGTTCAGTACATTGATTCCAGATAGCATTGGAAAAGACATAGAAAAGCCTTACCAATCAATTTATTCTCTCCATGATGTCTTTGTTAGAAAAGTCAAACTGCTGAAGAAGCCCGTTTGAACTAGGAAAACTCATGGAGCTTCATGGTGAAGGCAGCAGTTCTTGAAGAGCTACTGGGGATGAGACAGGTTGAATGAG
Organism: Pteropus medius; assembly: GCF_902729225.1. NCBI lineage: Eukaryota > Metazoa > Chordata > Mammalia > Chiroptera > Pteropodidae > Pteropus > Pteropus medius. The sequence continues at coordinate 6,144,493 of NW_024349225.1, read as the reverse complement.
CTGATGGATATGAGCCCCCAGTCCAAGAATCTGTTTAAAATTCAGACTTTTCACTGTGACAAATAAAACCTATTTGTGATTTTTTAAAATAAAAGTGTTAGTCCTACTACATGTTAATAAAGAATTTTAATTATTTCCAAATTACAGTAACTAAATTGGCTCCAAAGTGGAAAAAAAACCCCAAAAAACAATATATTAGAAAATAATGCAGAATAAGTTTCAGGATAGAAAAGGCCATTTTATGGAGAATATAAAAAGCAGAAACTAGATTTGACTAGAGAACCAAAACTAACAAAATACCTTTTGGGCAATAAGCAGCATTAATAAAGTTAAAAGGAAAAGGACAAAAATTTTTACAGCTTGTATGACAGAATGAATAGCACCGAGATGTTAAATTCTCAGGAGTTAATGAGAACAGAATATCCAGATAGAACAATGGACAAAGAAAATGTAAATTAAAGTAATAGGTTGCTATAACAAAAACCAAAACTAATGTTAATAAGGATGTCAAACACATTCTGTAATTCTCAGAACTGGAAAGAATTAGAAAATAGATAACTCTCATAGTGCTGGGCGATACGGAAGTCAGCAACCTTTCTACGGGATATTATGATGCTGTTTTAAATGTTGGCACCTTTTAACCCAGGAATTTCGCTTTTATGAATTGTTTTGTAAAATAAGCCAAAGTACAAAGAATTTATGGCAATGTTGTTTTTTAATTTCTTTTAAGATCAGCTACAATCTAAATACCCATCAACACGATATTGCTTGAGTAATGTATAGGGAGAGAGAGAGAAAGAGTGAGTGAGTGTGTGTATGTGTGTGTGAGTGTGAGTGTGAGTCAGAGAGGGAGAGAGAGACAGACAGGTGCTATGTGCTGTTGAGTTGGCTGACTCCTGTCAACTCTGTATGAATGAGTGATGTCCATATGATGTGCTGTCCTCAACAGCCCTTTCTCAGCTCCTGGTGCCTGCGACTTCTTTTGTGGAGTCGCTCCAACTCATATTTGGTCTTTTCCTGCTACCTTCTATTTTTCACAGCATTATTGTCTTTCAAAGACCCTGCTTTCACATGATGTGCCAGAAGTTAGGACACTCCAGTTTTGTCATTTTTGCCTCCAGCCATGTTTCAGGCTTAATTTGCTCTAAGACCCACTTGTTCATCTTCCTGGTAGTCCAGGGTACCATAGAGCTCTCCTCCAACACTGTATTTCAAATGAATCAATATTTTTCCTTTCAGATGAATCAATTTTTTTCTTGTCAGCCTTCTTCACTGTCCAGCTTTCACATTTGTACATAGTAATTGGGATTACAAGGGCGTGAATGATCTTAACCTTGGTCTCGAGTGACACACTCTTGCTCTTGGTGATCTTTCCTAATTCTTACATTGCTTCTCTTCTGAGTCTCAACTTCCTCTTGATTTCTTGGCTTCAGTCTTCATCTGAATTGATGACTGGACTAAAGTAAGCAAAATCTTGTAACAATTTCATTTTCTTCATTTGTCCATGTTCAAGATGTATATTCTGTAGTCATGATTTTTGTCTTCTTGATGTATAAATGCAGGCCTGCTTTGGCACTTTCATTTTTATCAGAAGTCATTTCACATCATTGCTACTTTATGTATAGTACACTAATACATTGGAGTAGTAAGTCATTAAAATTCATGTAGATCAATATTTAAGGAAGTAGGAAATGTATATAAAGTATTTTGCATTTTGTCTTAGAACTTCGTTTCCTCTCTGGAAATCTCTTCTCCCAGATACACTCTTGGTTGGCTCCTCACTTGTTTCATGTCTCTTCTCAAATGTCACTTTATGAGTGTGGCTTTTCCTGTTCACTTTATTTAAATAGCAATCTCTCAGTCCCTATTTTTCTTTTCTGCTTTATTTTTCTCTGTAGTATTGTATCACACTTGACATACGTGTTCCTTGTCTAGCTCTGTGAGAATACAGAATTAGATATAGCTCTGTAAGTCCAGAGCACGTCCGCTTCGTGTTCATTGTTTTATCTGCAGTTCCCAGAACAGTGTCTACCATGTAAAAGACTCCTAACATATACTTCTTGATGTTGAATGTATTTATAAAGATATTAAGTGGAAAAAAGTGAATTAACTATATAGCATAAACTGATCCCACTCTTTGTGGAAAAATTATATTTGTGTACGTGTGTGTGTGTGTGTGTGTGTGTGTGTGTGTGTGTACAATCTCCAGATGTAGGATTATGAGTAATTTTTACAACCTTTATGCTTTTCTGCCTGAAATGATAACTTAATAGTTTTATAATCACTGAAAACAAAGATGTTACTATCATGGGGAGATGAGGGGCAGCACATGGGCCTCCTTTGACTATAAATGTAATCGTCCCTGTGAAGGTGAAATTGCTGATAACTGCCTTGACTTTTTCACTTGAAGGTAGCACCCCCTCTGCCCCCCCTTACCGATTCGCCTGACACCACAGGAAATACTGGTGAAGGTTTACCAACCACCATGGGAGGACCTCTTCCTCCACATCTGGCTCTCAAGACAGGTAAGGGACTTGAAAAGTGTGCACATGACTGAGAATAAGTTCTGTGCTGTCTTGCTTGGTCATCATCTCTCTCACCTGGATAAAGAGAAATAACTTCAGTAGACTTTTAATGTTGAGAGAAATCCCAGTGTCTTCATAATTTGCAGATAAACCACCAGCTCATTTAATTTCTGTTATAAAGTGTGGTGCAGCTTAATTCCTTGTTTTCATTAGCTTTTACTAATTTCTCATCTCTGGATAGATTTTGCACAGGCTAGAACATTTGGTTAAACAGTCTTATTTATTGCCCTTTCTTGGTTCTGATTTACTCCTACCAAATATGTTGTAGACTTGTTTATTTACCTTATGGATCCAAGCCATTGTTGAATTCTATTTATCTAAATTTTTATTGTTATATATACTATAAGATATATTAGGATATTTGGTCAAACTACTTAAGTCTCAGATCAAGTATTTATGAAATGAGAATAACAATAGTACTTCCTAAGATTGTTGTGAGGAGTACATTTTTTTTAAGCATGTAATAAACTTAGTAGAGTTGATGATCACTTGATATTAACTCTTTAATTACTCTGTTTTTTCATCAGGATTCATCACTTTCTTACACCTTTTCAGCTTTTCCTTATTTTCATCACAAGCACTAGCAGGTAGCTTTCTTCCAGGGTTATATTTAGCAGAGAAACAGCTTTTATCATTTAATCAGTTATTACATATGTATCAACTTGAAAAACAAAGCTACATTGATACTGTATGCTGGATTTTCAGTCGCTTACTTTCATTACTGGTAGCTTCCCTCTGCATACCAGCCTTGGAATTAGCAGTTTAGACCTGTACTCCAGACTTTTACACAAGACTTTTAAGTAAGACATGGAGAGTTCAGGCCCATTTCCAAATTGAAACACTGGATTTCTAATTATGGAGTGCCAAAATCTAAATTAAGAATTTATTCTTTAAAATATTTAGGATCTTCCTACAGTTTGATTGATAAAGAGAACAATTACTTTCTTTTCCTTAATAGAAAATAATGGCGGAGTTGGGGCCTCTGGCTATGGTGCTTCTGGGCCTACCTGGGATCGAGGAGCCAACTTGAAGGATTATTACTCAAGAAAGGAAGAACAGGAAGTACAGGCGGTAAGGCTGTCATCACCCTGTGTTACATCTCCGGGAATGTGATCTAGGACTTAGCTCACATCAAGGTTTAAGATACTCACAACTCAATAATTTAGTGATTCTTTTAAGTGGTTATTTGAGACAACTTATTCCAACATGACGTTATAATCCTAAACTGCCCATTAAATCTGGGCACTAGAATTGTCTATGACATAAAACATTATTTTTCCTGGTTGTGATAAAAGATCTTATCTACTTTGTAAGAAATAGTTATCTCAGTAAAGCTCATTTATGAGTACTCATTGTAAAAATTCCTACTTCATATAGTTAATGTGGCAAAATCACACAAAAAAGTTTGTCAAAAGTTTCTTAGGAACAATTTAAATACAGTACATTCACTAATAGCTTATTTATGCAATAGGGCCATCAGATACAATATAAACTAATTTTGGCAAATTTCAATTAAGATTAGAAACTATTAAAAGCAGCTTTTGCATTTTAAAGGATGGTTTAAAAAGTATCGTTATAAATTTGTGTGCCGTAAATATTCATAAATTAGTGCAAATTTAATTTTCATTGATTCAACAGACTCTAGAATCAGAAGAAGTGGATTTAAATGCTGGGCTTCACGGGAACTGGACCTTGGAAAATGCTAAGGCTCGTCTAAACCAATATTTCCAAAAAGAAAAGATCCAAGGAGAATATAAGTACACCCAAGTGGGTCCTGATCACAACAGGTTTGCTTGTTTCCCTCTTTCCCGTCGACAGTAAGTTAGGGTTGCTGTGGATATTCATTGTTCTGTTTTTGTACACATTTGGTTCAGTTTGTAGATTAGCATTGAATTATAAAAAGAAGATACATTTCCACAAGAAAAATTGTCATTGATTGGTAATGTGTGCAGCTTTTCATGGTTTTCACTTATGAATATGATTTCAGCTGTGTAAGAAGGTCTGCAACTGTGCAAAAATCTGCTGTTTGTGTTGTAGATTTTTATCTGAAAAGCAAAAAATCATAGCCATGAGTGGTGGTTTGTCCATAATTAAGCTAAAAATCAGTCGGAAGTGGTGAGTTTATTTACTGTGGTGGTGTTAGAGGCAGTCATACTGACTATTTCTTTAATGGGTGAAGTTAGACACTAAAGATTCTCAGAGGTAGTTGGAAGCACCGAGATCCAAATTTTCCTTCAGCTTTGAAAGTTGCCAGCTCTCAAGTTCATTCTGTTGAAGTTTTAAGGCCTCTTGTAAAGCTGAACAGCCTCAGTCTTTGTGAGTTAAGTTAGCCTACTTTTATTCTGTTAAATTTATAAAACTGAAAATAAAGGGAGGTTTTGGTAACAGTGACAGTATGTTTCTCAGCCTGCTTGCTGTTCTTCCTGAGAGCATTCCAGGGTGTAGTAATTATTACTCCCAGGAAGGCTCATGTGGATTAGACTCTACTGGGGGCACTGTATTTTTATTGGTAGGGAGGGGAGATTATAATGGAAACCTTCTGGATGATTTAATTTGCAGTCCTTATATGAAATAAATTATTCAAAATACATTAAAAATATTTTCCTTGAAAATCAAAGTGTTCTCCCTTGGATGCGTCTAGCAACCTTAAAATAATTATTACCAAAATAAAACTTTGACACTGTGGTCAAAGTGATGTTCAGAGCATGGTTCCCCCTGATTTCCCCTGTGTTGTTTAATCCTGAATTCTCAAAATACTTAATTCTGATGTCAGCCTTTTAAAAATCCTCAGCAGATGTAAAGGAAAGATACAGTTGTTGAGGATTTTTCTTTAATATTTTGTCTTTCTGAACTGATTAGGCTTGATAGCGCTTGGTGGCTTTAAGAACAGTTAGATGACTTAAGTGTGCCCTGCAGCTTGTTGTGAACGCATTTTGATGTCAGTATCTTACTGACTTCTGATATAAGGAATTGAAGAATTCAGGATATGATGAGGGAGGCAGAGACAGTGGGGGGGGGCCAGGACAGCATTGCTCCCAGTATGTCCTTTATTTAAAGGCATGACAGACAGCAACACCAGAGGTCTGTGTTCATACACACATGTGCTGCTGCTTAGGCTGAACTAAGCAATCACATGGGAAACTGTTGTAAACTGATTTCTGGTGTCGCTGTTCCCCCTAGGTGGAAGAGAATTGAGATTGACTTTAAGCCTGGCTGAGAAACATACTGGCATCGGTGTCATTAATGAAAGGGTGGATGTTGTTCCCCTGAAAGTCAGTGGCCTTTGATCCCTGAAGCCGCTGTGCCTGAAGGTCAGTTCTTTCACAAGAGGTATAGGAAGGATCTAACATTAATTTTTTTCTTAAGCCTCACCAAACCTTTTGTTCACAGCACAAAGTCAGTGTGACAATGTACCTGAGCAGTGGGAGGATCAGAAAGCATAGTTTTCAAAGGACAGTTTTTCCCTTGGTAAAATCTGAATTATTCCCTAGAATCTGCTAGCAATTTTAGCTATAATTTTCAAAAATACTTTGTTCTCCAGGACCTGATTTAAGTCGATGTGATATAAATAAGCTAAATTTCTTGTCAAGGCTTGCTTCCAACTATAGGCAGATACTCCTGCCTCAGGAGCCACCAGTACATTCTTAGTGTTTATATGTCCCTGTGTATGTGTGCATGCATGCATACAGTTAGCTTATCTTAACAGGTTGCAGTCATTAGTGGGTGGCCCATGCAGAGGAATCTTAAAATAGTCACAACTATAATTTTAAGAGCTTTGGTCCTATTTTATTTCTTGGCCCCAAGCTAAGTGGAAAATTCCTTTTTATTGAATTCGTTCTAGCTATTCAGAGTACAACCTTTGGAAAAAGAGTAAGAGTAAGTAAGTATAGAATGTAAAACCCTAACATTTTCTTTTCATGAAAAATTGGCTCATCAACTTTGGTTATATTAGTCTTGTGCATGTTGTACATTTGAAGTTTATATACGTTATTCTATAATTGAACAGAAGTAAATGTTTATTTTTTTATTTATATTTTTTGCTGTTATTTACCTGAGCAGTTGGAAAACCTGCCTGATTTGGGAGTCCTAGATTTAGTACTTTCTAACATTTAAATTCATAACCTTGTTTGTATATGTTGTTACAGGAGCTTTATTGCAGAAATGACCATTTACATCAAGCAACTGGGCAGAAGTAAGTGTTATGCTCCCCTCATATTCTGAGTCTTGTTTAGTAGAGTAATAATCACATTAGAGTCTTGAGCTACAGATACATAGCTTTATTTTATTTATTTGTTTGTTTGTTTATTCTTTCTTAACTCCTACAGCACCTGATATTCCTAAGTGGTCTCCCATCCAAGTACTAACCAGGCCCAACCCTGCTTAGCTTCCGAGATCAGACGAGATCGGGCACGTTCAGGGTGGCATGGCCGTAGACCACATAAGCTTTATTAATTGAAAGAATGTATGATATAAGGTAGCATCTTGGGTATTTTAGAATATTAGTACTTATATGAATTAGAGGGCCCAGTTTCCCAATTCGCATGTGAAAAAAAGGTGATGCTGGTGTTATATTTCAAAGGGTAAGAGATGGTAAGCTACTTAGGCGTCTGCCAGTGGCAGCGAACTTTAAAACATTTTTTATTTTTCTCCATAAAAGTTTCAGTTTAAGTAAAACTAGCTAAGTGAAATTTTTAAAAGAGTAAATTGGACGATAGAGTGGATGTATATAGCATTTAAAAGTCATAGAGTCAAGAAGAAAAGTTGAGAAAGTTAACCTGAGGAAACAAAGAATAGATTGGGGTTATTTATAAAGGAAGTAAGAAGGTAAAGATGTGATGCATTTTATTCTTACCCGGTAAGTTTACAGCAGTGTGTTGTGCTCCAGTGATAATGAACCACCTCTGTGTACCTGTTTTGTTACAGGTTTTGTGACTTTGAATAAATGACACTTTATATCACTGGGATGCAGTTAATTGAGAGAAATGGCCTACGAGTCTTTCCAGCTTGGGAATTCTACAATTAACATGAATGTTTTACATTTTGTATATGAAGGACTTTCCTGATAAGAGTGAAACTTTTGAATTGAATGAATCACCAGGAGACGATTTTGAATTTTTTATTCTAGACTTTAACAATAAGTTATTTTAATTGAGAGGGTAGGATGTTAAGGGAAGAGGATAAAGGTAGTCCAGCTTCTGTCAGCCATTATCTGACCGTCAAAATTAGACTGAATTGGCTAGTTAGGCAGAAAGGCATCTGTGCCTGTCCCTTCATGCTTTATATCATCTCTCCTAAAGCTGAAGGATATTGAAGGAGAGGAAACTTTATATTACAGTTTAAGAGTATGAGTAGCTACTAGCTTTAGTCTAATGATGTCAGGATCAGCAAACTACAGCCCTCTGGGCAAATACAGCCCACTGTCTGTTTTATAAAGAAAGCTTTATTGAAACACAGACTCATTTGTTTATGTCAGGGGATAGCAAACTTTTGTAAATATTTTCAAGTTTTATTGGTCACGTATCACACACTTATTTTTGTCATATTTGTACAACTCTAAAAACATAAAAACCATTTTTATTTCCTGGGCCTATAGTTTGTCAAACCCTAGTAAAGTATTGTCTGGATGCTTTCAAGTTTTAAAGCCAAAGTTGAATAGTTGTGACAGATCATGTAGTCTGTAAAGACTAAAATATTTATTACCTGACTTTTTATAGAAGAAGATTGCTAACCCCTGGTCTGCATAACCACTTTGGATCCATTTTTCTTCCTTTGTTTTGCTTTTTTGACTCTTTGCTTTTCAATAGTTAAACTATATTTTCTTCCTGTTTTAATGTTAAATGATTTTAATGATGACAACTTTTATTGAAATAGGTTATTTGCTTTTATAGTGATGGTTTATATGTGTCTAGTGTCAGCCCATAATCAAAATGGTTGGTTACTTAGTTGATAAGCTATTATGGAATTGCTTTTGATAAGCAGTTAGAATGAAAAAGAACTTAGACCCCATGACTTACTCTATATTTGGGGGGTTTTTAGTACCTAAGCCTCTAGTTGCTTATGAAATAAGATGTTTCTTTACGAGTTACTCTTCTGTCTTTGATAATCCCGACCTTAACTTATAGGGATTTTTGCACGTGAACATGGATCAAATAAAAAACTGGCAGCACAGTCCTGTGCCCTGTCACTTGTCAGACAGCTCTACCATCTCGGAGTGATTGAAGCGTACTCTGGACTTACAAAGAAGAAAGAAGGAGAGACAGTGAGTCTTTAGTCTTAGTGGCCCAGAGAAATACTGTAAAAGTCAACTTAGCTCTTGTTTAGTAACTGGTTAAAGAAGTTTAATTTATAGTTCTAGGAGTCTTACCTTAAGAAATGGAAATGATCTCACTAATTATCTGTGTCTGGCCAGTGCTATGTGCATAGTGGGCAATAGTTGAAATAATTCTTTCGAGGAAAGGAACTAACTCCTTGTTGGCTTTGGGAATATCGTAGACCTGACGTTGACCACATATTCTTGACCCTGCTATAGTAAATTGAGTGGTGCTCGTATGTATGTTGCACGATTTATATGGTCATCCTTTCTCTGTAGGTGGAGCCTTACAAAGTCAACCTCTCTCAAGATTTAGAGCATCAGCTGCAAAACATCATTCAAGAGCTAAATCTTGAGATCATGCCCCCAGTAAGCATACAGTTATTTAGTACACTTTTGTGTGGAAATTCTCTAGTCAGACAAGCAACTGGTATTGGTTTTTGGTTTGTTTTTCTTTTTTAAAAAATAGCCTGACGATCCTTCTGTGCCTGTTGTACTCAACCTTGGCAAATTGGCTCACTTTGAGCCATCTCAGCGACAAAGCCAAATGGGTGTGGTTCCTTGGTCACCTCCTCAATCCAACTGGAATCCTTGGACTAGCAGCAACATCGATGAGGGGCCCCTGGCTTATGTGAGTGCAACACTATTTTTGAGATCAGACTCTTGTATTTCACTTTTGGGTCTATTTCATTAGGATGTCTAGGTAAGAAAACGGATTCAGTTTGAAGATTAGTTATGTGCTTTTGTTTGACTATTGTCTGCCCATTTTACAGGCTACTCCAGAACAAATAAGCAGAGATCTCAAGAATGAATTAATGTACCAGTTGGATCAGGATCATGATTTGCAAGCTGTAAGTCTTTGAAGTAGATAGACATATGGTGCCCAGAGCTTCAGAACTTTCTAGGTATGGGCCAAAGGATAGCGAATAATATATTTTGCCCTTTTTAGGAAGGTAGATCAAAAATATTTACCAAACTGCTTTCTTAGTTACTGCCAGGTGTCGTGGTCTTGAGTTACAGGCCTGGGATTCTTAGTTAATGTAGGTGGGGAGATTTGGGGTAATAACTCTTTTGGTGATTTTCAGGGTTTTTTTCCCCAAATACAACAACATTAAAATATTAGAAGAAAGGGAATATACATGGAATGTTCAGGGAGAAAGGAGGGAAATATGGTGTGGACAAGGCTACTAGATAGATTCTTTAGAAATTTAGTGAGAAGGGGCCATTCTATTAGAGATACAGATACATACATCCTTTTATGAAAAGTATATTTTGAGTACTAAGCCAGTGGAGAGGAATAAATTTTTATAGAGATGGCAAACTTTTTTAGCATTGCTTCTAATGTATGTACTGGTAGAAACTCGACTGAGGTGTAACTGAGGTTTTTTAATATAGATTTTGCAGGAGAGAGAGTTACTGCCTGTGAAGAAATTTGAAAGTGAAATCCTGGAAGCAATTAGTCAAAATTCAGTTGTCATTATCCGAGGTGCTACTGGATGTGGTAAAACCACACAAGTTCCTCAGTTTATCCTAGATGACTTCATCCAGAATGACCGAGCAGCAGAGTGTAATATTGTAGTTACTCAGGTAAGTAGTAAGCCAGCTTACTAGGTGTGTGTCTGGTGTGGATAGAGTTCGAAGGTGGAAATACCTAGAGGCAGGAACAATCCTAATTCTTTGATCAACTTGCCTTTGTAGCCGCATAAGGTTCTGAACATGGTAGGGCATTAGGCCCCTTAACATTTAAAATAAAACATAACAAAAACTTAAGTCTTATTTTAATCAATGTCCTTCACTGATAAGCTAAACTGAACCATATGGGGGATTCTTTTTCTTTGGGCTCGAGGGAGTCTTTGAGCCTAGAATCAAACATACTAAGAGTACTTTCTCTTTGAGTTCACATCCAGATCTTGGTCTTCTTTGTCTTATCACCTAATAATATTCAGTGAAAACTAGTCAGAGGAGAATAGGCAAGGCTGGCAAAACAGGTAATGGTTGACTTTTACCAAGTGCTTAGTGCATGCCGTCGTTTCGGAAGATAGCCGTCCCTCATGTAAAATAAACCCAGAACTCAGAAAACAGAAAATGGAGCCAGATATGTTTTGTGATATCTGATGCCTTAGAAATCATTTTATTGCAGCCTAGTTTTATAACCATGTATTTAAATACCCAGATGAGAAATAGAGGTGCAGTTCTGGGACCTGTACCTCTTCCGTTAGACAGCTCTAAGATCAGAAATCATTACAGTTCTGGGTAAATGTCAAAAGGGAGTACATCAAAGAGGCAGATACTAGAATACTGCGGAAGAACAGTTTGAGACAGACTCTCGCCTGCCTGTGGTTGGGAAGTGTTGCCCAGTGTCTGGCACACACTGATCTCGGTGAGGACTCAGTAAATGGTACCTGTTTCAGTTAAAGTGAACACAGATGAGCTGTGAAAAAGGGAGTAAGACTGCCTGCTGCTAAGACCGGACTCCAGGCAAGAGCAGCAAGATTCTGTAGAGAAAACGAGATCAGCAGATAAATGCACTGAAAATGTAAAGAAAAGCTCTTATGCTGGAGGATAATTTGAAGTATTACATTGGAATGATTTAACATTATCCCTGGCTTCCATTACTTCTACTTTCTAGTTGCACTTAAATTGGTTATTGTGTTATTTTTAACACATTTAATAATCCAAATACAGCATAAAGCTACAATAAGCAAATAATTGAGGAAAAGATTAGATGGGGAGTAAAGAAAATTCATATTACATCCAAAGTCATTTCTATGAATTTAGGAAAAATAATTTCTGTGACTTTTTTTTAATCAAAATGAAAAAAATCTCACTCTTGTTCTGAAGCACAAATAGTATGTGGCCATGGTATTTACTGTTATACAGATATTAATTATGGTTCTAGAGGTCTCCATAGTCTTGATTCTTCTTTATAGTTATTCGTAGAATATAGAATGTTTTAATATACTATAAAATAGCTAAAGGAGGAGCAGGTAAGCCATATGTGAGCAGTAGATCTGATGGCGTACATGGAAAATGAGGTTTTACTCATGAAACTTGCCTTGTATGTACTCACTGTCAGACAGTATATAAAATAATTAATGAAGCACCAACGACCAAGGGAAAAGGGATAAATTATTTAAGAGATAAGTAGTAGAGCAACTTTTTAGGCTATCAGGTGGTATGTAGTTAAACATTTATTAGTAGTAGTTTACATTGAGCAGTATTCTACACAAAATGCTTGTGAATATTTATAATGAGAATTAGATTTTTTAATTGCTTTTTTTTTCTGACTGTAAAAGTAATGGATAGCCATTGGGAAAAAAATGAGAAAACAGTAAATTTTGAAAGAAAGCAAATCCTTGTTCAGAATCCCACCATCCAGAAGGAATCATTTTCACTCTTGGTCTCCATCCTTTCAGGCTGCAGTGTGCATACACTACGTGCAGACCGTCTTAATCCTCTTTATGTAACAGTGGTGTATTAGAGCAACCGCATAATTTTTTTAATGACTTCATAATCTTCCATTGTATGCATATGCCCTTATTCTTAAATAATGGAGCTTTTCGAAGATTGTTTCTAATATTTTAGTAGATATGTTGGGATGACATACTTGTATGTACATCTTCATACAGTCGTTTGGTTATTTTATTGGAATAAATTCCTAGACATGGAGTTACTGGATCAGAGGGTATGCATATTTTAACTTTCTGCACTTTGCCACACACCTCTCAGGAAAAATCACACCAATTTCCAGTCAAATTAACTATGAATGAAAAAATGCTTCTCTTTTTAGTACGTATCTTAAATGTTTTTTTGTTTGTTTTAAAATCAGGGCTGTTGCAGCTGGAATTTGGTATGTCAGAGAAACATACAAAATAAGAGGAGGAGATTGCGGGGACATTTATTTCTTTGCTGTTCGAATAGCCTTGATATTTGCTGTTCACACTCAAGTTAATTTAGCTGATAGGGCTCTGAAGACGGTTGTTTTAGCACCTCATGTTAATTTGTAACACCTATCATGGATGGCGTCCTTGAGTCTCTTAAGACAGTTGTGTGGGGAGCAGTAGAGTTAACTAATATAGATATGACTTAGAGAATATTCCATATCCTGCCCATATTCATTTTAGATCTGAGGCTGGAAACTACAAAGGTAGTTTCTGAAAGTAGCCCCAAGGTGATTTAAAAGTGACCCCTAAGTATTGAGTGACATACAGACAAACATCAGAAGAGTCCGATACCATACTAGGTAGATTCTTCTAGAAGCCAGCTATTAAGCAGAAATGCTGAAAACTGTAGTGGTCAGTAAAAGCTAGGCTAGTTCAGGAAGTTAGGGCACATAAACCAGATAGAATGTTCAAAAAGGCATTTTTTTGACTCCTTATCTTTGTGGACAGGATAAACATGAATAGGTAATTATACACTTACTGTACTTATTAATGGCCCCATATGCTGATGGATTCTTGTATTAGTATATAGAAATTAATAGATCATGTTTTGTATTCAAAGGATATTGATAGTTCTAGTGAAGTTACTGTTTTTTTTGTTGTTGTTTTAAGATTGTATCAGCCTTTGATTTCTTAATCATCTCATGACCTGGAATATCTTCATATAGGTACTTAATACGAAACAAAAAAAAAAATTTCAAGCTAGGAATTGAAATACAACCTGTCAAGAACTTTTTGACAAATCAAATTCAAGGCAATTTAGAAGCATTCAGTCTTTATAAGTCTTCATGTACCTCCGTAGCTATACGTTTAGGACATAACATCCACCAAGTAAATACCGTTTTGTGTACTTAAAAGAAATGGAACACTTTCAGAAAAGTTTTCGGAAAAATCAAGGTCTAACACTTAAAGCATTAACCAATAGCATTCCCCTAAGGGTTGAGCATATGTATGGCTGGAAACAATAATATACACTTAGTTTTCCCTGCTATGTAAACTCATCAAACAGGAGTGATTTCATTCAGTTTCTTATCTCTTAACACCTTCTGTGGCACCTGATGCAAATATGCAATGAATGCTTGCTTTGAGTTAATAAATGAATGCAAGGTGGCCACGGTAGATATGGCAGAGAAGGAGATTGTTCGCCTTCCTAATACCCATACATCTCACTTACATTATTTTGTAAACATGTGCCTTCCCTGTTGTAGGCAGTTAAAAGAACAAGCTCCCCACATGTGCTCTGCCCCCTCCCTTATTGGAAAATCACTGAGTATCATTAAGAGTTTAGGCAAATGGTGAAGAAATTGTATTGTCTGTAAAAACCGTGGAATAACTTTGTATACAAAGTGAAAAACAGCATTTTTTAAGTGTCTACCATTACCATTAAGCGGTAAGTTTTGTGTCCGATTCTTTAAAAAATAAATTTCACAGCTTCCTAAAGACATCATTACTATTATTGCTTCTGTTGATTACTGAGCTGGCAGTAGGACAGATTTACTACAATAATTTAATAACCCTGATAAACAAGTGTAACTATAATTTTGTAGCTTTTAAATCATTTTTTCTTTCTTGTCTCAGCCCAGGAGAATCAGTGCAGTTTCTGTGGCAGAGCGCGTTGCGTATGAGAGAGGAGAAGAGCCTGGGAAAAGCTGTGGCTATAGTGTTCGGTTTGAGTCTATACTTCCCCGCCCTCATGCCAGTATAATGTTTTGTACTGTAGGTCAGTAATGTGCTTTATTTTGGTCTTTCATTTGAGCTTATATTTATAGTGTTGTTTTTGAAGAAAACTCCTTAACAGCACGGAATGGCTGGAAATAATAAATCAAGGAACCAGTTTCAGAATTCTTGTTTGACTAGAACTTTGGGTAGTTTTTTCCTTCATGGAAAGCATTATGTACCTGCTGGTTGTTGTAGCTTAGAGAAAATGAATTAGCTTAAGTTACTAGAGTTAAATCTTGCAAATATGATGCTGATGTTATATTCATTGAAGCATAGTTGATTGTCTAGAAAATTATTTCTCTGCATTTTTCTATCTTCCCTAACTTAAGTCAGCATAGAAACTCATCTCCAGCTGTTACTCTGATTTTCTTTTCCAGGTGTGCTCCTAAGAAAATTAGAAGCAGGCATTCGAGGAATCAGTCATGTAATTGTAGATGAAATACATGAAAGAGACATAAATGTAAGTAACTTGAGCATCATGGTAAGGTACTAATGTTAATATTCTGAGTAAAAAGAAATCAGAATAGAATCTCTGTTTTTCTTTTCCCACCGTTTACATCTATGAAAACCATGAACTTGAGCCATTAAGGTGTTGGACACCATTTTTTTTACTGAGCCTAGTACATCTTTTTTTCCCTGTTAAAATCACAGAGTTCTAAAAGTAAAGACCTCTTATTGTAAATGAAGCATAATTGCAGTGATCAGTAAGAGCTATCATGATTGAACAATTGAACTAATGACTCATGACTATGAATAGCTGATGGAATTTTAAAATCAGGTTTTCTTTGAATTGGAGGTTTATCTGTGATAAGTTTTATAATTTTTAGATGTCATATGATTAACAATGTCTTTTGAAAGTTTGCAGCTCTAATCTTTTCAGATGTTAATGATGATCATGACAGAACTAGGGAGAAACTAGAATTTATCTCGCATCTTTCCCTCTTTTGGTACTTGGCAAAGCTTGAATAGAATTTATTATATAATTAATAATTTGAAGATTGATATCATAAAGTAATGATTTGTTTTTATACCACTGTTTTACATATCCAAAGAAAGGCATCAGCGGTTGGGCAGTATGTCATTCAAATTGTCACCAGCTTTTATTACTGAAAACATTTGTTAGAGTTCTTCCTCCACAAGATACTTTTATAGCTATTGTTGTTAATCATTTTTAGTTTTGGCAAATCTTTGATCTTTATGATTGAGCTAAAGCAAATAAAAAGTTTGGATGATTTATCAGTTGATTTTTTAAATCAGAAATCGAACTGTAAATGTCAGATAAAATTTTTCCTCTTTTTGTCATATGAATAAATTTTAGCAGTACTCTAGTATATGAAAAAGGAAATCCCAAAAGATTACATAAAATAAACATTCCCATAAAGTCAGAAATAAGTAAATTAAAAAAAATACATACATATATATATATGCATATATATATATGTATGTATTTTTATATATATATATATGTATGTATTTTTTTAATTTACTTATATATATATGTATGTATTTTTTTTAATTTACTTATATATATATATATATGCTAACATTTTTAAGTATCCGTATACATGAAATGAAGCTATATGAAGAAAATATAAACAAGATTCGGAATGGTGGTTATCTCTACTTGGGGGGGAGGCAGTGCTGGACGAGAGGGCCACACTGCCAGAGAAAAGTTGTGCCAAAGTTCTAGCTTTCGTGTTCTTTGGTGGGTTGATGGATACTTTGCAATATTAAATAATAAATGTCTTGGCCATTATTTTGTTTGAATAAACCATTTTAGAGATTAACTTGATAGGTGATTACATAACTGATTTTTGGCTCATCATGAATTTCCCCTTTTTTAATTTTCTCTTCCCTTCCCTTGCCTACCTGAATAGCACTCATTTTTAATCCTCAGAGATATTAGGCTACAACTATTACTGTATCTCACCATAACCCTTAATTTTAGGCTTCTACACACCACCTAAGAAACTGAATTTCACTGATATTTTACAGCCGTTTAACAAAGCTTTTTTGTGTAGCTCATTAGCATGGACTTCTTATGTAATTGTGTGTGTGTGTGTGTTTGTGTTTTAATAGACAGACTTCCTTTTGGTCGTGCTGCGTGATGTGGTTCAGGCTTATCCTGAAGTCCGCATTGTTCTCATGTCTGCTACTATTGATACCAGCATGTTCTGTGAATATTTCTTCAGTTGCCCCATCATCGAAGTTTATGGGAGGACTTACCCAGTTCAAGGTAAATGTTGTGGGGGTGGGGTGGGAGGGTGAATATCTGTTGTGCTCCTTGGGAGCATAATTGATCAATTTCTTAATTCTGGAGATTAATAAAATGTTCTTTATAGTTTAAAAGACATTGAAATTGAAAATACAGGCCAAATTAGAGTATCAAATAATATCACATAGCATTTTCAGGGTTTTAATCAAGCAGTAGTGAGTACAGTCTTAGGCGCAAGAACACGTTTTATCGACTGCTAGTGGAGTTTGTGTATCCAGTAAATTTCCTGCCCTTTATTTATAGCCAGACTTAACTCTTAAAATTATATACAGTCAGATGTAAATTGGTATAGTCTATAAATGATCTTCGGAAATACGGTTAAAAGTTTAAGCAGCCAGGGTCAAATTAACCAGAGAATCTTAGACCCAGAGCAGGCAGATTTTTAAAATGAGATCAAGGTGAGTGTTTCAAGAACAACTATTTCTAATAACTATAAGTAATTCTTTAAAAAATTTTGTTATCACCATTTTCTAGCAGCTTGAGTGAAAAAAAAAAAAGAATCATGGCACAGTCTAATTGAGGGCATGAAAATCAGGTAAAATGTTTTCAGCTTAGATAGGAAATGATGAATGGCTATTTCAGGGTGCTAATTTTTAAAATTCTAAAGTTAAGAGTAGCTCTGGAATAAAAGCCAGTGCAGTTTTAGCTCACGGGAGTACTAAAACTGCTTTAAAAGCATACTGGGATTGAAAAAAACAAATATATGCATGAACAATGGTAGGAGCCAGGCTTACTGTTGGTGGGAGAGGAAGGCTTGAATGAACCATGTGGTACTGGATTACAGTTGGAGACATCACTAAGTAACTAGTATATATTCGTTTATATACAAATGGTTAGTTACAGAAATAGAGAGATGTATGACTACATGGATTAACATAAATATATATTTTCTAGCTCTGCTGAGTGGTCTTTGAAGCATTTGACATCCCAGTAGCAAGAAACATGCCAACACTCAGATCTTATTTCCAATACCATTTTCCAGTTAAAGAACCAGATGTCCTGGGAGAAATGGCTGATTCTAAGGTTAAGGCAGGGAATATAAAAGATGAGCCTGGACTATCTTGTAGTGCTAGGAAATAAGGAAGTGCTTTAAAACAAAACAGTGATGGAGACAAAGGGACTTAAGAGCTACCCTGAAAGAGCTCTCAGTGCTTACAGCTGGAATAGTTTGAGCAAAAAAATAAAATAACATTGTTTTGGATTATAACCCTCAGTATAAATAAATACCCAGGAATCTGTATGGGAGTTAAATAAGTAAATGGATAATAAAGACATTTTTCATAAGAAGAATAATAAAAAATATGTCGATACTCTCCCTCAAAAAGGTGAGGCTTAACTCCCTTCTCTTGAGTTGCTGTGCTCAATGACTCGTTCCCAAAGAGTAGAGTCTGGAAAGGGGGAAACGAGAGTAACTTGACAGTGTAGTAATTTGATAAATAACATCTTAGGTGATCAAGATGAACATCATCAGTGATGAGCCATGTTAATAGTATGTACCCCGGATATAATGTGATGAGAATGGCACTTTGGCACTCTTAGGGCTCAAAGGGTACATGTTCAGATTATGAGACCCTTCTGGGCCCATCAGAGAACCTCAGGAGCATAATCAGCAGATGTTGCAACCTTTGCATCAAGGCCCTTCTTCAGAGAAATAACTGAAAGGAACCCATTTTATGTATACATCCTAATAGAGGAAGGATGGACTATGGTATGTTATTGTATCAATGTTATTTTTACATATAGCTCCCACACCATGAGAGAGTACAACATAGTACATGTGCACAATAGGCATTTTATGAATGTCTGATTGAACATGTGTATAGGGGATGCCCTGACTGGCTTTGTAGGAACATGTGTAAGAGATACCTCACCCTTCTTTAAGGTCCACGAGATGATTGGGAAAAGAGGTTATTGCCACTGGAATCAAACACTGAGTTTGATTGGGAAAAGAGGTTATTGCCACTGGAATTTCTTGGTAGTTGTGAAGAATCAAATTGATAGGTATTAAGGTAATTTTGAATTTTGAAGTAGAAAATGGGTTTTAAAGGTTGCTCCATTGTGAAAGCTGGTAGAACTTACCTAACTGGTTGTCCTGGCAGAATATTTTTTGGAAGACTGTATTCAGATGACCCACTTTGTTCCTCCACCAAAGGACAAGAAGAAGAAGGATAAGGACGATGATGGCGGTGAGGATGATGATGTAAGTGAATTTCAAAAACGAATTTTCATTATGGGCAAATTGTTACCAAGAAGAGAATGGATTTTAGTAAAAACATGCAAAGAGTTAGAATTACAGAAAACTTGTTTAAGAACTGACTATAATGCTTATCTTTGAATTAATTGATATATGTTACTCCAAAGGATTTCATGTTCAGCCTCAAGCTCTTTACATATCATGAGTTAAATCATCTCTGGCATAAAAGTCAAAGAAAAAGAAGAGAAAAGAGTACGCAGTTTAAAGGCCACACGTGGTTAGAGATAGATCCATTTTATGAGGCTTTGCTACCCAAAGTGTTTTCTGTGGTCCACACACCCGGGAAGCTGTTAGAAAGGCAGACTCTTGTGCCCCACCCCCCATACACTAAATCTACCTTTTATCAAGATGTCCATATACAATATGGAACTGGAAATGTGAAAAGAATGAGTAATATAAGACAACCAGCGATGCAGAATTTGATAGGAAATAACCTGGGATTGGATATTTTTAATCAGAAACCTGAGAAAAAGACCCATTGTAACAGCTTTGTTTCTCATTGCTGAAGGCTTTTTTTGTTATTGATTCTAAGGCACATGTTTTGGGAAATACCACCTTATTTCAGAGATAGTTGAAAGTGATCAAATATCCTGCCTGCAGGACGCTTATTTAAGAATTAAAAGACTTCGTATTTGCGACGAGCTTGGGAATTACACAGGGAGGTATTGTATATAGATAAAGTAATTACATGGTGATTGATACAGAGGATCATAGGAGCAGTTTATTAATCAGTGAGGAAAATGTTTTTGAAAAACCATGAGTTTATAGTAATAAGGGAAAAAAATACTCAGTAGAAGGAGTCATTAGAAGTTTCAGAGTCAAATATAAGAGTTTGCTTGAATTTTAGTCATGTCCTATGGGAAGTATTGGTCACTAGAAAAATGAAGTATGTCAATGTGCAATAGGTTCTACAGTTTTGGAAATTAACATCCTTCTGTATGCCTGAGACGACTAATCAACTAGAATTAACACGGTAATTAGGTGTCATTTGGATGTTCACAACAAATCTAAGAAGCTTATGAGCTGTAGAAATTGAGACTGTTCAGAATATGTCTCCCTATGTTTTGCAGGCAAATTGCAACCTGATCTGTGGTGATGAATACGGTCCAGAAACAAAGATGAGCATGGCTCAACTGAATGAAAAAGAAACTCCTTTTGAACTCATTGAGGCTCTGCTGAAGTACATTGAGACCCTCAATGTCCCTGGAGCCGTATTGGTCTTTTTGCCCGGTTGGAATTTGATTTACACCATGCAGAAGCATTTGGAGATGAATCCACATTTTGGTATGAGTCTTTGAATTCTCACATGTATGAGTATGAAAATAAATACTTTTGCTTGTGCCCTAGTCGATACATAAAAACAAAATTTAGTGTTGTGGCCATTTTTGAATAAAAATAAGCATAATGTAGAACAGTTTTAAACTAGGCTCCTATGTTAGACCCTAACTTTTCTATATTGTTATAGGAAGTCATAGGTATCAGATTCTACCTCTGCATTCTCAGATTCCTCGAGAAGAACAGCGTAAAGTATTTGATCCAGTACCGGGTGGAGTAACCAAGGTAAATAATGAACATTACAGTTATGGGATTGGAAGTGACATAGATATTAAACAGATGTTACTGGCCTTCAAAGAGCTATCAAAAAAATTATAATCTGTCTGAATTGAGAAAAAATGGAGAAGTCTTCTCTTTTGGAGTTTAGTAGGTTTTATTATCCAGTCAGTATGCGAGTGATTTTTTTAAGACTTCTGTAATTCTGTTGTCATTTGTTACATAAGTAAATCAATCCTTTCAAGTATATAATAGGAAAATATTTTCTGATTTGTAATTTTCCTTAATATCGTTTCTCCACAGGTTATTTTGTCCACAAATATTGCTGAGACAAGCATTACCATAAATGATGTTGTTTATGTCATTGACTCCTGCAAGTAAGTTCCCAACGAACCTATTTGCTAGACTCTGTCTTTAGAATGTTTCACGTAGTATTTAGTATCACTTAACAATCAAAAACACCTTATTTTTAAATTCTTGTGTTCTCATTCCATCTAAATTATTATGCATCTTATACTAGGTTATAGGCTAATTAATCATTTCTCTTGGTGTTGATCATCATAAGTTAGTTATGGTAGGAAATGACAGAGCTTAACACTCGTAACTTCTTTGCCTTTGTCTGCTGGTGTTTTGCTCATTTTCCCTTGGGTGTTTCCATTGACTATTGCCATATGGTAGCATGCTGTTTGGTTCATAAAGATGATCAGTGTTTTGCACATGACAATATCCTACCTGTATAGGATACTCATTTAAAAATTAAAAGACTATATTCGGTATAAGATGAGCCTTGAAAATATACAGGGAGGCATTGTGTTTAGATAAAGTCATTGTATAGTAATTGATACACAGTCAAAATTTGGTTCTCTCTGGCTGTCTTGTGCCTCATGTCTTCCCTGCATCGTCCCTCAACCTGATTGGCAATTGAAAAAGATTTGACACCACCCAGTTTAGAGAATGGTGAATAGTATGCAGCTCTTTTGTGCCAATTCCAGTCATTTAGTGCCAGCTGCCTGTGCGTGACATTGAAGGACCCTGGGGCTAGGGGTTCAGAAGGACCATGCAGGCACTCCTTGGTGAGGTCATGAGAAGTGCCACATATTCTGGTTCAGCATAACCTTTAGATCATAGATAGCATAGGAAACCTACAGAGCTAAACTAGACTTTGGAATAACACTGGCTTGAATGATTATCACTTACATTTATGTGCCAGATCATGTTTAAATGCTTTCCATTTATTGATTCACTTAATGTTTATAAATAAAACCACATGAGGTAGATGATAGTATGATGAGGAAAATGAGGCTCAGAATAGTAAC
Organism: Pteropus medius; assembly: GCF_902729225.1. NCBI lineage: Eukaryota > Metazoa > Chordata > Mammalia > Chiroptera > Pteropodidae > Pteropus > Pteropus medius. Next base: position 6,122,542 of record NW_024349225.1, on the reverse strand, counting down.
TTTGCCAAAATATTCCAGCTGGTAAGTGGCACATGTCTGTTACATTGCCTTTTAGTAAGTTGACAGGAGAGTGCAGACTCAAATTCTTATTGGTCCTCCTCACAAATAGACATCACAAGTAGGCATGAATATCCGGAAATCACCACTTAGTGGAACTATAATAGTTATGTATTGGTAGCACATATGAGTCTTAGAATTAACTACTCTTTCCTATTTAGGCAGAAAGTAAAGCTTTTCACTGCTCACAACAATATGACCAACTATGCTACAGTATGGGCGTCCAAAACGAACCTCGAGCAGCGGAAAGGACGAGCTGGCCGTGTACGGCCTGGGTTCTGCTTTCACCTCTGTAGCCGAGCTCGTTTTGAGAAGTAAGGTCAATTCTGGAATAACGATGGAAGTTTTTGTTTGTTTGTTTGTCTTGTTTTTTGTTTTTAATGCCTACAGCACCTGGTCTTCCTAGGTGGTAGAAGTTTTTTTTTATCCCATTACATACCTCTTCTCTATCTCTGCCCTGCCATGAATTTGACAAATTCAGTACATAAATGCCTCCAGTTAAAGATTTTAGAGGAAACTTACCTCGGATAATGATATTGTGATAAGAATGAAAAGAAATCATAAATCGTCGCTGGTGGCGTGTTTAATTTTGGTTTACTGTTCACTAATAACCTTTTATTTTTTAACATTTAATTAATTTTTTTTTCATTTTTTAATTACAGTTGACATTCAGTAATATTTTATATTAGTTCAGTTGTATACCATAGTGGTTAGAAGTTTATATAATTTACAAAGTAATACCCCCAATTGGTCTAGTACCCACCTGGCACCATACAGTTACTACAGTATCATTGACTGTATTCTCTATGCTGTAGTTCACGTGCCTGTGACTATTTTGTAACCACCAATTTGTACTTCTTAATCCTTTCACCCAATAACCTTTTAAAAGAAGAACATATGGACATTATTTTGGCTTCACATAGCTTTATCACTTTGGGTTACTGATACTTACGGAATGGTTAACTTTCTGAAAAATGTCAAAGTGATATTTTTGTATTTATAGAACTCTTTGTTTTTTTTTTTTCACTGTTAGCCATCACCTATCTCATATCCCCATGTGCTTGAGAAATAGAGGGCATTATTTGGATATGGAAACTAAAGTTTAAGAAGTATAGTTGACTTCTCCAGGACTGAAATCCAAGTCCGTTAATATAGGGCCTTCTGGGAATGTATGTGGATGAGACCTATTGGTTAAAAAAAAATTATCTCTGAATTTCAGATTTAAAATATGTATTTAGTTGTTTCTGGATATCTACGTGGCGTACATTAGCTTTAACTAGTAGTTAATAAAGGTAGAGTTAGAGATTTTCTGTGTGTATGTTTATCACAATAAATGTTATGGGACAGACAAATTCTGAAGAAAAACCAAAGAAGCTTTGATTTGCTTTTACAATGCTAACCTGCAGCTCCCAGGTAATTGTAAATATAGGTTTATTTTAGCGTCAGAGGTTAACTCAGGAGACTGCACGTTTGGATGATACTAATTCTTTTGAAAGGTTAGATTGTCCTTTGGGCTGAAGAAACAAGTACTGTACTCTAACATCTCAGAGTAAAGCAGTTACTAACCAATGATGCATGAGTAGGCGTATAATAAGGGATTTTTGTTCTTTTTTTTCTGTCGAATGAGAGATATGCTATATGCATTTATGTAAACCTGATTTAAGCCGACCTAAGTCTTGCCAGTAGTGTTGGAATCACCTATAAATTGTTCCCATGGATCTTCATCACGAATGGTTTATAGAGAATAAGCCTGAACTAGAAGTGTAGAGACCTGGGTTTTAATGCTGTTTGTGTAAAATGATCTCTAAGATCATTTCCCATGGCACTAAAATTATATGGACTTGGAAAGGGCAGAGGTTGTGGGGAAATAAATGTTCTTAGCCTGCATCTCCCTCAAAAGGTCTTGCTACCATTTTTAGCCCGTATTTTTTAGCAGAAGAGACCTGAAGAAGCAATAGGTAGGGGTAATAACTCTAGGGGTTTGGGATAATTTTTTCATTCTTCATTCCCCAGTTGAAAATGCCATCAGCTTATAAGTGTAGTCATAAGCCCCGACTCAGCCGGTTAAGAGAGTCTTCTCCAGAGAGTTTTTAAATATAAAATGTTCTTTCATAATTGTAAAAAGATGAGAAAAGGGCAGTTCTATATCCCTGATTATCTCTGCAAAGATTTTTATTAAACTTGTATGTATACACAAGAGAGGATGGTTATTTTGTGCTTGTTTTCTCTTAGACTCGAAACCCACATGACACCAGAGATGTTCCGGACACCGTTGCATGAAATCGCTTTGAGCATAAAACTTCTGCGTTTGGGAGGAATTGGCCAATTCTTGGCCAAGGCAATTGAACCTCCACCTTTGGATGCTGTGATTGAAGCAGAGCACACTCTTAGAGGTACTTACAAATATACAGACCTACCTGACACATGTTAAGTATACCATCTGCCTTGTTCTGGCAAGTAACACTTAAATGAATTAAGATACAGTCCACAGGGCTGTGATGCTAAGGTTTCCAATGTCTTATGTGCTTAGTATGATCAATATTATAAAATGAGCAACACGAGGTAAGAAAGAGCTAATGTGAGTTTTACTTTGGAAAAGGCACGGTGTCATCTCTTAACCAATATTTAACAGTCAGAATATGAATCACTCATGATACCCAGAGTATTTTATGTGCATCTCTTAGAACACCTATTTTTTCTAATCACACTTTTGATTGAAGTGGCATAGTATAGTGGGAAAAAATAAGGACATTGGAGCCAAGGGATCTGAATTTGAATTTTGAACCTAGAACTCATTAACAGATGGCATCAGACTTGGGACATGTAGGTACTTACGCTGCTATTAATAGTTTTTACTCTATAGACCTCTCATGGGCCGTATTCATTGTATTCAGCTTTAAAACCTTCAAGGCCTAATTTTAGTGCCGTTTTCATATTAAGTGCTCCAGAATTTGGTTTGTTCTATTTCTGAGTGAAGAGAATTGTTGGCTATAGGCATGGTGCTGGCAGTTGGCTCGACAACTAATAGAAACTTAAGTGCACTATCCTAACCTTAATCTATAAAGAAACATTTCGTCTTTGCCTAGGTTAAAGGGGTGTTCAGTACTGTTTCTGCTCACAAAGAAATGTCTTCCCACAGAGCTTGATGCACTGGATTCCAATGATGAGTTGACTCCTCTGGGACGAATCCTAGCTAAACTCCCCATTGAGCCTCGTCTTGGCAAAATGATGATAATGGGGTGTATTTTCTAGTAAGTGCTTTGTTTTATTCTGATAGTTAAATGATAGAACAATTTCAGAATCTTATAGCCCTTCCCATGAAAACAGGATAGACATAGATAAAAGAGAAAACTAAATGTTCTTAAGTAGGGAAGTGGCGTACTTTAGATACTGGAAAAAGTATGAAATGAAAAGAACAGTTCCAGAAGATGGACACCTGGGCCCATCTTGTTGAGGGAGAGGACAGATTTCTCAGAAGTGCAGTTCCTCTCTTAAGTAGTTGTCCTTGAAAGAGAAACAGCATTAGGAAAACTGGTATATTTTATCAGGAAGTTTTGAAGATTTAAGAGATTTAGTAAGATGGGAGAGAATAGGAAAGGAAAAATATACACTACTTGGTCATAACTTACGGTAAATATGCATCCGAGCTCATTTTTTTCCTTTCTGCTTCAGGAGAGAGCAGCTGTGAAGTTATTTGATGAGCCAGTTTCAGTGCTAATAAAGCAGTATTGTAGCCAGTGAAGTCAGTGGCCCACAGTTGACAATACTGCTTGAGCTGCTGGAACAAGAATGTGATTGGGATTGAATTTTCCTGTCTTTGTTTCAGTGTGGGTGATGCTCTCTGTACCATCTCCGCTGCCACCTGCTTCCCAGAGCCTTTCATCAGTGAAGGAAAGCGACTGGGTTATATCCATCGAAATTTTGCTGGAAACAGATTTTCTGATCACGTGGCCCTTTTATCAGTATTCCAAGCGTGGGATGATGCTAGGTATGGGTTTGAAAGAGTTGCAAGATTTGGGGAACTGTCTCTAGTTTCTAATCTGTATCTACTTCTCTGGGCTTCGAGAAAGACGCTTATCATACCTCTTTATTTTAGAATGGGTGGAGAAGAAGCAGAGATACGTTTTTGTGAGCACAAAAGACTCAATATGGCTACACTGAGAATGACTTGGGAAGCCAAAGTTCAGCTCAAAGAGATTCTGATCAATTCTGGATTTCCAGAAGGTAAGACATGTATACTCTCAAGACATGTCTGAAGTGACGTTAATGTGCACACACGTTGACAATACCGTGTATCTTTTATGTTCCCAGCTCTTAGTTCTTTGAACTGTATCAATTTTTCACATTAATTTAGTCTTTTAAAAAAGGAAGCAAAGGTTATGGTGCTCAAATTATAATGTAGTGTTCACAGATGATAATGGATGTTTTAAAAATTATGCTACTTTGGGAGTTTTTAAAATCTTTTGTGAAGAGCACTGGTTTAGCTTTCAGCACTCTGAGAGCAAGTAGTTCGTTGAATAACTTCAGATAGTGGTTTGCGAAGTGATTTGTCAGTCTGCCATGTGTTCATTTTTATATGTGAAGTAAGCTCTACCATGTTACATTTTAAGTGGCTTTAATTAAGGTTTAAGTGTGTGGACAGTTACAGAGGACTTTTATGATATGTGACGTAGAACCAGTCCAGCTGTTCATCTTTTGATATGTAGTTGAGCTCTTGTACTTCTACATCTAGACTAAGACATAGAGTTACTTCCTAAAGCAATGAGAACTTGAACACATAACCAAAAGTAGGACCTGTTAGATGAGAGACAGGTAGTTAGGCAGGATGGCAGATTTTAAAAGGATAAGATCTAAATTACCGGTCCCCAACCTTTCTGGCACCAGGGAGCGGCGCTCCTGTGAGAATCTAACGCCTAATGATCTGAAGTGGAGCAGAGGTGGTGATGCTAGCGCTGGGGAGTGGCTGCAAATGCAGATGAAGCTTCGCTCCCTCACTGCTCACTTCCTGCTGTGTGGTCCAGTTTCCAACAGGCCACGGACTTGGGGACCCCTGATCTAAATAACTTAACAAAGTAATTCTCTTCTGTTGTAAGCTGACTAAATTTATAATTTTTTATTAAAATCAAAGGAGAAAAGAACCTTTTTTATGTGATAGAATCTTCACAACAATCCTGACCTGCAGATAATATTATCCCATTTTATAGATGAAGAAAGCGACATAGAAGTTTAAATTACTTGTCCACAACTCATTCAGTTCGGAGGTTTTAGGTCAGAACTCAGGTTTGTCTAGAAGGAACTATATCCATGCTCTTAGCGCTTCACTGTCATATTTCCCAAACAGTGATGAAGGACTCATTGAGCATAGTCTGGTGAAAACATCAGCCTTGTTCCAGTGGGTTCCCATGGATCATCACTCCATCTTCTGGAGAAAGAACAGCTGTGTAAGGACTGCAGATGGAGTACTTCGACTGTGGTCCTGTCTGAGAATAGATGATTAATAAGGGATTTATTATTTTTTATAAGTAATCACTCCAAGCTTATGTTATGGTTGAACTTGTAAGAGAATACAATTTTAGTTTTCTTATTGTAGATACTCAGCAGAATTTCCCTTTGAACTTAATCTGCATGAAGAGTTCTGAGACAGGACGTTAGGCAAGTTATTTGAAAAAAGAAGATGAGAGAAGAATCAATTCTCCTAATTCTCTTAATAATTTATATACAGTGTAAAGATGAGCCAAGTAACTGATTTTTTTCTACCCCATTCCTCTTAACAGATTGTTTGTTGACACAAGTGTTTACTAACACTGGACCAGATAATAATTTGGATGTTGTTATCTCTCTTCTGGCCTTTGGTGTGTACCCCAATGTGTGTTATCATAAGGAAAAGAGAAAGATTCTCACCACCGAAGGGCGTAATGCACTTATCCACAAGTCATCTGTTAATTGTCCTTTTAGCAGCCAAGACATGAAGTACCCATCTCCCTTCTTTGTATTTGGTGAAAAGGTAAGAAAAGATTAGTTTAGAAAAGTTTACTTTGAAAATTCAAATTGTCTCAAATTGTCTTTACTTACTAATATGTGATGGCAACATGACTTAATTTTCAAATATGCTTCATCATCATTATGTCAGCTGATGGGCAGTTGGAATGGCAGCTCTTTTCTCTTTCCTCTTTCCCCACCTACAGATTCGAACCCGGGCCATCTCCGCTAAAGGCATGACTCTAGTCACTCCCCTGCAGCTGCTTCTCTTCGCCTCCAAGAAGGTCCAGTCAGATGGGCAGATTGTGCTCGTAGATGACTGGTACGGATTTTCAGATGTGAACTCCAAAGTGAATTCTTTAACTTGAGCTGTGATGAAATTTAGCTGCTGATCTAACTTAATTTGTGAAACAAACATGGCAAAATCGGTGGCACAATGAGATGCTTTATAACATTGTCTTCTCTTGGAGAGTAGTGTATCTTAGTAGTATAGTTCATACTTGGTAGTATGTCTTAAATCGACTATACCAGTAGAAGCAGATGCTTCAGGCATCTACCGCCATGAATACTGCACTAAGGAATTAGAACCATGTTGGAGCTTGGGTACCACTTTCGTGTACTCTATACTTTGGTAAGAGATTAAGGGTAAGCATGTAGTAAGCATTTGGCAAAAATGGGATAGAGATTAATGAACAGTCAGTAGGCTCAGTCATAGTCTTGAAAATTTATAAAAATAATTTTGAGTCTCTTATTTTATTCTTTTATTGGATGCCGAGTGCTCCATGTTGCTGACAGTCATATTTTGCTTGATAGACTTTGTGGTTTATAATAACTGTCAATAGCCAGCAGTAAATTTTCAGACATTAGAACAGTTGTTATTCTTCTTATTTTTGTTTACCTAAGTATGGGTCCATTGCAGGAGTTGAAAGTGTTGGTACTTGGTAAGAAGTTAAATTTATTCCATCCCTTGCCATGTGTGAAATTGAGAGATAATAATCTTTCTCTGCGTATCTTCATTTTTTGAAATAATTTTTCTTTATTTTAGGATCAAACTACAAATATCTCATGAAGCTGCTGCCTGTATCACTGCTCTCCGGGCAGCCATGGAGGCTCTGGTTGTTGAAGTAACCCAACAGCCCGACATGATCAGCCAGCTGGACCCCGTTAATGAACGTATGCTGAACACGATCCGCCAGATCTCTAGGCCATCCGCTGCTGGTATCAACCTTATGACTGGCAGTACACGGTGAGTACCACAGTACCTTGTCTGTGACCTAAGCGGAGGACGGGAATCATACCAACATGAAATTCGCACAGTTCATGGAGGCCCGGTTATTTAAGTTAAAATTCTAGGTAGATACAGAATGTGGAATTTATTTCTGGTTGACACACTCAGAATAAGGACGTTTGCTTTTGTCTCTGTGTTAATAATCTCTTACATTAGTGCACGTTAGAGATAGAAAGGCACCTTAAAAGTATACACAAATCAAACATATTGTTGGCTCAGTTTGAGACCTCCACATTAAAGCGAGTCACATGAATTTTTGTTTTCGCAGTGCATATAAAAGTTATGTTTACGCTATTCTGTAGTCTGTTAAGTGTGTGATAGCATTAGATCTACACAAGCAGTGTATATACCTTGGTTAAAAACTTCATTACTAAGAAATGCCGTCATTGGCTTCGTCATAATCTTCATGCTGGTAGAAAAAGGTCTTCCTTTGATGTGTAAAAAAAATGCAATATGTGCAAAGTGCAATAAAACGAAGGTGTATGCCTGTATAGAGTCCAGGGTGGGTCACACGACAAGAAAGTGACAAAACCCAGACAGTCCTCTTCCACAGTGTTATTCTGCCCTTTCCAAAGAAAAAAGGTTGATGAGGGGTGAAATTGTTGCTTCATCAAATGAGAAGCATCAAAGTTTATCTTCGGGAAATAAAAAACATGGATATCTTAAAGAAGTGTGAAATTTCTCTTAATTCTTGAAATGTTTCATTTGCTTCCAGGTTTTTTTTCACCTTAAGTTTTCTTTGCCCACACTTTTTATCTGGAAATAATTGATACCTACAGAAAATAATAGTATAGTGAACACCCATATAGTCTCTTAATTTAGGTTCACTAACTGCCAGAATTTTGTGACACTGGCTTTCCTATGTGTTTACATGAAAGCACACAACAAACCTACCTCTTCGGTTAATCATTTGCAATTAGGTTGCAGACATGACATTTTACATCAGTATATGGCAGCTATTTTTAAGAACATAGTTACACCACAATCACACCCCACAAATGTGTTATAATACTAATATATGAACTAAAATTTTACAAAACTAAAATTTTTCTTGTTATAAACTATTAGAATTTTAATTATATGTTTCATGGGTTCTGGTTTCCCATTTTGATTATAAATGAGTTCATATTTTAAATTTATTAATCAAACACATAGTACCTAGTATGTGCTAAGCACTGTGCTAAGCGCTTTTCTGATATTAACTTGTTAATATTTGATCTAAGATGTAAAGTGATCATTATTTCAAGAAGTTAAGACCCAAGGTCATAGAGCTAGTGAATGGTAGAGCTGGGTTCAGACTCAGGATGGCTCCTGAAGCAATATTCTCATTTATCCTGCTGTACAGTTGATCCTTGAACAACATGGGTTTAAAGTACCTGGGTCCACTTATACATGGATTTTTTTTAATAAATAGCCCTTCATATTCTTGGGTTTTGTATCCAAGGATTCAACCAACTGTGGATCAGAAACAGTATTTCTGATCTGCATTTGGGGATCCACAGATACAGAGAGCCGACCGTATGCATTGTTTTCCACCATTTCATATAAGAGACTTGAGTGTCTGCAGATTCGGGTATCTGGAGTGGGTGGTCCTAGAACCAGTCCTCCACAGATAGTGAGAGACGACTGAAGTTCGGAGGATAGGGTCAGAAGTTATATGCAGATTTTGAACTGCGTGGGAGATCAGACCCCCTAATCCCCACGTTGTTCAAGGGTCACCTATACTATGGTCCTCCTAGCAGATCAGATGTACAGAAGAATTATTGAGAAGGAGACTCTTCAAAAACAAAACTGGAAAAAGATGTATAGCAGATACAAATGCAGTTCTCATAGATATTTAAAAGAGGAGAGGTAACTTTTGACAGGAAAGGTGGTGATCCAAGGGGGCTACACGTAGAATCAGCTCTGCGAAGGACGAAAGTCCAGAAACTAGAAAGAATGGGATAAACATAAGAACGAAGTTAGGATGTGCGAATATGCTGGTGGCCTAATATGTAATAGGGGGAATTGAAATGGGGAAAGCGAATAGATTAGATAGACATGCAGTAGACTCTACAGGAATTGGCAGTGGATTATGTGGGAGGAGCAGACCCTGGCCATATTCCTGACTTGGACAGCTGCTGAGTTGGTAGTGCCATCTGTAGGCTGCATAGGAAGATTAAGTTGTTTTGAAGTATGGTGAACTGGAGTTGTTGGCAAGACATCTTGATTTCTGCAATTTTTCATTACTCTTCATTTTCTTTGTTTGCCACATGAAACAGATTTAGACATAAATTACTCAAAGACATTTTTCAGAAACATTTCATAGTTAATGCAGGAAAATATTTGGTGATAAAGATAAAATAATTTACCGCCAGCTCCAGGAACCTCTAACATATTATTGCTTTCTTAGAATGCTATGTAGTTGAGCTGAGTGAAAGAACTGTCTTAAAGTTGTAAGGACATACTGCCAAAATTGAAGGTCTTTAAGAATGAACCAGAACTTTTTAAAAAAAAAAAAAACAGATGGTTACAGTTGATGCCTCCTCCTGTGTCTATTTTAGAGTAGCAGATTTATTTCATTTCAGTTTATATTTGTGTAATTGGCTTCATTCCCTTTATTCATTTCATTTTTAAATACGACAAATGTTTATATTTTGTGACTAGTTGAGAAATATTAAGGATGCTTTGCTAAAGCGGTGGCTTTGTGCTTTTCTTAGGTATGGAGATGGTCCACGTCCTCCCAAGATGGCCCGATATGACAATGGAAGTGGATATAGAAGGGGAGGTTCTAGTTATGGCGGTGGAGGCTATGGCAGCGGAGGCTACGGAGGTGGCGGAGGCTATGGTAGTAGTGGAGGCTACGGTGGCAGCGGCTATGGTGGTGGCTCCAACTCCTATCGGGGAGGCTATGGTAGAGGTGGTGGCAGAGGCTATAGAGGCGGCTCCCGAGGTGGCTATAGAGGCAGCGCGGGAGGAGACTACAGAGGGTCTAGTGGAGGAGGCTACAGAGGGTCTGGGGGATTCCCGCGAGGAGGTGGCCGAGGGGGCTATGGGAGCGGCTACTCTGCTCAAGGAAGAGGAGGTGGTGGCTATTAAGGCTTGGTTATGTCGGTGCCTATGCATAGACCATAGAAAACAACGCATGATACCTATCTTCCCAAGTCGTTTACATGCTGCTGACCAGTAAACCTATTTTTTCACCCATTCTGTGGTTCAGTGTGGTTTAAGGAAACCAAGCATATAGATACATTAGTGATTTTGTTTATATTATGTAAAATAATGATCTATTATAAAAGTACCACAGTTTGTATTTTTTCTTTAAGGAGTAAAGATTTGCTTTTAAAATTGACTTGATATTTTCTTGGCTGTAGTTTAATACAATAGGAAATAAAATATTACACTGAATATGGACCATTTAGTTATTGTAGATCTTGCACACTAGAATAATTTTACAATATCAGTTACATCTATTAGTTTTAAAACATCAGAGGAAAAATTGTTTCAGAAGTATACCACGTGATAATCTTGTAGTAGTTAGAATAATTCGCCTTGGAATGAGATTGTTATTCTTGTAACAAATACTGGTCAGTACACAATTCACACGGACCTCTGTACCTGAATAAGACTTTTGACCCAAAGCTGAACATTTTGGCTTTTTCCCAAGCTTTGTCTTTAAAAAATCTTAAGACTAAGGTCAGCATTCTCTTTTATAAGTTAGGTTCCAGTTTAAATAATTAAAAATCAATCCACAAAACTCTTGAATAAAGTTTATACCTAAGCCAAGAATGAAAGTGGATAGCATATTTATCATCACATATATGTATTTCAGAGGATATTTGTAAGCTAGTTTATTTTAGTTGAGATAGTCATACATTTATGACACTTCACAATTTCCATTGGATTTTCGCATATTTCTCAGTTGAGAAATAACAGTACAGTAGAGATTTAAAAGGCTTTGGATTAGACAGAACTGGGCTCAGAACCTGAAGCTGCTTTCTGACACATGGGTGATCTCAGGCAAGTTACGTTTTGCCTTAGCGTCCTTTTCAAAATCCTCTTCCTGTCCTTTATGTTCTTTAGATCACCTTCAGCAGTTAACTGTCAATAAGCCGATGGCTCCTATCTGCAGACTCTAAAGTCTGTGTCTCCAGCTGAGCTGTCCTTTCTGAGCATCAGGTTACTTACAGTCACAGTAGAAATGCTACTTCCAGACATACAGTACTGCTGGATGCTTGGATACCCCACTGAAATAACTCGATACAGTCGACCCTGAGCAGCACCGGGTTAGGGGTGCCAGTCCCCATCCTATGCAGTCTAAAATCCATGTATAACTTCTGACCCCAAAAACTTCAGTCCCTCAGTAGTCAGGAGAATTGGTTCTAGTACCACCCCCCCTCCCCCAAGGCAGATACCAAAATTATCAAGACACTTAAGTCCTTTATACAGAATGGCATAGAAAAATGCATACAGTCGGCCCTCTGCATCCCGGGAATATGTGCTCGATCTGTGGTTGTTTGAATCCGAGGATGGGAAACTTGGGGAATATACAGGGCTGACTGTATATTTATTGAAAAAAATCTGCATATAGATGGACCTGCGCAGTCCAGCCTGTGTGTTCAAGGGTCAGCATACTTCCAAATTGAAGGAAACCCCTCAACTCACCTTGTGTCCTACACTCTGTTCTTGCTTTATCACAGGAGTTTCAGCTACTTAATTGCCAAAGCCATATGTATTATAACATCTAATGAATTCTACATCCAAAACACCTTACTGTCATACTTTTATACGGCGGCTGTGGGTGTTCTATTCAGGGGATCCTTAGTTTGGATGTACAATGATGCAGCAACCTCCTAACAGGTCTGTCCGGCCTGCATTCAACCCGTTCTGCACACTGACGCTGTACAAGTAAACTTCCCACACAGATCTTGCGTCGCCACCGCCCCCTCTTGGCTTAAGCCAGTGGTTCAGTGTGAAGGCTAAACTGCCCCTCACTCCTATTCTGCACGTGGTTCCACTCAGCACCTCTGCTGAACTTCTGGCATCTCAGTGGACCATGCTTTCTCTTGCCCTTTACACATGTGAAAACTCCCATAAAAGGCATAAATTCAGTAATCTGCCTCTTGACTGGTACTCATCCCTCCAACAGTTTCAGCTAGAAATGAAAAATCAAAAATGACCACAAGAGATGTCAAAGTACATTCGCTAAAGCTTGAAGGAAGCACTCGGGCATAGTTCCAGAAATCTTTTAGTGTTCGGCTAAAAACCTAAGGAGATCCTTGTGCAGGTTTCTAGAACTTTTTCTCTCTGCAGTTCCATCCTCTCTTCACCACAAATTTTAGCTCTCCTCCCCAACTCCAGTCTCGCGCTTCAATTCAGTGAGACCGTTGTGCTGTTTGCTTCTTTCTCCCTCTACCCACGATCTAGGAAGTGCCTCCATCCAGAAAGTCAGGATGACCTTAGGGTTCATCTCAATTGTTTCCCTTATTTGGGGGATCATGATTCTTCATTGCCTGTTCAGTGTATCAAGGCAGTTTGTGTGTGTGTGGTGTGTGTGTGTGTGTGTGTGTGAGAGAGAGAGAGAGTGTGAGTGTGTGTGTGTTTTTAGCTTTTTAAAAATACATAGTTTAATTTTCTCTTTTACATGGAGGAGGAAATCAAGTACCAGTTTTGGCTTTCATAGTTTTTATGTTTCATAAAACTTAAGTCAGTTCTAATTGTTGGAGAATCCATTTATGACAAAACATCCAGCAATCGTTCCTCTGAAGGAACGATCAGACTTAGCAGAAGGCTACGTGGAGTCTTGTGTGGCAGAGTAATTAATACCAGGAGACATCAACCAATGTATTGCATTTCCTTTCTATCTCAACCATCCCACTACAGTCTGCCTAAACAAAGAAAATACAGTTTGAGATTATCGGAAAGTTTTTCCAAAACAGGCTGGATGCAGTAGGGGGAAGAGAATTTAGAAAGAAAAAATATGGAAAGACACAAAGATGCTGCTTACCACCCCTTCCCCCACCGCATATGGGGGTTTGGGAGTATAGTGAGAGTTGGCACTGACAGAATGGGTCTGCTCTAGAAATTCAAGCAGGGATAAAGACCTGATTTTGCACCTGTTCTGTGATTGGCAGCTTGCATACTTGGCATCTGTGCTGTGCACTTGTAAACTTGAAGGTTGTAGCAGTAACAACCCAACAGCTTTCTTTAGAGCTGAGAATGATATGGAAGGGAATTGTAAATTTACTTTGGGCCCAGAGAGATGCTGATGTGCTGGTTGCAGGAATTTAGAGCACTGTGTGTCCAGAGAATATGTTGGCACAGTGTCCTTGAGCAAGCGGCTACAGTTTGATTGGATTTCTTGTGCTGTGAAACTACACAAAAAACTCTGGACATCACCTGTTCCAATGGAATGGGCCAGCAGAACGTGAACAGTTATGTCAGCTTAGGGTCAGTCAGTACAGACCCTAGAACAGTTGTGTCAGCTTAGGGTCAGTACAGACAGCTTCTAGAAAAAAGACATCATTGGCTGTGGCCAAACACACATTTGCCAGTTTCTCTCCCTCTAACTCTATAAGCAGAATTGGGATGGGAGGATGGTAAAGAACACCAGAAATGGAATTATGAATTGGACAGGAACTGACATGAGTTTTAGTTTTGACTGGTAAAGAGCTTCCTGTATTCCACTGGATTTACCTGAAAGGCTTAGATTTGAATTGGCCAGAAGCCAGGAAATGCACTGAAAGTGTGTGCGTGTACCTTTGGTACTTGTGCACTGTCCTTTTACACATAGTATAAAAGGTTTCTGATTGGGGGGGTGCGGAAATTGCACCAGTGAATCAAAGTTAACTGATTGAGGTGACCTGCATTTACCAGTACTTTAGTGATCGTTTAGCTTTTTAAAAAAATCTACTTCCTGGAAACTAATTAGAGTGACCAACTGTCTGAATTTGTCCAGGACTGTGATTTCCTGAGACTCGGGAAGTACTAAAACTGGGTAAGTCCCGGGCAAATCGGGAGGAGTTGGTCGCCTAGGATTAATCTTAATGGCAGATCTTTCAGGAATTTCCAAACTTTGAAATTGTATATTTCTTTCAAACCTAGAAATAAATTTAAGATAAAGAGTACAAAGGAATTGGCTGCATAACCTTAACTGGTTAGCCAATATAATATTTTTCATGTTAACCTATAAAAATGTGAAATTAATACTTAGTAATTATTTTTAAAACTTTAGTTATTTCATTTATTCAAACGATTGAAGTTTTATAGCTCTTTTAAAAATAATAGGAAGCACAATAGGATTAGGTTAAACCTACTGATCTAAATAAAATCTAAATTTTTGGCATCAATAATTGTCCTAAACATTTTCAAATTAACCTAGTATTCTACTGATACCTGCCAAATGGTTTTAAAATGTTATTGGCAAATAAAATAAATGTTAATCTTTCTTATAGAACTATATAATCAAAAATATCAATTACCAAAATATATATAATGGCATAAGGTGTTTAGTATTAAAATATTGGTAAGATATAAAGTTGCCTGAGTTTTCTATAGAACAAATCCGTGTTCTGTGGAAAACACACATTTTGTTAAAAACGGCTGTTTAGGCTTCAGTTGAACACTAATAAAGAATATGTAAAAGTAAACTTAAATATTATCTAGTTCAGTTGTCTTAAGCTTTGGGCGGGTAAAGAGGCTTCTTGGAGAATACGAAAGCTACAGATTTTCCACCAAAGGCATGTACTCAAAGTTTTTAAATTAAAATTTCAGGTAGTTCACTGACTCTTGGAACCTGTAACACCTGATTTGATTCAGTCATTGAAAGTATAGTATATAGTTTTCATACTTTTCACTTTAATACTTTGGGAAAATTAGACCAGTCTTCAACTTTATTGCTTGCTGGTTCTAACTGTTGCATCTGTGAGATCACATGCATGTACGCCCCACCCTGCTCTTGTAGGCATAGCACCTTCTCTACCTCGTGCTGCCCGGTGCCTTTCAGTCCTTTGCAGCTGCCTCCCACTTTCTCTGCTTCTGCTTCATGAACTGGTTTCCAGTCCACTCTTCACTTGAGACTGGCCCCTCGCTGCTGCGGGCAAGGCCACTTCCAGTCCCTGACGAAAGGCAAAAAAGGGTTCTAATTCATCCCTTTCATTCCACACCAAGGCCACTCTTCTAATCAATTTGTGGTCTTCACCCCTGCAATCTTAATGTTTCCATCCATAGCAACTGTGATGAAACGTCCTTAAACATCCTGGATTAGAAATCTCATTTCATTATTTCTCATAGGCAGAGACCTATTAGTAGCATTCTTCTGTAACTATTTAAGTTATTACTTGCCACGCACAGTACCATGTAGGATGTAGTGGTTACTATAACCTAGTGCCTATACAACAAGAAATTTAATTTATAGTCTTGTAGGAAAGCCACATAGAGCAGAAATAATGGAACCATCGCTCCCTTAGGTTATAAATTAGAATCTCTATTAAGTGCGTACAAACCACGCCTTGGATAGGTGGTCCTGGTGGAAGAAACTTCTTAAACCCCATTTGAAGATTAGAATTAGGGTTTGTCTTCCCTAAATTGGTTAAGGTAGGTGGTAGGCAAAATAATGTGTGACCCTGCCTCCCCTCCCCAACCCCCAAGGATGTCCACATCCTAATTCCCAGAACCTATGACTACATATCTTATGTGGCACAAAGGAACTTGCAGATGTGGTTAAAGTTAAGGACCTTGTGATGGAGGAATCCTGGATTATCCAGGTGGGTCCAACCTAATCATGTGAGTCCTTAAAAGTGGAAGTAGACAGAAGAGTGGGTCAGGAAGATGAGACTGAAGAGGAGGCAGGAGAAATTCAAAACAGAAAAGGAACTCCATCTGTTGTTGCTGGCTTTGAAGATGGAGGAACGAGGCCATAACCCAAGTTGGTCACTAGAAGCTGGGAACAGCCCTCAACTGAGAGCCATCAGGGACACAGATCTCAGTCCTACAACTGCAAGGAACTGAGTTCAGTCAACAGCCAAATTAGCAAGAAAACAAATCCTCCCCTTAGCCATCCAGAAAGGAACAAAGACCTGTCAAACACAATGATTTTAACCCAGCGGGACCATGTCAGACTTCAAATACAGAACTGTAAGATAGTGTTGTTTAAGCCTCTAAATTTGTGGTAATTTGTCATTAGGTGGGAAAAAGTAGGATTGGGAAGGTCGAGAGAGGTAAATTTAAGATCAGATTTCCTAGAAAATCTTATAACCGCTTTGTGTATGCTTTAGGAATTTAAGAATAGGAAAAAACGATTCAGAAGTGGGCCTGCCTGGAAAAAGAAATTGTTTGGAAACTAATGGCAGCGGCAGAAAGGAGGCAGATAACTATGAGTGAGAAGTTTGTTCACTCAAGGCTATTGCTCTTTCTGCTCACAAAAGATCCTGTCTTTGTCCATCACCTACTCCCCTTAAACCAGAAACAGGGAGGTGGAGGAAGAGGACTGGGAAGGACAACCCCCACTCTTACAGTTCATTAAATTCATTATAGAGAGACTGTGCTTCTTAAGGCCTCCATAGACAATCCTTGGAAAGATCTTTTGTGTCACTCGGCTAATAAGACCTTATGTTTAAAAAAAAAAAAAGAAAAGAAAGAAAAAAAACTTCAATGAAACACTGAAGGGGACTATACCTTATTCAGCTCTCAGCCTCAAGAGATTCTCCATGGCAACACAGCACCTCTGCTAGGTTACAGATAACACTAAGGAAAAGCTTAAGTGTTTGAGCCTTTTATACTCTAAAGTCAATATAAGTTTCACTTTGTAGAAAAGACCACTGGTTTCTCAGAAATGAACCCCTACTTTAGAGGACACTTGGCCATTCAATTTAAAGATTATATTTCCTGTCTTCATTTGCAATTAGGTGTAGCCATGTGACTAGATTCTAGCTGGAGGGAGGCGTGAAAGTTGAAATAATGTGTGTAACCTTTTTAGACAGCTCCTACCCTGTATGCTTGCCTGGAATTTAGACACACTGGCTTGAGCAATGATTGCTATGTTGGACCATGTGGTCATTTTGAATGTAAACCAAACAAGATAGAAGAAACCTGAATTTCTAGCATGGAACACCTACCTACCATTTGGAACATCTGCTAGCCCTATATTGAGTACCTCTGGACTTCTCGAATATGAGGGACAAATACATTCTATATTGTTCACCTCTCTTATTTTGAATTTCCTTGTTTCCTACAGTTGAACCTGATCTTGTGTTACATACAGTGCTATCTTACCCTATTCCGGTTGCTAGCACTTATAAATGGGAATGACTCAGGAATTAGCTATAAACTTAATTTTTTTTCTATTCTCTACATAGAACACCTAATGCTTCTTATTGGACTACAAATATTAAAAACAATGTTTAAAACCACATTTGTTTTTGTAATTAAATAGTGATGGTGGTACCATATACTAAAAATATACTTAATATCACTCAATTATATACACTAAAAGGGTGAATTTTATGGTTTGTGAATTTTATCTCAAACTTTTATTTTTAAAAATCTTAAAATCAGTCATTCAATGTAAAAGCATTAAAATGTTTAAATATTTTTAAACTACCATTAAAACTACCACTGCTGTGTGAGATGACGTTTATTAAACATCTATCTGAAATATACTTAATTAAAACTGCCATTTCTGTGGGAGATGATATTTATTAAATACGTGAAATATAAAACTTTAATAACACAAATCCAGATGCTTTAACTTGTGACTATTCTGATATCCCCCTTTAAGTTTGCTTCTATTTTATTATTATTCATTTCCAGATTCAGATTTTGCATTACTTTGGAGAGCATATTTTCATCTTTTTTATCTCCTGAAGCAGCCCCTTTGTTGAGGGCTTCTGCTACAATAAAAAATTGTTCTGTTGGTTGAAGAATGCTAACTCCATAGCCGTTGTTGTTGTAAATATGATTATTAGTCATTTTCAATTTGGGTGCCGGAAGAACCTGTTAAAGTATTCAAGGAGTTAGTTTTTCAGTAATTTCTATAAAAATAAAATACGAACTAATGAACATATAAACTCTAACACTTATTCTTGGGTTAAAACATTTCTTTAAAATAAGTGAATCTCAGTTTTGGACAAATGTTATTTTCCTCACCCTAGATTAATATAATATTACCTACCAAAATGTTTAATGTGGAAACATTAAATGAAGCTTTCAACTTATTTTTATCAGTTATTGATAAGGATAACCAATTCATGATGAGGTTACAGCAATATTCCATGAAGCTAAATTTTAATAAACAAGATAAATATGAAAATAGATAATCTCAGATGACAATGATAAACAAAAAAATAATTTCAATTACTTATTGACATTACACAAGTCTAGAGAGGGACCTAGAAAGGTAGAATTTATAGGAGTAGAAAAGAATAGGAAGGCATTTCATTTATAAATTATTGTTATTAATGTTTTAATTGGTTACTTTATTTTACAAAGTTTGAAAGTAAGACTATTTCTAAATATATTATTCTCTTAATTTTATTTACTTTCCAAAATGTATTACACATCTGGTCAATGAAAAATCTAAAACATTTTTATAAGAGCAGACTTACTTTCTTATATTCAAAGTTATTTGCTAAGAATTCACATTGAAATCACAAGACTAAACTTTTTTCCTATCACCTGTCTATAAACCATATTTTAATTATTCGCACTATTCTTTTCTAAATTAATGATATTTAGACTAAATTTTAAGACTATACCTGATATTTTAGTATCTTTCTATTTATAATTCTTATTTCTATATTAAGAAATTTAGGAATACCTTCATATTGACTCCACCTAAGGTACTTTTTGAACTGTCACTTGTTCTGAGGTTATTACAGTGATGAATTTCATTCCTTTCCAAAATGGCTATGCTTCCAGGATAGAGTTCAACACCAGCACCCTGTGAATTAAAAGCAAATAAACAATCTATAAAACACAATCATAACCTCTCCAGAATTATCTTTAAATTTGAAAATTATAATTCTCTATCAATCTAAACACACTAAGTTATGTGAAAATACATTATAATGTACGCAACCATTTATTTTAGAGATGCTTTAAAAATGCCGAAAACTAAGAGAATCTTAGGCCTCAGGAGGTTAAAGTCATATATAGTCCATTATATTGCTCCCTCACCCAAATGAAGTCTCTAGAAGGAAGTCAAAAATTTCTTTAAGCAATTCTTTTCAGTTGTAAAACTTTATTTTGTAAATATTCTTAATCCCTCATAATGCTTTAAAGTCTATTTACTCACTTTAGTGAAAAAGAAGAAAAAAATCATTCAATAAAAAGTTTTTATTGAATTTATTTTTCTGCTTCCTTTAATCTTTATTCTCATTCAATTTTCCAGTCCTTTGATGGTCTTCGTGATTGTTATATGAAGACATAAGCTCTTGTCAGAACTAATCACAATACGTTACAGCAATGTCTGATAACTTAGAAGTACGATTTCTTTTTAAATAAATCATCAGGTAACTGACTTGATCTATTTTATAGCTACCGATTCCTAGGTTTTTCTAAAAAAATCACACTTAAAGCTAATAATTCCTTATTTTGGACTTAGGCAGTTCACTTTTCCTAAGTGTGCCAAGACACTCTTGTATCTGTCTTCATTTGGTTTATTTTTATTAGTTTCTAAGCTTATAATTCAAAGATGAAGTAATTATTATCCTTGGTTTACATATTAAGATCACCCAGAGTTATCTATAGTCATATAAAGCCATAGTTTTTAGAATGAAATACCTGGGCACCAGTTATTTCACTGTCTGTAACTGTCAGAGCAGCCCCTGTAAGTACACACACTCCCGTTCCTTCACATTTTAATATACAGTTTTCTAGAGTCATATGACCAGACTCCACCACCACAATACCATCAACGGTCCCTTGTTGTATCAAAGATAGATTCATTAGTTTCACATTATCGGCTTTGGACACCACAAAACTGTCATGAGAAGGTTCAGAAGTAATCATGATTTCTTCTCTCTTTCCAACTCCTGATTCATAGGGACAAAGATACATAATTAAATCAGTAATCCCAAACTTGAAAGCCCTTTAGTCATTCAATAATACTTGCTATTACTAAGTTTTTCTTTTCACATATTTTTAATAAGTGACATATATAAATACTCAGTTGTTAACTAATTGGATACTTAACTGTAATGTAATCTCGTGTCCTTATTTGATGCCATGATGGAAGGCTGGATTTATAATCAATCTAAATATACTTATGGCACTTATTCAACATACTCATTCCACTGCATATTTCTCTAAATTATATAATCAGCAGTTATCTACAAAATGTCTAGGATACAAAAAGTATTTTACCATATCCTAGTTTCAAAACCATAAATTACCATACTAAAAAATGACTGACAGAGACTCTTGAATTAAGCTACAAGATTAATGTAATCATATCTATGCTTTGCTCTAGAGTAGTCAAAGCAATCATCTAAATTTAACATAAATCTAAAAATAAGGGGCTGGATCTTCAAGAAAGCTACAGATTTTTTAAATTACAAATATGACCCTTATCTATATAGTTCAACAAAATATTACTGATTACAATCATCAAAATCTAGTGAAAATTTTATTCAGTTTTTGCATTGATAGGCAAAATTTAAGTCATCTGTTCTTTTTGGGGGCTAGACAGTGGGAATGCTCATACTTTAACGTAAAAAGGCAGAATTAAAGATACTAAATATGTTCATAACCTAAACCTAAATAAAAGTTAGTTAACTCTGCTTTTCTACTATTTTAGTAAGTGTGCAACCTTTTTGAGAAAATGCCTTATATTTGGATTTTCACACTAAAGTGATATGAAGTACAATGGAGATAGATGAAAACAAAGTTGTTTGGGTAAAAATATAGATGGCGCTCATAGAAAATATTATGAACGTTTCGTTTTCCTTTCTGGTTTTGATTATTTAAAATCTATATTATCATGGGGAAGAAGTAGTCTCATTGATTGATTTGCTCTGGTGCAGTCTGTCTAAACGAGGTCACTTGTACAGTTAATATACTCATAAACCAGTGAGAAAATATATTTTCTTTTTAAAGTGAGAAAATCTTACTTGTAAAAGGCACATAAAAGATTTTTGTGAAACAGACTCAGTTCTAATTTCTAATAATTTGATTAACCATGTTTATAACATACATTTTGGCCAGTACACATTGCTATAAAAAGATTGCAAATGATGCCTAGCTAACCCTTTATAATGATGTCATCAGTCAATAAAGCAAGATTTACAGCTTGATATTCTCCTGGAAAAATAACTACCGTATCTCCACTATAACAACTATCCACAGCCAAATCCAAATCATCATGCTGTTGGAGAAGTGTGTCTGAAGGTAAGTCCTTTACCTGAAAAGAGGAGAAAAGACAGCACCACCTTCAACAATAGATTAAACTTTTGAAAGAGGTCATTTTAATCAGTTAACTTACTGGTAATGTGCTTTTCCCAAGACTTACCTTGTATGGGTAATATACTGTACTTACTGTATGTATTTATGTTTGTTAAATGCTCAGAGTATCAGCCCATCATTTAAGGGGATGGTGAAATGAGATTTTATGATCACTAACAATTTTATAGCTATTAAATACTGTGTGCCAGAAGTCATATTTTGAACTTTACATATTACCTCCTAAGCTTCACAACAGTTCTTTGAGGTAAAGTATTATTATCGCCTTAAAAATTTAAGGATATTAAAACTCAGTGAGACTGATTTGCCCAAGGACACAGAGCTAGTGAGTGGTGAAGCTAAGCTTTAGATCCAGGTCTTTATGATACCAGATCTTTTTCCAGTATACTACTTTATTTTCTTTAACTCAACTGACTCTACAATTTCGATAAATCAACAAAATGTTATATATTAAAGATTGTAGAACTAAAAACAAAACATACTAGGAATTTACAGTGGGGTAGAAAAGGGTAGAGAACTTTATTATTAGTGTCATGAAGAGTGAAAAACTTTAAAATTTGGAAACTAAAAATATATTGTGAAAAAATACCTATTTTATCCCAATAGAAATGGCATCATTAATATATGATTTTTCTTATTACAAAAGTGGGTTAGGACCCTCCACAATGCCTTCATTTTAACTTAATCACTTCTTTACAGACTTTATCTCCAAATACATATGGTCACATTCTGAGGTGCTGGGGCTTAAAATTTCAACATAGGAATTTTGAGGAGACACAATTCAGCCTATAACATCCCCTAAGATCAGGAATAAGACAGAGATGCCCACTTTTACCATGTTGCTATTCAACATTATATTAGCCAAAAGTTCTAGCGAAAGCAACTAGGTAAAAAAAAATAAAAGTTACCTAAACTGGAAAGGAAGAAATAAAACTATCTCTATTTGCAGACAACATGATCCTATATATCCTGTACAAAGAATTCACCAAATATATAATAACTAATCAATTCAGCAAAGTTGCAGGGTAGAAGATCAACACACAACAATGAGTTTTGCTTCTACATACCAGCAATGAACAATCTGAAAAGGAAAATAAGAAAACTATAAAGAGAAGGAATAACCAAATTCCATTTATAATAGCATCCAAAATAATAGAATGTCTAGGAATAAATTTAACCTGCATAAAAGATGAAAGCCTTATATGTCAAAAACTGTAAAACATTGCTGAAAGAAATTAAAGAATACCTAAATAAATGGGGAAAAATCTCATGTTCATGGATTGGAAGATTTAATATTATTAAGATGGTGATACTACCCAAATTGATCTATAGATTCAATGTAATACATATCAAAATTCCAACAGCTTTATTTGCAGAAATGGAAGAGCTCATTCTTTAATTCATATGGAATTTCAAGAGACCCTGAATGTACAAAACAGTATTGAGAAAAAAAAAAGTTGGAGGACTCACATTTCTGATATCAAAACTTTCTACAAAGCTACAGGAATAAAACTGTGTGATACCGTCATAAGAATAAACATATTGACCAATGGAATAGAATTGAAAGGCCAGAAATAAACCCATCCCATACCACCATGGCCAGCTGATTTTCAACAAGAGTGCCAAGACCATTCAATCTCTCTACAATACTGTCGGGACATTTGCAAATATATGCAGAATGAAATTGGACCCCTACCTCACACGATATAAAAAAAGTTAACTCAAAATGGATCAATTACCTAAATATAGGAGCTAAAACCATAAAACTCTTCAAGGAAAACATGAGAGTAAATTTTTATGACCTTAGATTTGAAGATGGTTCTCAGGTATGACACTGAAAGCATCAAACTTTAAAATTTTTGTGCATCAAAGGGTATTATCAAGAAAGTGAAAAGACAACTATGGAATGGGAGAAAATATTTGCAAAGCATACATCTAATACTAGGTCTAGTATCTAGAATATTTTAAAAACCCATAATCATCAACAGCAAAAAGACAACCCAGTTTAAAAATGGGCATAGGACTTGAATAGACATTTCTCCAAAGAAGATATACAAATAACCAACAAGCATATGAAAAGATACTCAACATCATTAGTCATTAAGGAAATGAAAGTCAAAACCACAGTGCAATACAACTTCATATCCACTAAGGTGCCTGTAATAAAAAAGATAATAAGTGTTGGAGAAATCACAACCCTCATACACGGCTAGTGAGAAAGTGGTTCAGCAGCTGTGAAAAAGTTTAGTATCTTAAAAAGTTAAACACAGGATTACCATATTAACCAATAATTCTACTACTAAGTAAATACCCAAAATAACTGAAAACAAGTAGTCAAATAGACATTTGTAATGAATGTTCATAGCAGCACTATTCACAATAGCCAAAAAATGGAAACAACTCAGATGTCCATCAACTGATGAATGGATAAAGAATTGTGATATATATATATATATATATATATATATATATATATATATATATATATATATATATATATATATATATATATATATATGTATGTATATGTATATGTATATATGTATATGTATATGTGTATATATATATATATATACACACACACACACAGTAGACTATTCAGCCATCAAAAGAAACGATATATGTTCCAATGTGGATGAACCTTGAAAACATTATGCTGAGTAAAAGAAGCCAGATACAAAAGGTCCCATAGTGTATGATTTCATTTATATGAAATACCCGGAATAGGTGAATTTATAGAAACAAAGAAAATTGGTAGTTGTACAGGGCTGGAGGGAAGGTGGAATGAGATTCACAGCTTAATGGATATGGAATTTTGTGTTGAGGTGATGAAAATGTTTGGGCACTAGAGAGAGGTGGTGGTCGCACAACACTGTGAATGCATTAAATGTCACTGAACTGTTCACTTTAAAATGGTTAATTTTTTTATGTGGATTTTACCTCAAAAAAAAAAAAAAGGAAAAGAATAAAGATACAAGAAAGAGAAGGAATAACCAAGACCATATTGTCTTTGAGGAGACAGGTGGCAACGAAATCAGTAGTACAGATGGAAGCGAATTTAATTCATCTTGTGTCTGGTATATTTTCAGACACAGTTATCAGATCTTGTAGCATTACAGTTAAAATCTGAGAGTACTGATGATACATTATTGCAATATGAATGGCAAAACAAATAATAGCAGTTGACATTTTTGTGGTAGGCACCTTGCTAAAAGATTTATATAAAATAAATCACTTAAGCTTAACAACTCTACAGGATAGACTTCATTTCTCCCTTTTACAAATGAGGAAATAAGAGAAACTATGTAACTTACTTAATCTCATACAACTATTAAGAAGCAAAACTGAATCAAACTTAGGTTTGTATTATTTCAAAGCCTGTGTTCTTCTCCATCACTATCCTGCCTGCAGACAGAAGAAACAGCATAGAGCCCGTGATGAACAATGGGGATTCTGCTGTTTCTTCAAGATCTGGGAGGAAGACTAATTAATGTTTAACTTTAGTTTAGGCACTGGGAGAAGTACTTATTGTCTTTGCCAGGAATGATTCAGAAGCTGGAGTGCGTCTAAACCCGTCACGATTTGAGAACTTGGGAAGTAAGAGAGGAGGAAAGGACTGATCCTTAATTCGCTGGGCTGGAAGGTTATTTATGACGTCAACTGAATAGAGAATGTAGGAGGACTGTGTACTAAAAGATAAGTTCAAACTTACAATCGTTGTATGTTAGACACCCAGGTAAAACGCTTAGAAGGACAGATAGTAACGTCGGCCAGCAAAGAATAAAAGCAAGGAGGGAAAGAGCAAGGCGAATAAATTTACTGAAAAATCACCATGTGCCAGGCACTGCTAGGTATTTTATACATAACATCTCATTTCATCCTATAAGGTGGCAGCGGTAAACATTTATTAAGTACTTACTATGTACTGGGCATTATTCTAAGCGTATTACAAATATGAGCTCAATATTCACAGCTGTATAAATAAGAAACATAGCATTATCCCCATGTTATAAGTGAGGAAGGTAAATAACATGTTGAAAATCACAAAATTAGTAAATGACGACGCCGGAATCTGAATCCAGGCAGTTTGGCTCCAGAGCCCATGCTCGTAATCCCAGTACACGGTGTTTATCTCTCTTTTTAAAGCACTCTGCGAATAAGGACATTGACGTTCAGAGGTGCAGCTTGCCCAAGATGATACAGTTATTACGCGGTCTCAGAGAAGCTATAGGAACACTGGGCTATCTGACAACAAAGTCCATGTGTTTTCACCATACCACTTGTGACAGTCACTAACAAAGATGGCGGGCTGATAAAACTTTAAGGAGAGAGGACGGAGCAGGAAGAACACTGAGTAAAGAATGTTCAAAGTTGAGAAAACTCTTAAAGGCTATATACATAGCTATGACTACTATCAAATTAAAATATTTTGTCAACCTTAAAGGTAAATCAGAAATCAAAGATCTAAGCAAAGTGGAAGTTCACGATGCTGCCTTCTTAGAGACTTCCTCGCCTTACCCTGGCCGCCCAAGTTCACGGATATTCACTTACACAAATGAAGACGGGGCTGCAAAGCACTGGGTAAAATCAAAGACATTTCTCATCACGTAGGAAAATAAAGCCAGAACCAGACTTCAAAAAGATTAATAAAAATGATCAAATAAGGCTAGAGATAAAAGCAAAACCTATGCCTTACTTTTTATAAAGATGTTTTAAAAGATGTTTACAAAGATAATTGGTAGAATAATTAATGTTATTGACTAATCTGATCCACTAAGCGATTAAAAGGAAAATTAAATTTTGTTGAAAATAATAAAAATGATAGGAGAGCAAACAAGACAAGTCTTATCCCTCTCCCCTCTCCCTGCCGGCTTGCTTTCAGTGTCTCATCCACACCATACTCTCTTGTCAAACGTGCATTCATTTACTAACTCACCAAAACCACTGGGCACTTACCACGTGCCAAGCATCGTACTAGGTGATGGGATGTGTCGTAAACATATACCCTTTGCTTTCCAGAAGCTCATATTCTTGTAAAAGAGGCAGACGTTCAACAGATAGCCACAAAAAGTATTAAATACAGTCATGGTAAGGGAAAGTGCCGGTCAGAGAAAGTGCGGGGTGCTATGTCAGTATCTAGCAGTCTAAGGCATTCTGGAAGGTTGAGAAAGGTTGGAAATGTTTAAATTGAGGCCTGAAGCTTGTGCAGCAGCTCTGTGAAACAATATTGTATACACTCGGAAGTGACGTTAGTGAGGGAGAAATTGGCATATGAAGGTGATGAGGGATATGATTAGGGTAACTCTCGGAAAATGTAATTAGCAGCTGGGTAGATGGTGATACCATTTATTGGAAAAGAGAACTCTAGAATATAAAGAGGTCAGTGAGTAAGAGAATGGACATTTGAGTTGAAGTACTTGTGAGACAGATAATAGAGTGGTGATGAGCAATAGGCAGTTGGACATAGAGGTTTGAAGCTCAGAACAAAAACCGGGCTGTGGGTAAACATTTTAGATTCTCAGTATATATAATCAAAGTCATGTGTGAAGATCAGATAAATCACTTAGGGGTAATACAGCGCAGAAGCAAGGTCAGTACCAAGCACTTAGAGGACAGAAGGAGGAAAAAAAAGCAACTGCAAAGAATGAAAACCAGGCAAGTTCAGTAACAGAAGACAGAAAAAAAAGAATATTTCAAGGGGAAAGCTGTGAAATGCTGAGATCAAGTGAGATGCAAATATTACTCTGACTTAGAACATTTTTCCTCTGGGGCTGGTTAAATTTATAGTCTTCCTTCAGGGTTCATCTGGGTTATCTCTTCCAGCCAGCATTGCCAGAATTCCTAATTCTGACGTGTACCCATCCTATGTGCATCCTGTACATATTCCCATCATAGCATTTATCATTCTGCGTTATAATTGCCTATTTACTTGTCCATATTGCCACCATAATTCAAACGTGTCGAGTATATGAAGAAGCAAGACTGTGGGTCTGGTTCAACACTCTCTCAAATACGGTCTTTCTCATATTTGTCTCCCATCCTTTCCATAGCTATGAGCAGAGTGCCTGACAACAAAGGTTAGTACTCAGCAAATCACTGTTGACATTTATTTATTTAGTACCTAGTATATGCCCAAAACGCTAAGCTGGATATAATGGGGGAAATAAAGCATTCATGAGTCAGACAAGAACTCTACCTTCAAAGAGTTGCTTTTCTGATCATAGGCAGCTAAACTTAAATGAACAAGAAAGAATAAAGCATATTTCTTACCATGTCAGTAGTCATCACTTTGGCTACAATATGTGTTATAGTCTTTCCAAAGTCTCTTTTTCCTTTCCTACGCCTCAGAATTCTTGGAAAGAAAGGTCCATGAACTCTAGAGTTGAAAACATTCATGATTAAATTAACATGAAAAAGATTCAACCTATGCTTACCTAGAAAATAAACACTTGGCACTAAGCATCTTTGAGAAATAGGTTTCACTAATTTTAAGTTTCTTAAACGAGAACAATGAACGATTAAAATATTTTAGACAACCGAGTGTTTAAACCCTTGAACTCTAAAATCTTTTCATTTTAATGGTTTGTACCTGAAATCTGCATGCAACCCACTACGATTAATACCTCAATCACCTCAACTTTTCAGTACAGTAGAAAAGTTTCCTAATTGGACTTTCACAATCCGCTGAATTGTAGACTCCCACAAAGCAGAGGCAGGTTATGTCTGTGATGCTGAGTGTGATGCTGGGACTGGCATTGCCCTCAATGACCACTTTGTCAAGCTCGCTTCCTGGTTTGACAGTGAGTTTGGCTACAGCGACAGGGTTGTGGACCTTAGGGTCCACATGCCCTCCAAGGAGTAAGAGTCCCCTGGACCACCAGCCCCAGTAAGAGGAAGAAAAGCCCTCAGCTACGGGGAAGTCCTTACCCCAAGTTGATTCCCAACACCCTGAGAATCTCCTGACCTCCAGTTTCCACCCCAGAACCACTGAAGAAGGGGAGGGGCTTAGAGAGCCCTACCTTGTAATGCACTATCAATAAAGTTCACTATACCCGCCCCCCCCAAAAAGAATGTTTTGCAACATGCCTAATTTTAGATACTATGTTTGGTTAACACACTATTTCCTTTCAAAAGATATGCCTCTGGTCTCCCTAGAGCTAGCTGGCTCTTGGCCTCCCAGGAAGAACAATTCCAGCTTCTCTCCTAGTCGTTTTTATATTGTTTGCTATTCAGCACTTCTAATTAATTCTATTCTTTCTCTTTGTCTGATTTTCTTGACAGTTCCTGTTTCCTATCTCTTAATCATTTAAGTGTCATCAAAAGAAAAGATTTCGAGGATAACTTTTATCGTAACCCTCTGTCCGCCAAAGGGACGCCTTTCCCAACAATGCCGACTTAGCATTAATCTTAGGTGTAAACTTTTGGTTCCTCTGTAGCACTTTGATTATTGTTTGATGCTAATGAGATGCAGCTTTAGTACCAATGTTTTTCAGCTTATATTTCAATTGTCAAATATTTTTGTGAAGCTTAAAATTTCAGGAAACCAGTTCTAAGAATTTACTGAGCAAGTTATTAAAATTTTAATATCATAATAGCAACATCCTTCAAAGCAAGTTTCCTTTAACATTTCAAAATCAAACCCACTCCGCATTTTTATACCTATTTAAGCAAGTGGTTTTGATATTGAAGAGAGAACTACTCAGAACATTTTTTCACCATATACCCGATTACTAGCTGCTCAAGGAGTAAAGCATCCTACGTTCGGGAATTAACAGTTTATCATGCAATGCTAGTTTTTAAATCAAAAGTGTATATCAGTATTTTTAATCAGATTTATAAAGGTATAATTTATATAACAAACATTCAGATTTTAAGTGAACCATGTCATGAGATGTTACAAATGTATACACCCATTAAACTCAGTCACGACAATCGAGACACAGAACATTCCCGTCACACTTGGTGTTGTATCTAAAAACTCATTGCCAAAGCCACGCTCGCCTAGGTTTTCTCCTGTGTTTCATTCTAGATGTCTAGTAGTCTAGTTTTACGTTTAGGCCTATGGATCACTCTGAGTTAACTTATGTGAAAGCTTTTTTCTTGTCGTAAGGATGGTAATGATAACTCACAAGCTCATTAGGTGTCAGAGCTGGATCTGGAAATCCTTGGTTCTTTTCTGTAGTTTCCATTTCTCTGCTGAGATTTTCCATTTACTTGTTAACACCTAAATTTTCCTTTATTCTGTAATCATGTTTTCCTTTAATTCTTTGGACATATTTATAACAGAAACTTTGAAGTTTCTGTCTGATACTTCCAACATCTGGGCCCACTCAAAATCAGTTTCTATGAACCGTCATTTTTCCTGAGTATGGATCTAATGTTATGGTTTCTTTGCTTGTCTATTGATTTTTGGTTGAATACTGAAGATTTGGATAATCTATTTTGGTAACTCTGGACTGTGTTACGTTCTTCGGGGGGCTGCTAGCCTTGTGTTCTACCAGGCAGTGAACTTCCCTGATCTCACAATGTAGACTGTTTCCCTTGAGGTGTGCAGCAGCTGGCATCTCTGCTCAGTCCTCTCCGCTCCCAGGCTCCTCCTCGGAGCCTGGTTCCCAGATCTCTCCGCCCCAGCAGTGCGAGCAGCGCTGAGTGGTTAGCGAGGGATCTGGGCAGAGCGTCTGCTCCAGCTTTGGATTCCCCCGTTTGCAGCTCTTTTACTTTCAAGATATTCCACCTTCATTCCCAGCTGCTCTTGACGGCACTGAACTCTGTCCTTTGTCATTTTGAATCGGACTGTATTTTTTTGCTGCCAAAGCTACGAGAATTGGTGATTACCCTCAGGCCAAAAAGCCACAAATTCCCATTTCTTACCCATTCCCAGGAGAAATCCATTTCAAGAATAAACTTTTATGGTTACTGCCTGCTTTTAGTCATTTCATAGTGCCTTCAAATAGTTGGATACTTTTAATATATTTTGTCTGGATTTTATAATTGTTATCTATCGAAGGATTTGACCAATTAACTCACCCCACCATTCCCAGAACCTGATACTGTGTGATTATAACTTTTAAGATGAGAGAACTCTGTTACCCTATGCCATTAGAATCTAAAGTCTAGATTCAACTTTTGTTGAATATGCATTTCTAGATAAGTATAATTCAAGAATCTTATCTATATTGATTTCCCAAAACCCCAAGGTTTTGTTACACAGGAATCCCAATAACAAGGAAACATCAAAAGTAAGCCCTAGAATGGGATTCTTGGTGATTAAAAAAAGTAGGTCAAATTCGAAAGAAAATACAAAAAGAAAAGATTTAGGCTAACAGTTAATAGTTAGATATGTAAAATGTGGCTCAGAATTCCTAAGGCAAAGAATGAGTAAAGGTAGAACACAAAAGAAGGGGTTTAACAATTAAATATGAGATAGTGAGAAGTCCTTTGACTTCATTCAAGATTTTTCATTAATTTGGGGAACATGATCAAGAATTCCTGTTTCCCCTTTATTTAAAACAAAGACAGAAATGTAAATATATTTTACTGCACAGAGTGTAAAAATATTTTAATATATTTTGAATTATCCTGTAGAAGGATGCTGGTTTAATCTATATTGTTTTATTTATCCTCAAAAACAACTTATCAACTTATGTTGGTTAGAAAAGCAGAAATTATGAGGCAGCCAAATTAGTCAATTCTCTACTTTACATATTATATGTGCAGGAGGTCTGTCTCCTTTCTTATGCTTTGGCCAAAATCAAAAGGGTAAAGATAAAAGATAAGGACTAGATGTATAAGGTTTTTTCATCAAAAAAAACTCTGCAATAATTTCAGTCAATTCAGATAATAGAAAAATAATTATCCAATATTGGTAGTTGCACCTTGTGCTTATCTCATAAATCGGGTATCTAACTTTGTAATCATTTCAATCAGGGTAACATATATAAGTTAAGCGATATGATAAAAGAATGTTTCTATTTAAAATAGAGCAAATTATTACCGGAGGCGTAAATCTTCCCACATTTTCAGTAATCCACAGAGCATTACTATCTCATAGTATTTTTTCCAGCATTCGACAGCCTCTGCTGCCGAGGGATCTTCTTTAATATTGCTCTGATACTCAATGAGCTCGACACGCTTGTTTTTATATTTCTCCAAAGTTTTTTTGAAACGTTGTGCAATGGGACCAGGTATTGTTCCATCTTGTATATCACACCACCTGAAAAGTAGCAATACAGTTATAACCTTTATCTTACATAATGTGCTCAATAAGTTTCTAACTATACTTACAAATTGATTCTTTCTTCAATCAAAGCAGTATAATTCTCACAACTTTCTTCATCATCCCAGTCTCTCCAAAGAAAGTCATAAAAAAACCTATGATGAATCCAATTAAGATGAACATGATCAAAAACAGAGAGTAGCATGTTTAGAATTAAAAAGACATTCTGATGTCAGAATTTTTTACGTGAATCTTAATTATTAAGAAAGATATTTTTAAATGAGCTTTCGGTGAATTAATATTAAAGGTAAACTTTACAAATTTGATTATTTGGATTCTGTTTTAGGTTACTGCAGATAATATTTCTTGAATTGGAACTAAATTTCAAGTTTCAGATTTCATAGATTTTTGGTGATTATTTTGTTCACCAAAAAAATAATGCTTAAGAATATAATCAGATTTGTACATCAAGGGAAGGAAAGCATTAGAAAACAAACATGCGCCAGAATATTCTGTACTAAGTTTATGGATAGCAATCATGATATAACTGATGACATCTAGTATTTGTAATGTCCTTAAATGTGAAAAATGAAATCTAATATATTTCAGATGCTTAAATATGAACAGAATTTGATATTACTTATCTCTAGAATTTTTTAATTCAATTTTTGTAAAATGCAAGATTGAAAAATAGCGAACTTTTCGTTGCCCATATAAATTCTTCACAAGAGAATATTTTAATTAAAGAAGTTACAAATATATTCATTAAAAATGGACAGATTGAATTCAGCAGTGAGTAAAAATTACATCAATATTCATAAATGCTTCTGTAAACAAAACTTACGTATTAAATTTTTGAATACAATCATTATAACTTTCAGAAGTACAAAGCTCTGTTACCTTACGACTTCCAAGGCCAAAGCAATGTCCTGTATGTCAGACCCTTGTCCTTCAACAGGGTACACCTCCAGGAGAGGCACACTGTGCTCTAGTTCTTCTAGAATCTCGTCCACCAAACCCCTTGGGATGTTTGCAATGTTAGAAGAAAAAGGCTCCACAACGGAAACAGTAACTTTGAAACAAGACGATGAGCTTTGGTGTGGTTTACAAGTTACCTAAAATAAATATAAAATTCATAATTACAAATGAAAGCAAATAAACTACAAGGATCTTTCTCATATATGAGCTACTTATAAAATTCTTTTAAATTTTTATGACTTCTCTAACCAATACATAGAATATAGATCAATATTAAATACTAACACAATTTTTTCTTAAACACATTAGTTTTTAAGTTCAGGAGAGGAATCATATATCTCCATTATTTATTTCTAAGTTTGAGTTGCCAGACTTTTGGATTTTATAGAAGAGTAAACCTTTTAAAAGGTTTTTTTGGACTAATTTTGCCATGAAAAGACATAATCGAACTATAAATCTTTAAGTTGAAAATATTTAGCTTTATAAACAATACTATGTTGTGTTTACTTGGCTCATTTCACCACAGTATAGTGATAACCTCCAGCACTTCCCTGAAAATCAGTGCTTGAGAACCATTGTTTTTAAAATTAATAAATTATATTAAATATTAACACAAAATTAACAATTAATAAGTTGGTAAAAGGGTACCAACTTTTAGTTATAAGATAAATAAGGTCTGAGGATCTAATGTATAGCATAGTGACTGTGGCTGATAACATCGTATTGTATAATTGAAATTTGCTAAGAAAGAAATGTTCTCACAGAAAAAAAAAAAGGTAAATATGTGAAATGATAAACTAACTCCATATGGGGAATTGTTTCACAATGTATACATTTATCAAATCATCACATTGTCCACTTTACAGATCATACAAGTTGTCAACTATACCTCAATAAAGCTGAAAAAATTAACATTTCCAAAAACAACTTTAAAAATTTTCAAATACATGTCCAATAAAATTATTTTTAGGTAGAGTTTATTTACCTAAAGCTACTCATAGCAGCTTTATTCATAACTGCCCAAACGTGGAAGCAACAAAGATATCCTTTGTAGGTAAACAGATAAACTGGTGCATCCAGACAATGGAATGTTATTCAGTGCCAAAAATAAATGAGCCATTAAGCCATGAAAAGATATAGAGAAACCTTAAACGCACATTACTAAGTAAAGAAATCAATCTGAAAAGGCTACATAGTCTATGATTTCAACTACATGACATTCTGAAAAGGCAAAACTATGGAGACAGTAAAAAAAAAATAACCAGTGGTTGCCAGAGGTTGGCGGTGGCAGAGCACAGAGGGTGTTTGGGGCAGTGAAAATACTCTGTACGTTATAATGATGGATATATGACCCACAACACCAAGCGTGAACCCTAATGTAAACTACAGGCTTTGGGTGATGTGTCAATGTTCAAGGCTCGTCAGCTGTGACAAATGTAGCACTCTGGCGGGATGTCGACAATGGGAGAGGCTGTGTATGTGTGAGGGCTGAGGGTGTCTGGGACATCTGTGCCGTCCTCTTAGTTATACTGTGAACCTGATTCCAATATGTTGTATTAAATATTAACACAAACACTTCCAATCATCAATTTTGAAAAATTTCAAGTACGTGTCTAATAAAAGTCCTTATTTTTAGTTAGGTAAAAAAACATTTTAAGTATGAGCAAGTGTTATAGCATCTATATATATATCTTTCTATAGATAGATACATATATGAATAATCATTTAAATATAGGAAGCATCTTCAATTCACTAACCAAACTTTGAAGTACAAATTTTATAATCTACTTAATATAAATTGTATTTTTCAAAGAAGTTATGGGACAGAAAAAAGTAGGAAAATAGAATAATGGTTTAAAACTAGATGTTTGAATATAATAAGTGATCTTCAACCCACATTTGTGACAGAACAAAAACATATTTCCAAAAAGTAGGTATAAAATTTGAACCTTATATTTAAAATTTTTAGTTTTGGTGTTTTAAGTCAGTATTATACATGCATATAGTTTAGAATCAAATGGCGACAGTGGATTTGTTTTGAGAAGTAGAATTTCTTGACAATCTCCCACCACACTCTAATTCTTGTTCTTAGGGGGCAAACATTTTTAATTCTCTTAGCTGGTTATTTTGACATTCACCTCTTCGTTTTTTAAATTTTATTTTGTTAGTTTCAAGTATACAGTACATTGGTTAGACATTTATAAAATATAGTTTATAAAATGATCCCCCTAATTGCTCTTTCTCTCCTCTGGCTCTCCACCTACCCATTGCATTAATGCTGACTGCATTCCCTGTGCCATGTTCCCTGGCCCCGTGACCATCTATCAACTACTAATGTGTACTTCTTTAACCCTTCATCCCTTTCCCCCAGCCTTCTCCCCTCTGGCCGACCTCTTATTTTTAACTAATGTTCTTATATTGCCATTTATAGTTTTCATTTGCTTCAGTTTTTGGCATTATATATTGACTTCTTAATCTGAAAGACAAGAATTTAGTTGTCTCTTTCATTTCTTCCTATCCCCATCAAATACCTACGCTCTCCTGGTCCTTCATCCACCAATATAGTTACATCTTAGTATTCATCATTTACCTTAATATGTTTGAAAATGCTCTATCGTGTAAGCTGATTAGTTTTCTTTCTTGAATGAACTTGTTTTCTCAGGAGTCAATCATTGTATTGCTTTTCATTTGCTCAGTTTTCTATGTGCCTTTCATGAATTTAACTCCAAATTCTCTAAGTCATGTAAATCTCCTTTCAATGTGTTCAAAATACAGTCGGTTGTGTTGGAAATGAAATACCAGTTTCATTTCCTTGAAGCACTCTTTTCCAGAAGTCTCTGACTAGTTCTAATCTGAACTGGCTCTCTAAGCCTGCTACACACATAGCTGTTACCTCTTTACCATCATACTGGAAGTGCCTTTGCTTTTCTCTTGTGTTGGCCTTTCTGTATTTTGGATCTGATGTCTCCATATTACTTCCTTCCTTGACTGAAGATGACATCCATTAACTTCCTGAGAGGGGTACACTGGGTGTAACTTTTGAGATCTCACATAATTGAAAGTATCTTTTTTCTGCTCTTATGTTCTGCCCAGGCTCTTTCCGTGCGTGCTCCACATAGCAGAATATTTGTCTTTTCTTTTGAGCTGATCATAGAAAAGTCTTCCAACTCTCATGCCTGAGGGATATGCCTTAGCTGCCTGTGTTCTAGAAGCAGAGTCAGGGTGAAAGGCAGAGGATTCCAACGTTCATTATCAGTAAACTTTCTTATTCCCTTCTCAATGGGATAGTCCCTTTCCCACCCATGCGTCTCAAGCCAGCTTCTTAAATCTGTAGGTTGACGTCTGTTGCTAAATTTGGGAAATAGCCATATTTCTTTGACTATTTTTTCAGCCCCACCTTTTCTTCTCTTGTTCTGGAACTCAGAAGACAAGAATGTTAGGTTTCTGTTATAGTCCAACGCATCACTGAGGCTCTGTTCTTTTTCAGTCTATTTTCTCTCTGGGGTTCAATAAAGTAATCTCTATTTCTATCTTCAAATCCATTGATTGTCTCCCTGGACTTCATTCTGCTGTTGAGCACATCCACTGAGTTTATTTCAGTTATTGTACTTTTTTACTTCTAAAACTTTGGTTTTTCTTTATGTGTTTTCATTTATTTGCAGCGACTGTCTATCTCTTTGCTGAGATTGTAATTTCATGTTTCACATGCATTTATAATTGCTCATCGGTGTACTTTTTGATGGCTGCTTTAAAATCCTTGTCAGATAATCTAATATCTGTGCCATCTCAGTGTTGGTGTCTGTTCTTTAATTCCATTCAAGTTAACATCTTCCCGGCTCTTAGACATGAATGAGAGTGATGGCAAGTGATTTTTCTATTGAAACTTGGACATTTTGAGTATTATGGTTTGAGATCTTTGACCTTATTTAAATCTGTCGATCCTCTTCTGACATCAGTCTGGCACGGAAAGGGGGTTGCCACCTCGGCACTGCCAGATGCGGGCGAAGTCCAGATTCTCCACTAGACCTTTGCTGACTCCCCCCTTGCAGGGGGCGGAAGGATCTCTCCGTACTGGTAGGTGGCTGTCCAGGCTTCCGTTTAGTCCACATTGACACCAACGCCGGGTAGGCGACGTTCCTTCCCACCCAGCTTCCGTTTCCTTCCCACTAGGTCTCCCTAACACCACTCTGGCAGTGGGGTTCGTGTGCTTTGATACAACTTGGCGAGGGTAAGCTCTGTGATTGAATATATGCCGCTCTTTATCTGTAAAAATACCACTTACTTCTCCACCCGACATAGAACTGAATTGTTTTCAGGCAGTGTGCACTGTAATGAGTTTCTACCACAAGTTTTTCTTGTGACCCAAACTTGTAAATGTTAATTTCTATACAAGGATAATTGACTTTTAAGGGAGTCAAATTTATGACTTCAGAGATGCCACAATATTTAACCTACAGACATAGAAAAGCAAAATCTTATCAGATGAAGGTTTGGAAGTTGATGTATTAAATACATATTATATTTTTTTATAGGAAAAAAATCTTAATTTTATTGAGTTTTCTGATCCATTTTTTTCTTTCCTAATCTGTTTAAGTCTCATAATTCAGATAAGTGACAATTAAAGGAAAATGACAGAAAAGGAAGGCCCAAATTTGTTAAAGCCAAAATTACTATTTTTTAAGAAATGTACGTTTGTTATTTTTATGTTATTTGAACAGTTGAAACTCGGCTAATAAATACTGTCTGATACTAGATTCCATTTGCTGATAACTCTTTCCAGGTAAATGGGTGTTAATATCCGTCCTTTGCCTTCTTTTTACACTAATTTGCTTAGAAACTTAAAGTAGAAGTAAACTTTTCTCAAACTCTGTTTAAGTATCAAAGCTCCAAATTAATAAGGTTATAATTTGGTCTTAAAAAGAACTAATCATTTCACTCAAAAGATAAGGTAAAAATTATTCACCTCAACCAGTATACCAACAAAAGGGATAGAAGCTTCTTCATATTTCACAAAGAATAACTCAGGATTAGTTTTCCAGACTCCAAGCCATTTGTCTTTTAACTTTAATTTTTCTGATAGGTATTTACTCATAGCCTCATCAGCATCTTCTGCCTAGCAAAAGAAAAAAAAATACATATATAAAATATATGAACTTCTAATTTATATTTATTTTTACAGATTTCTGTTTAAATATGGAACCAATATACCCTAAATAATGAAAAACCTGGAAAATAATAGATTTTAACTAAACCTATATTTAATGTAAAATATCATAAACATTAAAAAATTAAAAGAGATCTATTCAGTCAGTAATTCAGAGATAAGATATCTACTTATTTATTTTTTAAGTAATTTGTTTTATTAATCCACTGAGCAGAAAGAACTATAATTATACATAGACAAAGTAATTATATTTAAAAGCACAGTAATTGTTTTTTCTGAACTTTAAAGATATAATGACCTATTTAAAATGTATTCAGTACATAAAAATTAAAATACCATTCCATTCTGTAAAACAAATGAGCATATTAAACATTCAATAAATATTTGCCCATTTGACTTTTCAAATTTAAATTCAGCCACCTCAAGGATGATAAATAATCTAAGCTCTTATGAAACTCAGTCATTAGAACCCTTGATTAATGACATAATTTATATAAGCATTTTTCGATGGCTTTAAGAGACCTAGCTTTCTCCAACCCTTGATATCAGATAAGTTGGCCATTAGTCCTAATTTTATGGTAATTGTTTTTAAAAAAATTTTTTTTTTGATTAGGAAATATGGTTAAGCTACAGAAAAATCTGACAAATGCAGAAAATATAAGGAAAACAAAATCACCCTTAATCCTGGCAGCCAGTATATAATTATTGTTGATATTTTGGTGGATTTCCTTCCATTGTTTTTTCTACATATGAATTATGTTTTGACTCTTGATTTTTTTTACCTTAATATTATAGCAAAGCATATCTGCAGTTCTTGAAAACATAATTTTTCAGCTGCATGCATGGTTTTCCATTATGTGAATTCACCACAAGTTCTTTACTGCCCCTGTGGTTGGAAATTTAGTTTCTAATTTTTAACTTTTATAAATCTCGCTGCATGACTATCCTAGTACATAAATATTCCATAACTTAAAAAAATAGGCTAGAAACATACAATATTAGCTCTATTCAGTGTTACCACGTACAGTATTTATCTTACATACAAAACATCATTCCACGCCCTCGACTGATGTCTGGGGACCATTCTTGGGGTGTAAACATTTTTAGCGTCGCAGTCAAAGTCAAGGCTAAGGAATCTTATCCTTACGTTCGGGCAAGGATTATTAAATGAAAAAGCTAAGATGTGTCCCTAGACCTTCATAAGGCCTGTCTGTCTTCAGTTCTTGGAAAACCAGAAAAAATACTATCAGAGTTGCCCCATAAACTGACAGATTTTCCGTTCGGGGGAAATCAAATTGTAACTCCTTTAGGACAGGGCCCGAGCACACCTGGTAAGGTGGAAGCCCTTTACATGGTGAATAAGTTTGATTTTTTGAAACGCAGGTTTTCTCTGTGCCCTCTGTACCACCATCGCGCTGAGAGTTCGACCCGAACTCCCCCGCCGACCCCCTTACACGGGTCCTGCCCTGGATTCCGGTCAGTTTTCTTCTCGTTCTCACCTTACAGCTCTGCAGCACCTCGTCGCAATATAACGCCACCTTCTCGTCCCGCCACATGCCCCTCATGGGGGACACGCAGACTGGGGGCAGTGGCTGCGCCTCCTCCTCCTCCTCCTCCTCCTCTTCCTCCTCCTCCGGCACGGACAGAAGGGGCTCGTCTTCCTCCTCCGCGGCCCCCTCGCCCTGGCCCTCGTCCTGAGACACGGGTTGGAGCTGGAGCTGGAGCCGCCGCCGGGCCGCCTCCCGGCCCGCCTTCCCCTTCACGGGTCGAGGGGAGGCCACCACCGATCGCACTGGGGACATGCCGCTCTTCAGGGTCCCCGACGCCGCCAGTTCCCCCGTGGGAGCGAAAACAACCCTCTCGCCCGACCTGCCGGGACTGAGGGTTCGGACTGAGTCCTCGGGCACCGTGACTCTGAACTCCGACGCCATCGCCCTAGCACCCCGAGGGCCAGCTGCGGCCGTTAGCCACCTTTCCCGCCCTGCGCCGCGCTGGCCAATGGGCGAGCTGCGCCCTCAGAGCGGGCAACGAGCGAGGTGGCTCGAGGGGTCCCGCTGGGGGGGTGAGTTGGGAATGGGGTGTTGGGGTGGGTCCAGGTATCGGGGACGGCTAGAGATGTTGTGGGGCGAGGCTTAGGGCGGGGTGCGACAGGACAGTGAGAGGGGGGAGGGAGGAGACCTTTCGAGCAAGGTGTTAAGGGATGGCGTGGAGCGTGTGGGGAGTTTAGAGCAGCAAAGCGTGATTTCGAGGGGCGGGGCTTGGGCGCTTGATGTTACGAGGTGTGGTACAATGAGGGGTGGGGCGGGGCGAGATGATGGAGAGTGTTGAATTGAGTGGGGTGCCCCCAATAGGTGGTGCCCACACCCAGACGCTGGCTCCACCCCCACTTCTCTCAGAGTAATCCAGTGACAGAATTCTCACTCCAAGGCAGGATTGTTTAGGGTCCTCATACATTTTCTGGGTCATTGTGAGTCACCCTTCAGATCATCATGACTTAACAAATGCGCCACCTACCACTCCACACATACCTCTCCGCACAAACACAGCCCGAAAGAAAATTTATTTGTATATCGGGAGGCGATAGTAACTGGAACCGCCTGGTTATTACTAGCAGAAACCCTAGTGACAAATTCAGCCATCTAGATTTCCCCCCAACCTATTCACACAGTTCCCAAAATAAAATTTCCTTTACATTTTAAACAAGTCACTTTCTGCCAAGAAGGATAGGTTAGTTTATTTTCATATTTCTCTTGTGCTGATCAAAATTCTCACATAAAAGGTTATGTAACTTTAACTGGATGCACATTTCCAGCTAAGGAGTAATGTGTGCAAACTATGAACCCTTTCACAGTAAAAGTTTGCTCAAGATATTACATTTTGGAAAAGAACAGAGACCACTCACTTCTGTTATTTTACTCTTGAACGCACATTTTGCCAATTGGCATAACTTTTGTTTACCGTCTAGCTGGGAAGTCTTGCGCTGGGGCTGACAGCTCCCACAGAGAACAGCGCTGGGAAAACACCTGCCTTGCTTCACGCTCATCTGGAAGGACATTGTGTTAAATTGAGAGTTTATTTTGAGGAAAATACTAGTATTAATTTCATGGTGCTGTAGTTCGGAGAATAATTACAACATTCACCATGTTTTGACTCTAAAGTTTCTTTCCTTTTGTCAGGAGTCCTGGATTTTGTTTAAAATGATACCTAGCTATAGATTTCACTCATCAAAGGTACAAATCTATTACTCTAGCCTTTCTTCAAAAAGTTTGTTTTTTAATAAATTGTGGGGTTTTTATTCTTAGGTTAAGAATAATAGGGATCACTTGTCCCAGTGAAAAGTTCAAAAACAACTCCCCCTCCAAGAAAAATAGCAAATAATAATTATTGCCTAGAGACCTGCTATGTGCTAGGCAGTCCGTAGATGCCAAAATTGCAGAAGTAAAAGACAAAATTCATATCCTCATAATCCTAGTGAAGGATCAGATAGCTCAGTAGATGATGGTGTTTGGTAAGGACCACGATAAATTTTATATATATGTGCGTGTATTATATATATATATGGTAAAGTGTACATGTATATATACACTTTAATCCACATTGTGGGGAAAAATGGACCTTTCTTCCCAGAAGAAGTGATACTTGTTGTCAAATGTTTTCCAAAGAGTGTGTTAATTTCTACTCGTTAGCAGATAAACTCCCTTTCTGCACCTAAGGCACAAGGAAGGTTGGAGCTAACATTCCAACCCAGCGAGGAGTCAGTGGTGGTTTTACAGAGGG
This sequence comes from Pteropus medius, assembly GCF_902729225.1. Lineage (NCBI taxonomy): Eukaryota > Metazoa > Chordata > Mammalia > Chiroptera > Pteropodidae > Pteropus > Pteropus medius. Next base: position 6,080,647 of record NW_024349225.1, on the reverse strand, counting down.
GCAAAAGAACTTGGTCTGGGTAGTTGGTACAGCTGGAATAGAGGGACCAGATAGGGACACAACCTCAGATTGAAGAGACATGCAAAAGCTATATCACAGAGGGTCATGTGTATTCTGCATATAAAGAGTGAATTCTAGCGCTGATAAACTCTCCCTTATCCAGCTTTATATTCCACTCTCTGATCCAGCTGCTGCCAGTGTATGCTGGCCGCTCCTTACGTTACCTTATCCTCCCTTAGCAGACTGGGTACTTCTCTTGCTGGGTTATGTTGTGTCTTAACCCTACTTATTGGACTTGGGGCCAGGAGGGAATATGGGGTAGATAATCAGGAGTGATGCATATGGTATTCCGAGGCAGAAGCCCACGCATCACCTCCAAGCACCAGGGTGACTCTGGCCTTTAATGGGGAGAAGTGATCTCAGAAGGTTCAGGGGAATCTGGGGATTCACTGTTTTTAAATCTGTCAACCAAAATGTCCCCATCCCAAGTCTCGAGATCTCACTCCTTCCCAGTCCGAGCCTGGCTTTGCTTCAGCAATCCTGCTCCAGCTGAGAACTTGGCCTTCCCTGGACACAGTTCCGCTTAAGCCCGGAGCTCTCTCTCTGTGTTTCAGCGTACTTTGCACATGGTATTATAATACACTGAAAACGCTTCACGTGCAGGGACAATGACATTCACATTTTTTATCCCCAGTACTTAGCACAACCTTAGGCACATAACTAGTAGTTTTAAGAATTGCACCATTACGAAAGAACAATAAGTATTTTTTCCAGCTTCGGTTCTGAAATGTATATCTGTCCTTCTCATCCACTAGATTGTCACCTGCTTGATGCCCAGGATTAGGTTCTACTCATCTTTATTCCACTGCACAATTTATCAAGCAGAGTGTTCTCACATCGCCAGCTCTCAGTACACGTGTGCTAAATCCTATAGGTGAATACAAATACTCGTATACTGTTATTCTCTTTGGGTTGGACTACCTGCGGGAGCGCTGGGTTAAATACGCATGCTGACTCCAATATACAGATGATCTAAATTACAAAAGCTTATTTAAAAAATAGAATTTCTTGTTTTCTATCAGAAAAAAAATATTTCCCATCAAAACATCTTTGCTTCCTGGGTCACCATGAAGCAGAAAGTAGGCTTGTAAATTCTTCCAACCCTGGAGTCCATCAACACTGTCTTTGAGATCTTTTTTTCTTTTTGGATCTTACAGGGAAAGAACAAAGCTCTGATAAGTAGTAACTGCTGGCCCTCGGCAAAAGGAAGAATAGATAAGGCTCACTGACATTTCAGAGATCCACCCACACGCAGTTTCCTTGATTTCTCATTATCTAGAGTGCTGACGTGGGGTAGAGAGCCAGGCAGATCCACGTGATATAAGTATGAAGATACAATAGGGGCCAGAGTGTAGTAAAACCAGCTCTGGGATTGGGGGGATGTACTAGAGAGACAGAAGAGACCTGGAGGATTCTCCTTTTTTTCCTCCTAGTGAAGACTAACCTGACTTTAGGTGAAAAGTTGGGACTAGAATTAAGAGGAACTGAGTGATCCCATGAAGCAAAAGGTTTGGCCTTCCAGAGAGGAGAGAGAACAATTCATTCATTTTACAGATATGTATCGAGCACCTACTTTGTGCTGACAGGGTATTAGGGGCTGGGCATATAGCAAAATACACAAACATCTCTGAGATTGCATTCTGATTGGGGAGATAGGCCATAAACATGTTTGTTTGTTTGTTTCAGTAGGATTTCCAAGAGAAATGAAAACATATATCCACACAAAAATTTATACATGAATGTTCATAGCAGCATTCTTTATAATGGCCAAATATTCATCAGCCGATAAACAGAAAAAGGAAGTATAGTATATCCATACAACGGAATATTCAATGGCCATTGAAAGAAATGAAGTGCTGGTACATGCTACGACATGGAAAAACCTGGAAAACATGCTAAGTGAATGAAGTCAGTCACAAAAGCCCACATGACATGATTCGATTTATAGGAAATGTCGAGAATAGGCAAATCTATAGAGGCAGGAAGTAGATCGATGGTTGCCTAGGACTCGGGGCAGTGGGATGGTTTGAGGGGGAATGGGGGTTGACAGCTAATGGGTCTTTCAGGGGTGATGAGAATGTATTACAGTTAAAAGGTTGCGCAACTGAAAACATACTAAAAATCATTGAATCATATGCCTCAAGTGGGTGAATTGTATGGAATACGAATTACACCTCGATTTGAAAAAGTAAAATTTATAGTACATTAGGTGCTATAGAGAATGATAAAAATATGGGCAAGGTGTGAGCAGGGATGGGGGAGTTTGGTAGGGTGAGGCTGGAGACACGATTTTCGTAGAGTAGGGAGGGTGAGTGACATTTGACTAAAGATAAAAGGAAGTCAAGAGGAAAATCTTAGACTCTGACAGCTGCGAGGGAAGGAAGGTTTTTTTCCATCACACAGTCATTCCCAGAAGGCAGTTCAGGTGTAAGAAACACAGGTAGGTAAGGAATAACGGCAGTTTTGGAAAGTACTTAGTACTGCTAACATATTACTCCAGTATCTCCCCACGTGATAAGAATTTTTAAAAGGCTCACATTGCTTAGAAAACACTAAATGAGCACATCTGAGGACTTAGGGGTTTTAGAAGTTTTGTGTGGTGAAGGTTTGGTGTCTGTTGATTTGGAGGTGCACACAACAGGATGCTGTGAAATGTTTTGTTTTTCCTTTTGGTTTTCTCGGTTGAACAAATTAATATTAATAAATACTCCAGTCAGCAATTTATTCCCAAATATTATAATTTTTATCTCTTAGAACACTAATCTTTCCCTCTTCCTTAACTCTTTGACGTCAACTTTGTAAACAAACATTCTGGTGGATGCATACTGAACAACTCTCTTGGAAAAGAGTGTTTCTCCTCATTTTGGCCACAAGAAGGAAGCAGAGAGCTTTTTGGCAGTTCGAAGGCCTCCATCCCAAAGGACTGGGTGGAGCCTGAGCGTATCTTTAGTGCCGCCAGCTCCAGCTCTGACTCAGAAGCAGGCTGCACAACACTTTGCTGAAGGACAAGTTCAGACACATTTCTCTAATGTCTAACACTCCTCGAACCTCAAACGTGATGTTCTGCTAAATCTTCAAACTTCGACAATGTGTACCAACTCCCTGATACCTGTTTGGTATTGTTTCTGTTTTTAGCTCTTTTTAAGGTAAATACAGGATTTCAATTTTATTTTACATCACGCAAAAGAATCACTAGACAAGTTTCAAGGCATATGAATTCCACTAAAGAGAGGCAATACAGAGCATGGACAAGGCACAGCCTAAAACCACTGACGAGAGCTCCTGGTAAAAAGCTAATGGCCCGAACTTGCCTTAATAACTATCAGAAGTCTTACATTTCAATCTTGACAATAAAGGACACTAAGGATGACAATAGCTAAGTAGCCTACATTTTGGAAAAAGAATAGATATTTAATATTTAATTTTAATAAATCTATATAATATAAAGTATTAATAATTAATATTACTAAAAACATATTAAAAGTCGATAATGAACAGTATAAGACAGCCACTCTCAACTGTTGTGGGGAGTAGAAATGGTTAAAGATTTCCAGGGCAAAATACTTTCAAAATTTTAAATGTTTAACTTCAACTCAGCAATTCCACCTTTAGAAATCAATTTCCCAGAAATGCTTTCATATGTGCACAAAACTATTCGATATAATAATTATGATAACGATGATAATAGATAGCACATAGCACTCACTGTGTGCCAGATGTGGTTGAAGAACTCTGCAAATGTTGACTAATTGAATTCTAAAAATAGCCCATCGATACCCACTTTATTGATGAGGAAAATAAGGCACAGAGAGCCCAAGTAACAGCTACAAAGGGGTGGAGCCAGGATTCAAATGCGAGGCATCTGATTCCACAGTTCATGTCCGCAGCCACTATGCCGTGCAGTGTGGGGCTTTTACGGTAGCATCGTTTATAGTGGTGTTAAACTGGACACAACGCATCTATCACTGTTGCAATAGTTAACCGATGATACATCCCTTTTATCAAAATGAAGTCCGTCTAAATGCGCTAACTCAGGAAGAGCCCCAAAGACATATTGTAGAGAAACAGGAAAAAGAAAGAAGCGCTTCTCAGAGTAATACATATAATATGATCCCATTTATGGTTTTTTAAATTGCACATTTTTATTTGAGCACATATAAAGCTTAGACCCTACAGACAACATCCAGTGCAGTTGAAGCCTTTGGGGAGGAGAGTGGCATTGGAGGTGCGGGGCGGGGTTTGTAAAGGGAGAATTTCACGTTTTACCTTATATAATCCTGTATTACTTATATGTTTTAAAGTAAAATACATTTCTGTACTACAGTAATACCTTTTCAAAGAAAGAAAATGACACGGCATAAAAAGAGAAGGGACTATTCACAAGCAGTCCAGTTAACTTCATATCACAAAGCAGGAAACCAGGGTACATTGTCACGTGCGCGACCGCCGAGCGAAGTCAGAGGCTGCCTGCCCGACTCTGGTCCCAGGCTCCTTTACGTCACATCACTTCGCCTTTACCCCGGCGAAACCTCTGAAAATGAATTAATTGTACGCTATCTTCATGTTCTTTCAGTTAGATTTTATTTCGGTGACTTGTAATTACTTGGCCTTTAAAATACTTCGGAAGGATATATAATGTCAGTCATTCAATCAACAAATATCTATTAAATCAAGTAATGACATTACCGATTAGATGCTAATGGGTATACGCCAGGTACCGCGGTGGACCCTGGACATATAATCTTGGTCAGGATAAATATAGTGTTGCCTTTGAAAAATATGGGAAAATGCTCGCCACATAGCCACATATTAAAAAGCAAAATGTGAAGCTGTATATGCTAGAAGAAAATGCACAGAAATCGCCTTAGGAATCTTAGGGAGTTTTATGTGATTTTTTACATATTTCCATGTTGGTTGTTTTTTTTTTTTTTTAATTTTCAATTTGCATGTATTTCTTTTACAATCAGAAAAAAATATTTTTAAAGAATTAAATAGCTCCTTGTCTAAGTTTGGAAGCCTGTTGAATTCTATGCAAAAGGAAGAAGGTCATTATATTAGAGGAAATGAAATGGTTCCTGGAGACAGAAAGAAAGGCCCGGGCCACCTCCTCTCTTCTGACACTAAGCACGCGTCTACGGGATTCTCAGAGCAAAGGCGGCTCAGAGAGCACGGAATGGAAGTGGCAGACGTCCTTTGTCGCATTACTGGGGAACATCAAGCCCGACATTTGAGGGGAAAGGACACCGGGAGCCAGGACAGACTAGTGGTCTAGCCCTCAGGCTTCGGACAGTCCAGCTCGACACCTGACTAGCTATGCCACCTTGAGAAATGTATCGGCCTTTCTAAACTTCCGTTTCTCCATCCGTAAATGGGAGTAAGCGTAAGAATTATATCATTGGGTGGGTATAAGAGTTAAAAGAGTTAGTGTGTGTACAAAGCTCAGAACCGTGATTGGCATATAGTTGTGCATAGTTGGTGTTAAGTGCCGCTCAACTCAGCAGCAGAACCTAATTCTCACTTCGCTGATCACACCTGCATACACAGTTCACACATACAGTTCACACACAGATGTGCACTTACACACTAAAGTACATGGGCTATACATACCATAGAGGAGATGATGTTAGAGCTATTTCAGGCAGTAATACAAATTAGTTCATTTATCTAACACTGGACTAGAAATAGAACAACCATGCATATTAAAAGTATAGTAATAAATAGGGTGATACATTAGAAAAGTTTTTTTCACATTATCATTTAGGGTTCCTCTTTGTCTATAGAATAGGTCTTAATATTTTACTATATCCACTGCTTCATATGTCAAATCCCTTAAAAATAACCAATAATGGAAAGACTCTGAAAAAAAAAATGGCCATAAGATAATGCAAGAAGGCTTCCAAATAAGCAAAGGCTTGGGTGCTCCCCCGACAGGTGACCAGCAGAGCCGTCAACCTGAAGGGACCACAAGGACTTGGACAGTGAGGATATCCATGGCACCCATTGTGACTTAGCCCTTCCTCACTGTTCAGTGCCAGAAGTCAGGTGCTTCAGCTTGCTGATGCTTTGAAGAACGCTTTGTCAGAGACTCCACTTTGTGTAATAATGCAGCACCCGCTAGATTCTGAAGGAAAGTAACACAGTTTATTAAACCTACGGTGAAATCATAAGATCATTTTTCAGCAAGTAGCCCTACTGCCAAGGGTCTCCTTGCAACCACGAGGGAAGCCAGCCTGGCTGCAAATCCAGCACAAATTAGGACGGAATGAAAGGCAGACCCTGATCCAACCGTACCTGAAGCCTGGAACCGCCTCTGGGCTCTTCGATTACATGGTCCGGTATATCCTTATGAATTTTAAAAAAATAACTAAAAATGGATAGTTTATGTTGTATATATTAGCGAAGCGGGCCAGGTACCCCGAGTGGAACAAGTGAGTTTTCATGTCACACCAGAATTTTCACGGTAGCGTGTTCATTCCCTACCTCTAGAAATCCTCAGTCCCGTTTCCACTGGAATACTTCTTAACTCAGATACATTTCATATATATTAAAAGTCTAAGCCATAGCATGTTTTACTGGTGGACACATTTCACAAGTCAGCTTTTGGGGTGCAGGGTTGGAAGGCTCACGCAGTGAAGGAATCGCTGCTGGTGCGAGGTCCAGGAGCCCTGGATGACCTGGGACTCCTGCCAGATGTGGCTGGCCGAGGGGCTGTGGGCTCAAGGGAGCCATGTGAACAAGCTCTGTTCCAGGGAGCCACTCGCCCATCTTTCTTCTGGGATTTGTCGCTGGCGGGAACATACAAAACACTGAGGGAAGGGAAGTGAGCTACATTTTAAAGAAGGAGCTGCTCGACTTAAACAGAATTTCTCTATACCCTTCTCTTTGATCTCAGAGAGTGTGTAAGAGGAAAGAAAAATGCAAGCCCTGTCTTTACCTCACAAATGCTGGAAAACTTGAATTACTGAATATTTTTAACTGGCTTTTGCCTGTTTAGATCATCGAAACCACCCTTAGGGAGCCCAGGATGAATATAATGATGGGGAATCAGAAAAATCCAGGCAAGGCCAATTCGAAGCAGGTTCCAATTTGACTTATAAGTGTAATTAATTTTATCTCGTAGCCTTGAAAAGTTAGTCTCTTTCTGAAGAACTTGGATCCGGGGGTAACTAATGGATTAGGAAAAAAATGAAATCGTTTAAGGTAGAATGATTTGGGATGGGTTGGGACCTCCCTAGTACAAAATAATTGAAGATTTCATGGTTAAGTTATTCATCAGTCTCTCTTACTTCATTTGTTCAGTTGCATTTCTTTGGCACACTTTATCACACCCATGACATATTTTTAAAATAAGGAATATCGTACAAATAGCTTAAGTCAACGTTGAGGGCCTCCACTTAACTGACGACCTACCCGACACTCAGAGCATTAACTCTTGTGGCAAAGAGGCTACTCTATTATGCCTAAGATGGTTGTTCTCAGACCTTCTTATGCCTGTCATGCTTGTTGTTTAACCCACATCTCATGTGACAACTAAGCAATTTGAAGTGATTCGAACTTCTTGAGTGTCTCCAAGACCTTCAACTTAGTTTTCACAGGAATAATTTTTCTATTTTATTGACTCAGGTTATTTTAGAAATTCAGTTATGTAATTAGATAAATACAAACGAAGATGTCACAGTGAAATGTTACCAATCCAGAAGCCTATTCGTGGAGGCTGCTCCAGCCTAATGTCATTGTGATGTCATATTAGACACTGTGTACCTCACCAGAGCTAAGGCTGGTGCTATATCAGTGTTACAAGCTAGGATAGTGCAACAGATGTATCTCGCTCGTCCCCAGAAGAGAAACTGAAGACCAGCTGAAATAGTTCAATTAAAGAATTGAGAATTGAGAGATACAGCAAAGAAGTGAAGAAACTGATATCTAAACAATAGCAAGATTAAATCAGATAATCAGCTAGGTTTTTCTGTTGTCTTTTTTTTTCTCTTCTTTTTAAAAATTGAGGTCTCAGAGCATCTTAAATATTATTAAATCAGTTTGTCTAGAAATTTCGTGTAAAAGTGGACTGGGATAAATTCAAGACACAGCGAAACATGGGTAGTACCTTCAAATGGTATTTTTTAAGATAAATCTAATCATGCCTTTTCAGCATTCAAAACTCAACCTAAGTCCCACCGTACCCAGCTATAGCGCTATGAACAAATTTCTGGGGCCTAAGCATCATACGAAGTACTCTTTGGAAGTTCTTTCTGGTCCAAAAGTAAATACTCTCAAACAATGGATCATGGTTGTGATATTTCTCAGAAGTGAGCTAAAGACAGCACGACATGTCACCGGAGCACAATTTACTCGGCATGAAAAGTTCCAATTCACAGAAGCTGTGGGGAGGAGCCCCAGTTTAATTTGCCTGAGACTGTAAATTTTGGAGGAAGAGCAAGTTTGAAAGTTATTTTCCTCAGTCTAAAGTTTATTTTTGGTTTTTAAGGACCCCATGGCTTCTGAGGACACTGAGGTAAAGCTTGCTCATGGTTTATACCGTGAAGCTACAGTAACTAACTCTGGTGGGTTTTTTTTAGAAATGCATCGAATAAAGTTGCCTTTGTCAGCAAACTGTTAGAAATAGACTGTTGATTAACCCCTGCTCAAGGTCTGGTGTTTAACTTCCTGAAGTAAACATTTGCAGGTCATGGCAGTGACTCCGTGTAGGTTTTACGTATCGTTTCAGGTAAAGAGGTAAAGGTATGAATTGGTAAACCACGCTTTTGGTCGATGTACTGTATCAGGTCTCCGTGTTTAAGAGCTGAAATTGAATTAAACTTATAAATGAAATCAGACTCTCAGATTCTGAACTATAAATTCGTAATGATTTCAAGAAAAATATAACTTTACAATTTCTTTATGAGATCATGATTTTGGAAATACAAAGGTTTGCAGGAAAAAAAACTACAGAATCTCTAAAGAGTTTTTAAAACACTTTAGTTTGTTTGTTAAATTTCTGGGACACAGTAGGAATTGAATCATTTTAGTACTTGCTAGATTTCTGGAAATAATTACCTGAAAGGAGATTAACACCTCTCAACTAGCCCAGCTCCGTGCTAGTGTTTGTTGGCAAAGGGGCTATTCATTCATAAAGCTGGACCCACTCGGCCAAACAATGAGACTCTTGGTGGCTGTTCAGGTAGACTGCAAGCCAAGAAAAAGGGATTGCCTCATTTCCTCAAGACTGAACTTTTGATCAGTGCTGTGTGGCCAAGCTAAAAAGTTAGATGGAATTTTGAACAATGCTTTCATGGCATTTCAGAAGCCACCACCAAACATCCTCCACTGAGGCAGCAAAATAACAAGCTGGATGGAGTCAGACAGAAATCTGTTAGAGAGATTCACCTCAATCCCTACAATGTGCACAGAACTCTCTTGGCATCTGTCAAAGCTGATGAATATTTTACAAATGATTATAAATTATTCACTTTGGCAAATCTAGAGTTGTGATATGGGCCTTATTCACAACTGTCGAGATTTTAGTAACTAAAATGGGGTGCACTTTGCAAGACGCTGGGGTACAACAACATCTAAAAAGCCCCTGTTCCCATGGACCTTATATTCTAGTGTTGGAGACAGACCGTCAACATCTTTTTAAAATATATTTTTTTGACATCGCGATTAGTGTTTTGAAGGAAATAAGGCACTGAGAAGAAAATAACAGAGGAGAACTAATTAAACGGGGTGGTAGGAGAAGTCCTCTCTGAGTCGGGGACTTTGAACTTGAGACCCGAACAATGAAAAGAAGCCACCTATGGGAAATCTGGGAAGAGAAACAAAGCAGGCAGAGGCATCGCACGGGCAGAGGCCCCGCCCCGCAAGGCAAAGAGCCTGGCATGTTAGAAAAGAGCCAACGGAAGGCCCATGTGCCTGGAGCGGCAGGACCAGGGGAGGGCGGCATGAAGTGAGGATGGAGAGGGAGGTCAGTGCAGGTCCTGTAGAGAAGCTTTTCTCAGAAATTTTGACCATGACTCAAGAAATTCATTTTATATCTCAGCCAGTACTATTAACAAAATGTTACACATTTTGTTAAAACCTACCCTAATAATGTGTACTAATGCCTGTGATATTTTCCGTTCTGTTCTATCATTTCATTTTAGAAGGCTAGTCATTAGCCACTACATTGATTTCCTGACCAACTAAGGGATTTTTGCAGACACACAGATGAAGGTCCTTGTAGGCCAGGGTGAAGAGTTTGGGATATTATCGGGAGTCTTCTAAGGAAGGGGGCGTGATTTATAAATGAAATCATTTTAGCTACTGTAAGAAGAATGAATTAAAGGATTACGGAAAAGGATTATGAAAAGGGGCTGGACCGGCTATGGTATTCTTGCAGAAGCCAGGTGAAAGGTCGTACGTAGCAGCTTGGGCTAGGGTGATGGCAGTCACGGTGGAGAGACATGTTCAGATTCAGAACGTATTTTATAAGTAGAACCAGCAGGACGTAGTGAAAGATTGGATGGATGGAGATGAAGGAAAGTGCGTCATCGAGAGCCAGTGCTAGGCTTCTGGTCTTAGTAACTGAGAGAATGTGCTGTTTATTAGGATGAGAAAGGCGACTAGGGTAGAATAGGATATGCGGTGGAAAATAAAAAAAAATTCCACTCTACACATGATGAGTTTGAGATGACTCTGAGTCATCTAAGCAGTTAATTGTGCAACTGGAGTTCAAAGAAGAAAGCTGAGGATCAATAAAATCAGGGTCTAAATCAAAGAAATTGTTATCGAAAGTCGTGGAAATGGGTGAGTTCACTTAGAGAAGGTACGGATAGAGAGAAAAAGGAAGGGCTCAGGAAGGACTTCCAGGAGCTCCGGGGATGAGAGGTGGGGTGGAGGGGACTCAGAGGAGCTGGCGGAATGGAGGACGCAGGAGCTGTCATTGGAATGTGAGCAATGTCGGCAGAGTGTACTGGCCTGAGAATCACGGCGGGAGTGATTCAAGGAGTGGGAAGCTGTGTGGAGTGCTGTGGACCCAAGCAGAGTGAGAACAGAAAACTACCCCTCTGGCACATGGAGCCTTCGGTGACCTTGACAAGGGCGTTGCAGTGTAGTTGGAAAGACAAGTACTAGACTAGACCCTGGCGCCCAGAAATTTCACCCCTCAGTTATCAGAAACAAGAAACTCTTGCACAACTACACCAAGAGACTCATACACAAGATGATGCTAACAGCTTTGTTTACTGGAGCAAATAACTGGAAATCACCCAAATTTCCATCCTTGGGAGAATAGATAAATGTGGTATATTCCTAGAGTGGAATAGTATAGAGTGATAGAAGTGAATGTTTCAACATGGGTAAATCTCACATAAATTGACCCCTCTCAAAAACAATGCACAGAAGAACACTGCAGTATGATTTTATTTATATAAAGTTTTAAAAAAATGAAGAACTAAACAATACACAATTTAAGGATACTTAAACAAGGGAATGATAAACACAAAATTCGGAAGGGCTATTACCTGAAACAGGTGGAAAGGCTCAAAGATGAAACCGTATATGTGTTATATACACATTTTGATATGTATAAAATGTGTCATTAAAAATAGCTACCTAGCTCTGTTCACTGACGAGGTCTAAATGCATTAACCACCCCAATAGCAAAGAGCACTAGTCTCAGTCAATGGTCTCTAAGTATCATTTTCTATTGAAAAGAATGAGGATTCTTTGGGAAAAGGGGTACTTTGGGGTATGGGACAGGGAATATGCAGGATGAGCCTTGAAAATTCTTGCTTGAGACTACAATGAAGGTTCAGGACTGCTAGGGTTTTGTGAAGAGAACTCAGAAGCCAACCTGGAGAGAATCCCACTGGCAAAGATGGAAAAGTCTGAGCATCCATGAGCACTGAGGGTAAATACTGCAATGGATTAAAAAGCACATCGGACATGTTTACTCTATTTTTTTTTTTTAATATAAACCATTACTATTGGTTTTCTAAATAGTAAATAAGGGAAGTTTCTCTTTATTATATTCTGGATAATAAAGGAAGAAGAAACCATATTGCAATTTATAATAAATTAATAAACTTAGGCATTGCTCACCAACTGCTGATAACATCACAAAAAGAGACAATCAGACAATATGTGCCCCCTGATGGAAAAACACAAACAACTGTGATGTGTAGCCACAAGAAATTGAGCCTGAATCTAATGGAGCCTCTAGATTCACCTACCAGTTTGCAGAAAATGCAGAGGACAGAGAAGTATCTTAAACTACACCATAGGGATGCAATCTGCGTAATCCACACCATGAAAAATTCTAAAAAACAAACAACCTTTTTTTTTTTTTTAACAACAACAACAAGAACAACTGTAAACCAGCAAAGGAAAAAAATGAGAGATTAGTGGGGATTCAAAGAGATTTAAAAGATATATCAACCCGTCCCAACATGTAGACATTATTTGGACTCTGACTCAAACTATTAAAAATTTCTAAGTAATGTGTGAGACAACTGGACATTTGAATACTGACTAAATACTTAGGATAGTAAGAAATTATTAAGGATTTTATATGTGATAAGGATATTTTGGTTATATTAAAAATCAATTTTACAATTAAAATGAGTATGGTTTGGGGATAAAATTTATTATAAAAACGAGCTAAATTGGGTTAAGTAGAGAAAAGAAACATTTAGTTAAAATAACTGATTGGATGCATTTTTACGACTGCTTCCTCTCAAACAAACTAGAGTGACAGAAAAGAACACACATACATGTGTGAACTTTAAAGTCATAAATACACAAGTATAAAAGACAGCGGGAAGGAAACATCAACAGAATTGAACTTGGGGACACGGGCAGGTGGTATGAGAGTGGCTATACCACAACAGGCAAGTAAGCGAAAGCTTCCTGGGCTCATCCAGTCTGGAGAATGTTGGTGTTATCACTATTTATTTGCATTTTCCTAATAAGAGTGAGGTTAATCAACTTTATTATTAACCATTTTGTTTCTTTTCTCTGTGAATTGGCTGTTCATATATTCGGTTCCAAATATTCTGAATACTAAGCTTTATTGGTCACATAGGTTGCAAATATTTTCTCTGAGGCTGTCACTTGTATTTTAACTTTGTTTATGGTGTCTTTCGTCATATGGATATTTTAATTTTTAAGTGTTCAAATTTATCTATATTTTCCTGTATGACATATGGTTTTTGTGTTTTAAGACAACTTTCCCTTTCCAAGGTCATAAAGATTTTTCCTACATTTTCTTTTAAGTTTTAAGGTTTCATCTTCCATATTTAAATCATCAATCCTTTTGGAACTGATTTTGGGATAAGATTGGAAGTAGAGATGTCTAACAACTTTTTTAAAAATGTGAATGATCTAAATGTCCCAAGGTTATTTATCGAATGCATCATCATTTCCCCATAAGTTTGCATAGCTTTTTCCATCCTATACCAAATTCCTAAGTATTCATTAATCTGTTTTTGGTTTTTCTATCCTGTTTCATTGACCTATTTGTCCATTCACCTGTGTTTCTTAGTTTGAATTACTATAGCATCAGAATAAATCTTGATAGGCATTTGGGCAAGTAAAAGAAGACTTTGTTTTTCAAAGAGAAATCAAACATTTTTAAAAGAGAAACTAATTACATTGAAAAGGGGGGAAAGACCATAAAATGCTACATTTTAAATCATCTATAATGACTCATTGTCATTTTCAGTCCTTAGTGGAGAATGAACAACATGCTTTTTTTCAGAATAGGATTTGTTCTAGAACAAACTGAACATTTGTGTTACAACTAAAAATGAACAGATAATTCATACTAGATAAGACAGGAAATTGTCGTTTTGCACCTACTGTGTTTATGCACGACTTAGTTTACATCCAAGTACTGAGCAGATACTGGTTAAGCTTCTTTAGGAAGTGAAAGTGTTATGAGTAACTCACCTGGGTGAACACCTACTTTTTAACTTAAATACTTAAGTACAACTTGCTATACTGAAGCGTATACCAAACCATGGTTAGGAGAAAGAAATCGTCTGTTTTGAAAGACTTCTAAATTGATAGAATTTATGATTTCCATTAGTAGTTCTTTTAAAAATTGTCTCACAAATATCTCAGATCTGATCTCTATTTGGAAAAGCACATCACACTTATGTGCATAATTTTTTATAGAGATATTTTTATTTTTTAAGACTTTTGAAATTTTTCAATTACAGTCGACATTCAGTATTATTTTATGTTAGTTTCAGGTATACAGCCTAGTGCTTAGACATTTATATAATTTACAGAGTGATTCCTCCTGATTAGTCTAGTACTTACCTGGTACCATATATAGTTATTACTATATTATTGACTATATTCCCTAAAGCATAATTATTTAAATGACAGAGGTAGTTTTATGACAAACTAGTATATTATAAACTGATAACCATAGTATAAAAAAATTGGAAAATGGAACTAAAAAAATCACCCACAATTTCAATGCCCTAATGCAACGTTTACTATTATTTTAGTGAACATTTTCGGTTTATTTTCACTTGAATATATTTTGACTAATAACTTTTTACAGCATTATACATAGACACATATAAATGAATTATTACAAAGTGAACACGTCCTGTAATGCCATCCAGAGAAAGAACATTAACAACACCCTAGAATCCACATGTTTGTCTTCCTCTTCGTCCTCCTCTCCTCAAAGAATTACTGCCCCACCTTCTAAAGCCAGGGGTTGTCTGTTTTTAAATTTTATGTTCTCCTGCTCTGCTCTGTATCGCGGGGAATCACATTTCCCAGGCTCCTTTGCTAACTACTCCTGTAACGTTTATCCGAATGAGAAGCGATGGCAAAGATCGGAGGGTGGAAGGAAGGAAGAAGCCAAGGTATTTTTCTCTTTCTCATTCTGCTTCAGGTGATCTCTCAACGGTCACTGTGCCTTCTCTGTGGCTCCAGCTCCTACCGGACGCCTCTCTCCTGTGCAGTCCCAGACCTTACTGCATGACCTTGGCCTCTAGGCTCTGGTAAGAGGTCTCCATCCCAGTGTCTTTACTAATACCCGGGCTGCTACCCTATGGCTGAGAGTTTTCTCAGTGCCTTCATCACCTACATAACCAATTCTTTAAAGTCCTTTTGTTCATAGGTCTTAGAGTGGTTTCCAGTTCTTGAATGAACCCTATTATTATACTCTACAAAATACATTTTCTGACCAAGGTATATTATTAAGAACATGTTACATAGTTATTTTGAAAAGAGATCCAAAAAGAGGAATGCAATAAGATGGAGGTTAATTTTAATACTTGAGAAGGCTGTGGGTTGATTTTCATTCGATTATAAACCTCAGAAGCCCCAAATCGATGTTTGCCAAATAGGAAAAAAAGAAATACATCGGTATTTTGGGGAAGGAAATGTTATTTTTAAGAATCTAAGCTACATATTTAAAACAATAGAATTGCTTAAAAAAGAAAACCTTAAGAAAATAGAAAAATAAGCCAGTTTCCTCTGAAATACTGCAAATATATATGGGGCACCTTCTATGTGCTAAGTAAGTATTATGAAGCATACAAAGATAAATAAGACAAAAATAATTCAAAAGATAGAACATAGGAAGAAAAAACTGTACACGTCTGAGGATGAAGTCCATGTGTAAGACCACCCTTTACTTCAGTTAAATTTAACTAGAATTTATGTAACACCTATTTTGTTTTATCATGGAATCAGAACACAGATTTAATATTAGAATACTAGTGATATAATACTGATTTCATCTTCTACTACTTTCCCATTTGCTCCCTCCATTCCTGCTCACTGAACAAGTTAAGCATGCGACAGAGGCAATGGGAAATAATATGTAAAAACACAATACATAAAATACAAATAATGAGACATAAAAACAACATATATTAATGATAATGGATGCCAGCTTCCTCATATTTTGGGGAAGGGGGTTATAGACAAGGAAAGGGAGAAAACTAGAATGAGCATTCATTTTGTTTTGGATTGGAATTAGAAATATTGGTGTGAACTCATGGATTTCAGTGTTGTAGATGGATATGAAAATAAATATAGACATAAGACACACACATTCCCTAATTCTGGTCTAGAGTAGCAACACTCCCAATAGCAATGAGCACACCAACTATTCAGAAGTTGGCTTCTGAATACCATTCTTCACTAAAAGGAATGAAATAAAAAGGAATAAAAATGGCTGGTTCCAGAGTTAGTACAGGGAAAGTAAAAGACAAGCCTGGAATATTTTATTGCTCCAGACAGAAAGGTAATACTCAAAAGATGATGGGTACGTGTCAGAAGGAGACAGAAGTCAATTTGAAGAGCATTCCCATTGGCCAAAGTGGGTACTATGTGAACAACAAGATAATGCCTGTAATAGGATATGAATCCATGACTCTACACTAACATAAATGAATAAATTGAAGGTTTGGCGAAACTTTACATGGTTTCAAAGTATCACTTTATAAAATACTTATTAATGACAAAGAGAAAAGGAGTACTAAGGAAATCTCAGACAAATCCAAGTTGAAGGACATTCTGTAAACTAACTTGCCAATAATTCTCAAAAATATCAAGATCATAAAAATCAAGGAAAGACTAAAGAACTGTTTGGTACTGAAGGAGTCTCAGGAGACATCACAAGTAAATGTAACAGGTGGTTCTGGATTGAATCTGTTTCCTATAAAGGAGATCCTAAGTGTTAATTTCCTGAGTTTATGGTTGTATTATGGTTATGAATTCATAAAGTATTCCTAATGCTAGGGCATCAAGGCAGCAATTTGGGTCTCAAATGACTTAGGAAAAAGTCCTTTGTAGTATATTTGCAACCTTTCTCTTAAGTTTGAGGTGATATCAAAATAATAGGTTTGCAGAATGGAGGAATACAGCTCTCACAATTCTCTGGGTCAAGAATTCAGGCTGAACTCCGCTGGACAGTTTTTGTGCTTCATGCAGCCAAAGCTGGGGTCACTTAGCTACACTCAACTAGAAGTGGGGCTAGAAGTTCCAAAAAAGCTTCACTCTCCACCTGGCTCTTCTGTGCTCCTCCGTGTGGCCACTTCTCTCTACGCGGTGGCTCATCATTCAGGAGTCTAACCTGAGCTTCTGTCAACCTGATGGCTCGATTCCCGGAGCAGCAAAAGAAACAGCCAGGCTGATATACTTTAACAACAACAAAAGTAAAAATAGATTATAGATACTCTTTTCTTCTAATTGCACCTCCTTTTTTAACCTTTCCAATTAACACCATGTGATCTACAAATTCTTCCTGGGATGAAGTGAAAATAGTAACATAAGCACATGCATTTCATGACCTTCCCTTCCAAACATCTACCAAAATAGTTTGGCAAATATAAAATGGATATATTTGCCTAACCCTGGAAAATAAAGGCCTATCCCACCTACATATCTCTAGACTCAAGGAATTTTCACTGAGCTAACAGAAGCAAGAAAAAGGAGCAGCAACCTGGGAGAGGCAGGGAGAATGGCTTTAACTCATTCTTTTGGCTCACTAGGAGAACTGGCTGGTCCACGATTACTTATTAGTCTCCCCACCCAGGTGGAAGCCTCTTTACAGGTATGCCCCCAGCGAAATACCGGGCCTGTCCACTGACAAATAAGAAGTCCGCTTGGGGACTCGCTCCAGGGAGTTCAGTCTGTGTAGCCACAGGCTCTGCTCCTGCTCTCAGGAAACAATCTGAGAATGAGAAAGAAAAATATATTTTAAACAAACCAAGTTAA
Source organism: Pteropus medius (assembly GCF_902729225.1). Classification (NCBI taxonomy): domain Eukaryota; kingdom Metazoa; phylum Chordata; class Mammalia; order Chiroptera; family Pteropodidae; genus Pteropus; species Pteropus medius. Next base: position 6,062,857 of record NW_024349225.1, on the reverse strand, counting down.
GATAGATTACAATTGAATGGGCACCAAATTATGGAAAATTAAATGTGTGAATTAGGTCTTGGTCAGTTATTCCATAATAGAAAACAAAAAGGCCAATGGAAATTATTAGATAAAAGATAAACACATAGAGGTTGATGTAAATAGTGTAATTTTTTTTGGAATAAAAAATGAGTTGCGGAAAAAAAGGAAAAAGAGTAAACATAAAGAAATAACGAAAAGAAATTTATAAATGTATATGCAGTCAGGATCATTGGAAAAGAGAAGTACACCTAGATACAATCTGATAAAATTTACAAATTTCAAAGATAAAGAAATTTTATATACTTCAAGAAGTAAAAATACTTATCTATCAAGGAAGATCATCAGACTGGTAGTGGATTATTCCAGATGTTCACAAGACGGATAAAACATGGGAAGCAAACTAAATGTCCTCTGATGGGACGAATTGACAGGTCCCTGTTTCGAAGGAACATCCTCATAACAATCAGTCCAGCTCTCCAGGCATCATTGCTTTTTTTTGTCTTTGAGTAAAATTTTACAGTTTTCTTCATTTGGGTCTTGCTCATGCCTAAATAGATTTAATCTTTGGATCGATATAGATTTTCATGTGTTTATTTGTTTTGCCACTGTTTGTTTATTTTGTCATTGCATTTTGTAAGCTATTATTGGTACATATCGCTACAAATAATGACCGTTTGTCTACCTTATTTCAAAGTTTATACTTCACTTTTTTTTTTTAGCTTATTGCAGTGCTTAGCACCTACAGTACAATGTTGATACTATCGATCTTTGATTTTTCCTGGCTTGCATGGGATTCAGTGAATGTTTCACAATTAAGTATGAAGTTTGCCATAGAGTCTCATAGATCATTTTTATCATGATATATGCCTAGCTTACTAAGGGTGTTTATAGATGTGGAATTTTTATTAAATTCTTTTTTTGTCACTTTTTGAGATGATCACTTTTATTTAACTTTGATCTATTAATGTGGTGAATAATAGGCTTAGATTCTGTTTCCTAGAAACTATCGCGTTAAGGGAGGATTTTATTGTACTTTCAAATCTCGTTCTATGGTCCTTTCGACCTCAGTCGGCCCATCGGCTGACGCAGGCTTTCACCTAGTGACTGAAACCAGGTTTCAGACACTTCAAGAACAACCAACTTTGTTCTTGAAGTGTCTGAAACTCTGGCAGTCCTGCCCGTAGTGGGCTGCTTGGTTTCCCATGAAGTTTTAGCACTAGACATGGCAGTACTAGGAGGTGTTCCAGAGGGTTCTCTGAGTTCTAAACATACTCTTCTCTGGCTCAATGTGTGGTAATCATGATCAGTCACCTCAGCTAATAGAGTGACTCCCCTGTTTGCTTATAGTCCAGTGGTGAGAAGAGGCCAAAGTTGCCAGGTTGGTCTCTCAAGGACCCAGTCAGTGGGACCACCATGGAACCATTTCTCTCGGGAGCGAAGACTTCCAAACTGGCGGAGCCCAGCGAGTGAGTCATTAGGTGTAATCAGAGGTACCACGCCCATTTCTTTGGTTCCGGGGGACCATGTGCTCTGGCTGTGGGGGGAACCACATCATACACTGACCACTTTTGAGGAGCACATGCCATAAGCTCACAAGGCGATGTCTTTCAGCTGGGAAATAAACAGTCTTCTCACTGTCCTATCAGCTCAGCTGCTGTGGGGACATCGGTACGTGCTGAATGAGATAAACATATCTCAATTATATCAGTCCATTGTCTTGCTTCTTTCGCCAGAAAATGAATTTTTTGGACAGAAGCAGTGTTGTATGAGATAGCATGATGGGGATTAAGATATTCAGTAAACCCACAGGTAGTATTGCTGGCAGAAGCATGGTAAGTAGTGAAGGGAATCCATTTTCAGAATAAATGTTTCCTTTCCTTTTAGCACAGTGGAGAATGCCCAGCGTTGGACGCCTGCCGTGTGCCATTCCAAGGTCTCCGCGCTGAGTTCTATAGCACTGGGCACTGATGGGCACAGTTGTCCCCGGCATGTTTTTTCTCTCTCTCTCTCTCTCTCTTTCTCTCTCTCTTTTTTTTATACAATTGAGTTTCTTTATCGGACCACATGGCTACCCAAAATAAAAACTATATTTCCCAGCCTCTTTTGCAATTTGACCATGAAATTAAGTTCTATGTTGTTTCGTTCAGAACTTTACCTATACTCGTTTAATATTTTCGAAAAATCGTATCAGTGACTATAATACTGCTCGTGAACTTTCGCCTTCAGAATGACACATCTGTATCAGTTTGCATTCGGGCTGTTGTGGTCAAGGTGATTCTGCACACAGATGGGGACACGTGACTGCTTTGCTGTATCTCGTAGCAGAGTTGTGCCTGAGCACTCATTCACTGAAATTATACTACTTTCCTTTCATGTCTTTATGTTACAGTTAGAATATTATGTTGATTTAAAAAATAATATATATAAGTAGGTTATATTAACTATGAATTTCATTTGAGAATAACGGGGGTATTCTCAAATGAAATTTTCAGAAAAGGAGGCATTCGGTCTCTAATAGGGATGAGAATCATTGTTTCACGTAATACCAGGGAGTTTATTATCTCAACTTAACTCAGAATAGAACACTGTTAAAGCTAACGGAATTATTCTCAGCCGCTTGAATTAGCTCACCGAATCCAGAATCTCTCATGGATACGTGCCAATTGATAAATTCAGCACAATCTAAAGTTATATTCCTGCCTCCTGATCTAACAGCCTTAGAATTCATTACCACACATATTCTCTGTCCAGACTTTGGACAATATAAATCAGCACATATATAAGCAGCCAGCCTGCCTGACAGTCTGACAGTTTTAACTCCTTGTGTACCCACTTCCACTTCCTGCTTAAGACCTACCTACTCAGACATGACATCGGCTGAGGCCTTGCCTTCAAAGTCGTCACAGGTGGTAATTTAAGTTTCATCATTGGTGCTTGGTCTGCAATGTCCCATCCTTTTTCATTGTAGTTTTCTGATACTGTTTCATAGAAGATGAGTCTTTTTGCATTTTATGGAGGAGGTGAAAACAATGGAAATTTTCTTCTGAATAATGATGTAGATGATTTTCAGTATTACATTTTCCCCGCTCCACCCCGCCATTGGATTATTGGTCAACAGATACTCATGGAGAATCTACTACGTGCTAGGCATAAGGTAGGTGTCCAGGCTATAAGACTGTCATTGTCTCTGCTCCCATGACATGCTAAAGACACTATTCCTTTCCTCTTCTGCAGAACTTCTTCATGGTCCACGCTTGGTTTTTATCTCTTAGTAATCATTCATAAACTCCTCCTTTCTCTATAAGGTGAATTCTTTCCCGATTTTGTATTCGTCTTTATCAGTAACAATGACAGTTAAGTGGATCCTTTTTCCATTCTGGATTATGCCTAAATGCCTGATAATTTAATGTATCTAGTATATGCAAAACGTGCTGAGGTCTAACTAACAATAATAACATTAATAACTAGCACTTACTGAATGCTTAATAAGTGCCAATCACTACTAAGTACTTTGCGTGTATAACTTGTTTAGTTCTCAGCCACTCCATTTTACAGATGAAGAAACTGAGGCATTAAGTGGCTCAGAAGCTTGATCCAGGTCACACATCAGGAACTGAGTACAGGTCGTGCACATCCAGGCTGACTCTCTTAACCACATCCTTAAGATAAATAAGATGCTAAGTTGAAAAATATGACTTCCTTCAAACAACTTGCCATCAAGGGGAAGCTTTGAAAATTATTATAAATTATTATTAGTTGAAAAAAGAGTCAACCAAGATTCTTGAAGTTTTTTTGGAACAGCTGGCTGAGGTAACTTTTCTGTTGATTTTTTTTTTAATAATTCACTTGACCATGCATAAAATTGTACTTCTTTATGTTGACTTTTGATCTTATTGTTTATCTTCTCTAGTAAAATGGGTAATTCCTTGAAGGTAAGAGCCATATATTATTTATCTTTTTATCTTCAGTTAAAAAAAGTTACTTATTTGTCTAAATATAAGGACTAAATAAATGATTATATTCAAAATAAATAGCAGTAATTATTCATACTTAGTATATATGAATACATTTCACTTAAGGGCACAACAGTGTTTCTAAGACTTCAGTTGAAGAAATCCCAATAATATTCTCATAGGAGAGTTAAACATTATTATACTGCTTCATGATCAAGGGCTTAATGTCAAAAGGTCAATGGCTTACCACAAGTTATTAAGTCAGTCAGTAGAGGAAAAAACAGAATCTAAGAGTTTCTTTTCTTATTACAAAAAAGATTCCCCCAAATTGAAACCAATACACACAAGAATACAAAAAAAAATTATAACAAAGCTACTTTATCAAAACCAAGCAATATCTAAACATAAATGTAGTTTTGTTAACTTTATTTAAGTTATTTTGAAAAGCAATTATAAAGATCATGTTCAGACCTTCTTTCCATGCTATTTTTGTTTTTTACACATTATTTTAGTAATAAGGGCTATATCCTCCCAGGAGATCTACAGGGCGGATATGAGATAAGCCACAGATGAGTTAACTTGTTTTGGCTTGAGTAAGGAAGTGTGGCTGCTCCAGATGCTTCCATGCTCCCAGCTCGTTGGATCTAGTCGGCAATAGAAACCGGGCTAAAACTCAAAGAAGCGAGGGGTTGTTTTAGCCAATAACAAAATCTACTCCTTCAGTGTTTCCGTAGGCAAGGATTTTTTTTTTTTTTTTAAGAAAAATATTATTACAACGCGGTTATAGATTAGTTTTCGGTAAACAGATTCCAACAAAAGATGATCGTGGAGCCTTGAATTTCTAACTGTAAAAACAGTTATTCGTGCTCTTAAATCTGTTCCAGTGACTGTTTCTCCTCCCTCTGTTCATGGCTTTACCATCCGTTAAACTGACCATACTGGAAACCTCAGATTTATTTTCCACAGCTCCTTCTCCCTCCCCTTCACATGTCAATGGTTTTCCAAGTCCTGCCCATTTGATCCTGTAAGTAGATATCTCTCCACTGCCTCTTGCGAGGTTGTGCCTCTTCACATCTCTCTTGGACTCTGACAAAATCTCCTGGATGGTTTTCCTGCCTCCAGTCTCTCCTCTTTCTGGTCTTTTTTCATCACCAACCTGATTAAGTCACTTATTTGTCTAAAAGCCAATGATTTTGCTCTCTTACTCGTCTACAGATCAGAATACAACCTCATTAATATGATATCTATGCCCTCCCTGATCTTTATAATCACCTTATTTTCTTCTATTTCCCTGAAACCCTCTACTCAAGCTGCAAATGTCTTCTTACTATTCCGCAGACATCTCCGACATCTTGAGCTCTTTCATGCTTCGGTGTCCTCACACGTGATGTTCCCTTAACCTGCAGAGTCCCTTCCTCTGTATTCCTCACAAGGCCAACTCTTGCACTGCCTTCAGATCCCAGCATAAAAGTGCCCTCCCAGTGAAGGATTCCTCAGCTCTCCTGTATAATTAATGCCTCTCATTTCATGGCGATGGCAGAAACTCTTGCTTCTCACCGACTAGTCTTTCGATGCCCCCAGTTTCCCAGCTCCCTTCTAATGAGGTAAGGCCATATGGCTTCTTCTGGTTGAAGAGCTGTGAGTGAAAGTGAGATGTGCCACTTCTGATCCAAAGCACTTAAGATTTGGTGCATGACCCTCCAACTCTTTCTTCTGCTATTGGCAACTGTGAAGGTCTCGTGATGAGGTGGCAGAACCACAAGATGGAAGTGGCCTAAATATACCACTTGAAAGGAGCTGCTCTGGAAAGTCCTTTGAACCTGCATTAGAGTTCATATAAGCATGATATAAACTTGCGCTGGCTAAGTCACTGAGCTTTGGTGTTTATTCATCACCACAATGTTACTTCGCCCATCCTGACTAATTCAACATTCTTCATATATCTACTTAGCTTTTTATTATGCTGAATTATAATAATGTGGGAATTATTTTTCTCCTGTACTCTGAGCCCTTAAGGTCAGACATTGTGCTTTATTTTGTATCTAACAGTGTTATAACTAAAACTGAACCTGTTGGGAATTGAACTCAGCATCTTCAAACATTGCCCCAAACCTGTTCTCCTTCCAGTGTTCCTGTCTTAGCAAATGACATCACCATTAACCCAGTCACTCAATCCAGAACCTGTATTTTTCTTATCGCCTTCTTAACTTCCTTAAGTCAAGAAATATCTGGGAGGTACTTCTACGACCTCAGTATGAATTGAATTTGCCATGTTCCTCCATCCCCTTGTCCATCATTATCTATGACTTGTTGGGTGGTATCCACCAGCTTTCTGATTGGCCCTCTTCCATTGCTTCTTTGTAAGTCATTTTTCATCTGCAATAAGAGAAATTTGCTTTATAATCTACAAATACGATCATATTACCTCCATGCATAAATAACTTCCAGTTTTCATATTTACTACTCCCTTCAATAACTTTCAGTCACTTCTTTATTTCTCATATGCCGTCTTACTTTATTGTAATTATTTAAGTTTTTGTCCTCCTTTTTGGGGGTAGCCTGAGATCCAATTTCCAACATGGAGTGGAGGGTTCCCCACACCAGCAAACAATTCTCATACCCAACAGGGTATCCAAGAATTCAACTCGCTTCTGACACTACCCACCTGGAGATCACATCAGATTCCAGAGGTTAAAGATTCTGTCCTACAAGATCCTCCATCCCCAACTTCAGATGCTGGTCACCAGTTGCAAGCCCAGAACGTTACCTGCACTTCTGATGGACTGGGTATAAATCAGAGGTTCCCAAGACCCCTCCTCGGATTCAATTAATTTCCTAGAGCAGCTCACAGAACTCAGAGAAACGTTTCACTTACTAAACTACTGGTTTATTATAAAAGGATATAAATCAGGAACTGCCAGATGGAAGAGATGCAGAGGGCAAAGTGTGTGGGAAGGAGTGCTGAGCTCCTATACCCTCTCTGGATGTGCTACTGTCCCAGCACCTCTGAGGTCCACCAACTGGGAAGCTCCTTGAACCGTGTCCTTCTGGGTTTTTACAGGGGCTTTCTTACATCGACACGATTGATTACATCATCGACCACAAGTGACCGAGGTCCATCTTTAGCCCTTCTCCCCTCCCCAGGGAGTGAAAGTTACAGCCCTCTAATCACAGGGTTGGCTCCCTGCCAACCAGTCCCTATCCTTTGCTGCTTCCTAAAAGTCACTTCATTAACATAACAGAAACATCTTTTTCAATTCTTCACACTTAGGAAATTCCAAGAGTTTGGGGAGCTGTGAGCCAGGAACTGTGGACAAAGACCAAATATATATGAGATATATATTTTGGTCATGTGAAAGACCAAATATGTATACACATACACACACATATATTATAAATTACAATATCACACCTCCCCTTGAATTTCAAGTGTGTTCATGGAATAGCCCTGCCTTGCCTGTTCACCTGTTTACACACAACAAGCAGTAAAAATATTTGTTGAAGAAATGAATGAAGAACTGAATGAATGAATACTTAGAAAACAGTATACTCTAAATAGGTATTTCTTGAATAAACAGCCAACTGCTCATATAAACTCAAGCAAGTATGAATGTCAATACATTCTGAAATGTTTTATCAGTGCATATTTTAACTCTGAGTGCTCTTTCTCTTCTTTTATGCCAGCCCACAGCCCTGGCAACCTTTACAGTTCTAATCCATGACTCATTTATTCACTCTTTTATTGGGGAAGGAGGTTTTTTTTTGCATATTAATTCTTATGCATTTATATATTTGAGTTACAGAACATCATTTAAAATTTTGCATCATTTTGTAAATGTGCTTGAATAATTTTTACGTTAGATATTCAATCCTCTTGATTGAATTATAAGCTCAGAATTGAAACAATGAGCTCTGTTTGTTTTGAAACTCTTGCCTCCCCTCACACCCTTAACCCTTCTGGTATCTCGCACTGTGTTCTTCATAAGAGGATCGCTTCATAAGTAACAGTGATTGAAGGAGTCACAAGCTTTAGCCTCCAAGGGTGGAAGATGGGTGGGGGAAATGCTCAGCAGACAGGTCATTGGAATGGATCTGGGCTTTGCCTCAGGGTAGAAATGAACTTTGGGGCTGGCATCTAGGGTCTGGGTCTGCGGTACAAGGTACTTGCTATTCATTGTCTTAATTTTGTTGAGCTCCATTCCAAGATGCATTTTTCCAATTCAGTCAATCATGTTTAATGGCCCCATGTTATGTGTCAGACACCCTAAAATTAATAAATGGAGGAGAAAATTGAGTTTCCCTAAAGTCCTTTCAAGTTTATTGGAAACTTGTTATACCTAAGGTAACCTGCATTTATTCATTAGAAATTAGTTAATGTTAAGATCGAACTTATCTTTTTTTTTTTTTCCTTACAACGTCCCTTTCATTTCTCATTGGTATCAATACTTAAAACAAAACAAAAACAAAAAACCCTTGTTTTTTAACTTTAGGTGATCGACAGTATAAAAGACACATCTTGTATGAGTGAAGTCAGGCGCACATGTGAATCTATTCTGTGTGTCACTGACCATTGCCCTGACTATGACTGTACTAACAGGGACTCTGCCCCACGGCCGTGGGAAACACACTCTATTTTCTGTAGCTCTGGTGCTGCTGTATAATTATATATCTCAGATGAGGGGATAAGATTGATCAGAAAGGCAGCCTGATGATAACTGTTCTTCCATGCACTCACTGTCATTGATACGATGCTTTTATAATGAAATGCTCCACTATTTCAGAATAATGAAAAGCTATCCTGCTACTTCACATGATCCTATACATAGAACGAGAGGAAAGTATTATAATTCTTAGTTCTTATGCCTTAATTCCATGAAAATGTTAGGATATACACGTTAAGTGAAGAAAATTTATTCTTAAAATCACTGAAATTAAACTTTAAATACTTAACATCCTAACAGCTGGGACATACCTTAGAGCCACAGGCACACAGGATTTGGGCATACTTGAGCTTTATAGAATAACTGAGGAGTTACTTTTATTGCTATAGTTTAGTGGTCAGTGAATATTAGGTTGTGACAGACTTGGGCATTTTAAGTTATAATTTATTCCTATTTTTAGGTGCCACAACCAATTAAGAAAAAAAGCAGGCTCATTTTCAATACACACAAAAAGTTCCAATTTCTGAAATACGGCGGGGTCACTGCGTGTCTCCTTTGTGTCTACTGAAACCAAGAGAAGGTAGTTTTAAACAACATATTACTCAGCTCAGGCTGCCTTCACAAATACCCTAGAATGGATGGTTTTGCAGGCTCAAAAGTCTAAGATCAGGGTGTTGGCAATTTGATTTTTGGTGAGAGCTCTCTTCCTGGCTTGCAGGTAATGACCTCGTTACTTCTTACATGATGGAGAGAGAGAGCAGAATCGGGGTGTTGCGGAGGAGAGAGGGAGAGAACAGGCAAGTGTATATATACACTTGCTCTCTGCTGTCTTAGAAGAGCACTAATCCCATTAGACCAGGGCCCCACCCTCATGACATCATCTAACCTGAATTATCTCCCGAAAGTCTCATCTCCAAGTAGCATCACATTGGGATTTTTTTTTTTTTTTAGGGTGGAGCACAAACATTTGGTCCATAACAATAATTTAAAGGTTTTTTTCCTTGAAGCACTTCTGACACTTGGGAGTTGCCTATTTCCAGAGCATGGTACATTTTTAAAAAAAAACATTTTGCTGGTTTTTCTTTCCCAAACTTTAGCAATTTGCTTTGACCTGCGTGTTATGACATACTGAGAAGAATTCTTAGGAAGCGGCTATTATTTTTTTGGCTTGGGAAGCTAGATGGAATATTTTCGCTTACTTGCCTTTGTAGTGATTATATCGTATTCCTGCTTTATAACCCAAAGTATTTTCTTTGCTAAAACTGCAGCGACGTTATAGAGGTCCCTTCTATTCAGACTGTCCTTTCCACAGCTCATTCCAGAATAAGCGATCAATGCTTCCATTAGCACGATGTTCAAATGCTAATAACAAAACAAGGGTTCCTTATGCCTTAAACATTCTGCTGTCATGCCTATAAACTGGACATCCAGAAGACCGTCCAGCCCTTTGAAAGAAAATGGCATTTTTGTATTCAGTGAATACTCTAAAGTCAAATTACTTCCTGGAATGACTTTGTCATAAAATAGCTTGAGTCATTATTAATTCTTCCTTTGGAAAAGCTTATCCTATGTGGTCAACAAATGAGTATAATGAACGCACACCAAAGATCAAAGGTGAAAGGTTAGCAGAAAGCAATTATGATTTTGGTCAAATATGATTGAGTAAAGGATTTAAAGCCCTATACCTAAAATTGGGGCACTCTAACACTTAAAAGCAAATTAAGGACTTCGATTACTGTATAATTTATTGGACAGTTTTAAAAATGTCATGTAGGGGGAGAGAATTGTTCAGCTTTGCTGTCATTAAGCTTAGTAGGTTATTAGGTGACCCTGTCTTTGGACTTGGATGAAAATGGACAGTTTTCCCCTTCATGTGGAACTAACACCACAGAAGCCTTGTCAGTACAGCATATTTATGAAGTCCTTGAGTGGTTTAACATTAAAGTTTAACTTTTAAACTTTAATAATTCAAGTTGCAGCCATGAAAAAAATAACCCGCGTGCATAACTTAAAGCAAATTGAAGGGTTCCCCCCGCCTCAGCTGATCTTATCTATAGCAATCATTCCTTTTTGCCATAGAATTCAAACTTAAAATATATTCTGTATTTTTGTGTAATGGTATTTGTCCTAAATTTTATTGTTTGTAGGTTACTTCTATTATGGCTATAAATTATGTTTTTAAATTAAAAAAAATTGGAAAGAACTTTACAAAGACCTATTTATGAGCAAAGCATCCATTTCAAAATAAATGTCTCATCACTTCTGACATAATTATCCAACCTAGGTGAATGTTAATTTGATCACATACTGCATGTGAACTGATGTGCTGGACACTGGCCATATCTTTAATAAGTCAATACAGTTTGGGAGACAGTGTTATGTGATGGGGAGGACACACACTCTGCAGCCATGCTGCCCATGTTTGAATCCCAGCTCTGCCTCTTACTAGCTGTGCAATCTTGGGTAAATTACGGAGCCTCCCTATGCCTCTATGTGCTCATCTGCACGATGGGATAATAGTAAAAATAGCTACCTCATAGAGTTATTGCGAAGATTAAATGAGTTGGTCACTTATTGCTACCTAGAAAACTCCAAATAAGCATTTACTATCATGTATAGTGGTTAGGAGTCACACATCCTGAGTTTAAATCTAGGCTCCGCCAGCAGCTGAATGACCTTGGACAAGTTACTTACTATCACAGTGCCTTCATTTCTTCATCGGAAAATGGAGATAATAACAGATGTGAGAACTAATTGAAATAATAGAGGCAAAATGCTTGGAAGAGTGTGTGGCAGATGGTAAGTGCTGAGTAAATATCAGCAATAGGTCTTATAACCACACTAGGGAGACCATATTCATGTTTCTTGAATATCAAATGAGATATGATAGGATAAATATATCAAATGAACAATGCTATACTCTGTTTCATGAGCTCGAAGAATAAGTTAAGGTTACATGTTTTTAGCAGTATCATGACTCCAAACATGTGTCATGAATAGTATGAGTATGTCTTTCTTTTTCTGGGTCTCCATGTCCTGGTAAGTCCAGGAACCCAAGAGCTGCTGTTACTCAGTCTCGGGGTGTGGGGGGTCAGTTCTGATGGCTGTTTCTGCTTTTGAAAGGTCATTGCTGCTGCTGCAGTTCACCCTCGCGGTGCTGAGTCAGCGGGGTTCTGGGGCCAGTCCCCCCTTTCCAATTTTCTCCCATCACAGAGTCCTTTTCTCGCCTCTCTAGAGCACAGCTAGGGGCCGACTCCATGACTCAAGCAAGAGAGCAGTACATTTCCTAAGGTTTCAGTTACTCAATTTTAAATAACACTGTAATAACAAAGAGTATAATGACAAAGGTAAGTAAAAACTCCCCAAATGTTTGGAAATTAAGCAACACACCTGTAAAAAATCTATGGGCCTAAGTAGAAATTGCACCGGAAGTTAAAAAATATTTTGAATTGAGTAATAATGATATGGCATATCAAAATGCAGAGGACATAATAAGAGGTAATTTTGAATGACTATGCCAATAAATTTGAAATTTAGATGGAATTAATGAATTCCTTGAAAAAACTCAAGTTATTAAAACTGTAGAAGAAATAGAAATTTAAATAGTTCTATATTTATTTTCAAAATTAAGTCTATTAAAAGTTTTTTCCTCATCTCCCCTTCCCCTACCCCAAGAAAAACAGGCCCAGTTGGCATCACTGGTGAATTATTCCAGATATGTAGAGATGAAATGACATTTAAAATAATTATTCCAGAGAATAGAAAAAGATTTATAAAGCCGGTTACAATTTTTTTTTCTTTGTGGTGAGAAGTTCTAAAATCTACTCAACAACTTTTAAATATGCAACACAGGATTATAAACTATAATCACTATGTTGTCACGTGGACCCTTTCTAACAGTATTTTATCATCTTTGTAATAAAGTTCTAGTTTAAATTTTATGATTTACAATGTGTCCTTTTCTCTTTTTAAAACTAGTATCACAATATAAAGGTGGGGCTGGGTTGGAAGGAAGGCTTTACCTCACTGGAGAGGAATCCTGTCTTTACCTGAGCATGGCCACAAAAGATATCTTATCTAGTTATGTTTGGACTTGTACCAAAGACCCAGGCAGGATCTATAAACCTAACACAAAGAATCATGTGTAGTTAGTGTAACTTTGAAGATGGATATTGTAATTCTCTTCCAGTATCATATTAATTTTCACCTAATTTAAAATTCCCATTTGATAACCTAAAAACCTTGGACATTTGAGATAGCTCTTCCTTTACCCTCTTCTCTGCCATGACCTTTACACACAGAAAAGGAAACCCCCAGACTGGAGGTCAAAAAGGTAAGCTCCCGTTTTGACTTTGCTGCTTAGGAGGCTGCAGAGATTACTTAATCTCTTTTGAGTCTTAGTTTCCTCAGCTCTACATAGTTAGTGTCCCTTGCTTCAGAGTAATTACATGTTGAAAAGTGTAAAACGGAATGTAAATACAGGCTAACATCATTATATTATTAGTAGTAATTGTTATCTGAAGGTTGCATTCTAAATATAAAAGATAAAGCATGTACACTATAGTGGTGCTTAGGCTTGGGGAGAAACAAGGAAATAAGGTCAGAAAGACTAAGGAATGGACAAATAAACACGGTGGTAATTCTAAAAGGATAAGAAAGGGCAAAGTTGCAATCTTAAGTCAATACAACCTTTCGCATATTCTCAATCTTGATGTAGTAGACATCTGGTCTGGCTTTTTTGTTTGGTTGGTTTTGTTCTGTTTTCCTGCCTTATAACCTGCCCCTTTCTGGTATCAGAACCTCTTTCCTTGGAGAACTGCTTCTCCCACACTCCATGGTTTCCTGTGGGCTGCATTGCATTGTGTACTGTGTGTACCTGGCCAGGGGTGGATAAGCCCAGGGATTTGCAAGTGACCCAAGCCAGGGAAATCAGCAAACATCCTTTCTTGAAATTGTTTATATAGATCCTGATGGGAAAAATTTCTTTATTTCTGGAGTTCTAGATGAGTTTTTTTTTGTTGTTGTTTGTTTTTTTTTTTTAATGCAGAGCTCTTTTGTATAATAAATAACTACATCTCTTCATTCTACCTTTCTTGCTGCATAGAGGCATTGGCGATTGGGCACTGAGATCATCATCTTTCGAGGCATCTGAACCCATTCCTCCCACACCTTCGCATTTTTCTTCTACACACCGTATCTGTTTACTAGATAATGGAGTTCCCAAGAAGTTAAGAACAGGTATTAAAGGGCTCTGGAATTATTTGAAAAGACACGATAACTTGATTTAAAAGAAAATCTCACACACTTTCACTTTAAAAAAAGTGTATTTGATCAACAGTGGCATCTCCAGGTACCTAACATACTTATTTTGTTATCGCCCAATATCTGATTAGTGTTCAGATTTTCCCAGTTGGCCTTAAAAATTTGTTTTAACCTTTGCATTGTTGAATAGGGATTCAAACGATGGAACAAAGGTTTTTATCAAGCACACTGGGTGGTTACATTTTACCTCTCTTCAAAATAGGCATTTCTTTGTTACTGTAACATCCCCACGAGCAACACAATTTAGAAATTCAATGTCTCTTTATGTGCTTTAGAAGTACCAGATGAGGTTCTGGCAATGAAATTATGGGATAGATAAGCATAAGTAATGGCTTGAATGTACCCCTTACACATGAGAACTCAAAGAGAGCAGTGACAAAGAAACATTTGTTGATTTTACAGCCTTTAGGGTCTCCTTACCTTTGTTTTGACCTGGTGGCAAACAAAAAAAGACCGCCGCCCCCGCCCCCCGCCCCGTTTGCTTTGCCAATATCTAATAAAGTCCTGAAAATTTATAAGGAAAATGAGTTAATATAGTTATTAAAAATATTCCTGACTTTATTTGCAACTAACATCCTTGTCTTTGTCCTATATGCCCTCGTTTGTTTTCGAGTATAATCAAGGACCCAGAATATCCCCTCTAGGTATAAATGAATATATTTATTTTGTATCCACTCAAGCATGAAAGGATTAAAACATTGTTACCGACAGCATATAACTTTCTTCGCCTTTACAATGAAGAGATGCCAAGGGATGAGGAGTTAGAGACTTAACCATGCACAATCTCCACCCATCTCATTAAATAAATGAACAATGTAAGCGATCCACGTATTTGCTAAGCAAGGACAGCATTTTGACAAATCCCCTGGCCCCCTCCTTTCCCCTAACCAGACCGTCGTCCTTAACGTCCTCCCAGAGTTAACACTGACACCAACCATAGTAACCTAACATTTACTTATTTCATTATTTCAGATTCCTACTATCCCTCTCCTAACCTGACTACTGGGTCCAAAACCAGGTATGGTTCCCCACCCCACCCCGTGTTTATTCTCTCTTTACTATTCAGCTCTTGACAAGTTGGTTTTTTGTTTCTAAATCTGTCACAGGAAGATTCACGACGTGCATGCACTTAGCTTGGGGACTCCAGAGGTGTGACACCACCGCCCTCGGCTATCGCCTTTACAGCGCGCTCCTTCCCCTGTCTTTGCTGGTGGTATCGGCATTGGCTAAGTGCCCAGGTTCTGATCTGGGACCAAAACTCATGATCTTCTGGCGCAGGTTCTGCGAACTGAGTCATTCTGGCACCGAGAATATTCCGTGACTCAGCAGGCCCGAAAAGGAGGATGTCAGATCCAGATAATTTCGAGTCTTTTAAAGGCAAGCTAGGGAACATAAACAACACAGTGGAAGAATTTCGCAGTGGGTGCGTACTCAGGGGAATAATGTCATTCCATTCCCAGCCTTTTCACTTCCTTCCCTGCCCCGGTTAAACGACTGGTTACACTTTAATTTAGAGGCAGGAAATCACTTCACAAAATTCATACTGATGCTGCAACCCAGCCCTCTATTCTCTGGGGATAGGGTCAGCCCGCTGGACACCCCGGTCCCTCTCCTCGGACTCGGGGGAGAGAGTAGGAGCGGGGCCGGCGCAGCTGGGGTCTTTCGCGGGGCGAGGAGCCTGCGGGCCGCCCCGCCACCCGGTCCCGCCCGGACCCGCCTCGGGGCGCGGCCCGGCTGGACGCGAGGACCGACACCAGGCGGACGGAGATCCGCGCCGCTGCGGCCCAGAGGCCGGCCCCGAGCGCCCTCGCCGATCCCGCGTCGCCCCCGCCCCCAATCCCGAGTCATCTGGGGACGCGGGGTCGCCGGACGCCGGTGTCCAGCTCGCGCGCGGCGCCGGCTCTCCGCGGCCACCCCTGCCCTCCCGGCATGCACCGCCCCGCCGCCCCTCCCGCTCCCCGCCCCCGCGCCCCGAGCCCCGCGCCCCGCGCCCCGCGCGCCCCTCCAGGCCCCTCCCCGCCGACCCGGCTCCGCGGGCCCGAGCGCGAGCTGCCCCCGCCCCCGCCCCCGCCGGCGCGAGCCCCCGGGGCGGACGCGCAGCCCGCGGCGCGCGGAGGGCGGGGAGCAGCGCGCGGGGCCGCGGGCGCCGCGGGGAGGAGGCCGGGGCTGGGCTTGCTCCTCCGCCAGACCCCACCCCACCCCGTCGACCCCACCCCCTGCGCCTGCCTCCCGGGGGCGCGCGCGCGCGGGGCCGCGCTCGGAAGTCGGGGGTCGGCGCGGAGCGCGGGCAGAGTCGCGGGTGGGTGAGGGAGGCGCCGAGGCGGCGTGCGGGGCAGTGGTCAGCGAGCCGCGCGGCCCTGGTCTCTTCTGCGCGAGCCGCCGCCGCCGCGCGCCCCGCGGTGCGGCCCCTGGGCCCCGGAGCTCAGCCCGCGGAGCGGCCTCCCGGGCACTGCCCCCGGCCGGCGGACGAGCGCGCCCGCGCCCCTGCCTTCGCCGTGGCCCAGCGCGCGGGCGGCGGGATGAGCGGCCGCGAGCGGGCCGCGCGTGCGCTGCGACCCCGGGGGCGGCTCTGGCCGGTGCTGGCGGTGCTCGCCGCGGCGGCCGGTTGCGCCCGCGCGGCCATGGACGAGTGCACGGACGAGGGCGGCCGGCCGCAGCGCTGCATGCCGGAGTTCGTCAACGCCGCCTTCAACGTGACCGTGGTGGCCACCAACACGTGCGGGACTCCGCCCGAGGAGTACTGTGTGCAGACCGGGGTGACCGGGGTCACCAAGTCCTGTCACCTGTGCGACGCCGGGCAGCCCCACCTGCAGCACGGGGCAGCCTTCCTGACCGACTACAACAACCAGGCCGACACCACCTGGTGGCAAAGCCAGACCATGCTGGCCGGGGTGCAGTACCCCAACTCCATCAACCTCACGCTGCACCTGGGTAAGCGGTGACAGCCCTGTCCCTTACTACTGCTCGCCAACAGTCCAGCGCCCGGGCCGTCTTCACCCCTGGCCCAGCCCGCCGGGCCCAAACAGCCGTGTGCTGGCTCTCTGCTCCCCCGCATGGGCCACGCAGAAAGTCCCCTCTCCAACTTCCAAATTAGATCTAGCACTTAACATCCCGCGAGGGCCAAGATGCTTCGCGCCAGCATCTCTCTGTCTGCTTTTCTGTTCTTTCTAACTTAACCGGATTCTCGCTCCCTTGATTATTCGATATTTCGGCAGTTTTCGTCCCTCTTTTCGGAAGCGTTAATCAGAAACCGCCATCCGCGCTCTTGTCTCTGCTAGCAGGCCCATCACAGCGTATTCGTGGATCAGCGACAAGAGGGTCCACCTTAAGCAGTTCCCTTGTAGAAAAGTCTTCCAGGGTTGAGGGTGATTGCTGTCTGCTCTGTTGAATAAGCTGGAGAGGAAAGGTCCAAGACTGGGGAATTTGAGGGGAGCAAATGCCTTTACTACCGGTAATGTCTACGTGTAATTAAAATAGAAATTCACGTTTAAGGTTATTGTTCTTTACAGTCGTTCAGTCTTAATTAAGAGCCACCCAGCCCTTTCACCGGTAATCCTGGTACAGAGGAAACAAAAGGAAGCGTCTGCACTCACTGTAATTGCTGGGCCCAGGTTTGTCCCTGGGTAAAAAGGCACTCCTCGCTGTCTTCCTTTCGCTTTGATTCAAAGCAAGTGTGGAAACTTGTGTAAGTGACCTTTTTTTTACAAATCAGGAAAGGGATATACGGAAAACACCGTTGCTGGGGGTGGGAGGGCGTAGACAAGGATGTTCGTGTTTATCTTAAAGTATCAAACATGCTGTTTGATCTAGGTAAGTTTTTCTTTATCATTGAAATATAAAACAAACATTATAGTTAACAGAGTAACTATAGTTAACAGAGTAACGTGTGTGAGAACCTGCATTTGATTTGTAGAGCTTCAAACCCCATTGCATTGAAAGACTTGATTTTACGGTGGCTGGTAGTAATGGACTTCCAGAGAGCCCGGAGCACCAACCCATTCTTCTGTCAAAGCTGGGTCATTCTGTAAGGCTAATGACATTATTTGGGGGCCTTTGACAGGAACATTTTGAAGGCAAATGGTTCTTTTGGTCATGGTTTTGTATTTTTTCTTTCCATCGCTCTCTGGTACACTGAACTTTATAGAAAGTGTCAAGATGCCAGTGAAAGAATATGACTTACAAAAAAACCTTTGAAAAATGGAGTTAAATTACTGTGTGTGGAGTATGTTTTAGAAAAGCGGTATTTAGTAACTTTGTAGTAAATGCCATTTTATTTGTAGACAAGTCATTAGGAAGATTAAACTTTTTGAAAATAAGTTCATAAAGTGAAACTCTGAGACTCCTGCTTTTCAGAGATGAAGGAAGTAAACTGTACTGAGTTCAGTTTTTCGAAGGGATTGGAAACATACAGAACTAGCTGTATCTTGCAACGGGTGCCTTTCTAAAGACTGCAAGACACCTAGGTCTTCTAAGACAGCGAGGATGCTCTTTAGCTATTTTCTCCTAAATGTTACCCTTTTAAACTTGGCCAAGATTATTTTTGAGACTTACATCCAACTATTTTTGTTTAAATTTTCACGTGTGAAAGTTTCTGTGTTGAATTTTGAATGCCCACAAAGTCTTATTTTATCTATTTTCACATATTAAACATTTCAAAGTAAAGGCATCACCTTGATGTCTCAAAGTGCCCTAGAGTCAATTGAAAATTTCTGAACAAGAATCTCTTATGTACGTAAAGGTGGGGCTGTCAGTCTTGGCCTTCTGAATTTTCTGCTGTGGGTACTATGTAGCAAAAGGTTATTTCAGATGATTATAGAGGTAGATTACTCAACAGTTGCTTCTCTGTTACAAAGATAATGCCCTGGGTTAGACAGTATCAGTCAAGTTAGGTTGCTGTTGCTGGGAGGTAGATACAGTAACTCTGGATCCTGGTGATTAAAAGGTCAAAAGAGATTTTAGAGTTCACCTACTTAGGACTCTACCATGACTTTTCAGTCTAAAAATATCATATGTTTGGACTTGTTTTTGCTGAAAATTTCTTCAGTTTGTGATAATATTTTTGCTAATGAGGTTCATAAACTATTGGTTTAAAACTTAAGTTAAATTATTTAAAATAGTTTCATATTAGTATTATGATTGACTGTAAAAACATTTACCTTAAGCTTTTTAGATAGACAATTTTAGAAAACTTGACTAGAACTCACTGTACTTGTTCTTGGATGAGAAATGATGTCCTGGAGGAAATTGTGTGATGGGGAAGGGGAGGGAGATTCCTGTAGCCTTGATGTCTCAATGTCCCCCGCCCCCATGTGCACTGTCTTTTTAATTGATAAGGATATATGTATATATACACTGGCTTTATGATGTTCAGCATATTCACTCCCTGACTCCAGTTCCTCCATGGGCTCTAGCTAACTAATTATTTCCCATGAATTCAAGTACCATGACTGTTTGTGCATCTATTAAATCTCCCATCCAGTTCAAATTTCACATACCCTTAAACAAGTGATGCATATTGTGCTCTGCCCTCACAGAGCATGTGAAACTCGAAGTGAGCAGTGTGAAAGAACTAGGTCTAGCCACTACTTTTCCAGGCTTCCTTTTAATGTTAAACTTTAAATGCAGTAAACTTTAAAATAAGCAAAGTCAGATTGTACTTAAGTAGTCACAAGAAACATACATGTTTTGGCACAGACCATAAGTCATTTTTTTTATTATAAAAATAAAACATACCATGGCAAATTAAAACAGTAAGTGTAATGACTAGTGAGTCTCTTCATCTCCAGTTACTAAGTTGCCCTGGAGACCACCTGCACAATTTCTTATGTAATGCTCTGGAAACTTTTAATGCCCACGCATGTGTATATAAAATTACACGATCATTTTAACTGGTACCTTTTGGGTGGGCTGAGGAACATTTTAACAGACAGCAAGTACAAATTAGATCATTGTACAATTATCATAACTTGTACAAAAGCCAGGAAAACCAGCACTGATTCTGAAAAGCAGCCACGTTTTAAGCAGCATGTATAGTAATCCAGGGTGCAGGGTGCAGTGTGCAGTGTATCCTCAGATAAAATGCGTTTAAGTTGCTGTGGGAACCAGAACTGCATTTTCTGCCTATTATGGAGAGAAATCTCAGCCAGGCACCCTTTTTCTAAAAAGTTAATTATTTTGTGTTCAAATTCTGAATCTTCTGACTGCTGTATGGATTTTCTGATTGCTGTTTAAGTTTGGCTTTTGTGTTTTTTTATAATAAGTCATAATAGGTTTTATCAGTATCAGTGGGGTAGTTGATAGTAAGATTGTAGCTGCGGATTTCACTTTTATTAAGCAGCCCTTCTAATTAACTTGATAGTCATTATGGATGGAAACTTGGCAGACTGGGTCTTGAGCTTGGAGGAAGGTAGCTTTCCCTTTTACTAAAAACAATTAGATTAAGGGAGTGCTGACTTATAAAACCAACTCTATCAGAGTTTATGGAACTCCTAAAATTTACACCAACATCAGAATAGATTCCAAGCTCCTTATAAGGTAGAACAATAATGATTAAAGATGCTTTTTAGCTATATCTAAATATCTTTTTTGCATGTCTAAATTAGAATAATTGATATGTAAGGGTATTACATTTTATTCTGGTATAATATTTATTTGGTCCTCTGCTGTATATTTAACATGAAAGAGACAGCAATTTTTTTCCCCCAGGAAAGTCTTCGCAAGGTAGGCTCTGTGTCAGGGAATAGTTCACTCGGGTGATGTCACTGTGGTATTCACGCACCCCGAGGGGACACTATTTTCGGTTGTCTCACAAAGGTCTGATTTACATTTTGCAGGTTTCAACTTGTGAGTGAAAGAACACTTCTCTAATGGCCAGCGGTCGTTGAATACAGTTTTATAAAGTCGCTGTTTTCCGGTTCTACAATTCACTGCTTTTTCCTGTAAATACCTTCTCCATGTTTCTAAAGCATGCGGAACAACACTTTGCACATTAAGAGAGAAGTTGGAACTATAAAGCATCCCCTCATCCCAATAATTTTGTCATTGGCTGAATTCGTGGGAGGGATATGGTTTGACTATTTCAATTCTAAATCCTTTTAGGAAGTTGGATGTGCCTTTTGCTGGGCACATCTTCCCCCGTGCATACATTCTCATGTTACTGCCAAATATTCTGCTAACATTTTTAAAATACCCACTAAATGCATAGCATAGTGCCTGGTAGAAAGATGTAGAAGGTTGAAGTTCCCATCTTTAGAAGTTTATACTCTATTAGACAGAATCTTTATACTTAGTTGTAATGCCATTACAGTAATAAATCAGGAATGCAGTACCTTTATGATATTTCACAGTTTCTAAAGCCTCCGGTTTGTTACTGATTAGATTTTCACAGCACAGGACAGGTAAATACGAAGATCTCGAGGAGGTGATTTGCCAAGAGTCACCGTGGAGGTAGGTTTTGACTCAGTCTAAAGCACTAGGCCCTGAAACTCTTAGTTTCTCTAACAAATCTCAAAAAAATGATTTCTGCTTTATTCCAGGGCAACTTTAAAATACAAGTTCACGTACACACTGATTCAGAGATACCAGACTCCCTTGGTTTTTCTCCTAGTCTGTCTGTTCCTTTCACTTAGGTTTCACTGGAGTCTTTTTTGCATGCTACTCACTCTCCCCGAATGGCCTCCTCTTAATCTCAAGGCTTCATACTGTTTGCAAATCAGTAAATTACAAATTTATATCTCCAGGCCAGCTCTTTCTCCAGACCAAAAGACTTATTAGACATGGTCAATTTGGGATGTCCAGAGGCCATGTCCAAAACTAAATTCATCCTTTATCATCATCTTACGCAACTCAAAGCCATATCTTAATGAATGGCATAATGTGTTACTATGAGACTTTTGATCAGTCTTTTGCCAAGTGTCCCACGGACGATAACCATGTTTGTTAGTCCATCATTGGTAAAGATTGCTCTGTTTGGTGAGCAGGTAGGATCCACGGCTGGGAGGCAGGTCAGGTCTGGGCCACTGTAAGGCCACCTTTCCTACCCATCCTTCCTACCGTCTGCCTAAGACTCTACTCTTACCTCCTGAGTCCAGCCACCGTGTCTCTCGAATCCTTCTATCTCTGACTTGCTGTAGCTCCCCATTGAAGTTCGCCTGGATTACTGCAGCAGCTCCCCCACTAACCGCTTCCTGCCTGCAGTTTCGCCCCTTGTATCTGGACAGCCACACTTTGGACTGAGCGGTGGTTCTAAAAAGCAAACCCGATGATAGCATTTCCCAGCTAAAAGTTCTGCAGCGGTTCCTCAAGCCTGTAGTGTAAAGTCCAGACCCCTTGGCACGGTGCCCACGGTACTTTAGGGTCCAGAGCTCTTTAATCTCCAGGCTTAAGCTTTTGTCGTTTTACATGCTTTGGTTTCGAACACTTCTCCCCAGCGACACCACCTTTGGGAATCCTTCCCAGACTGTCTCTCTCCCCTTTCTGTCCCGTTCTCTGGCTTGGATTAGGTGTTCCACTCGCACCACTCTGCAGATGTCTACCACGTGGCGTTGTCTGTTTCTTTACTCGTCTGTCTCCACTTGTAGACCACAAGGTCTTGGAAGGCATGGTCAGGGACTTGATCTTTTCAGTCCGGTGCAGTAAAACCCACATTAATAAATTGCTTGCTATGCCTCAGCTCCAAGCAGGTTCCTGGATGTGTAGTGATTCATAGGACAATGCCTCAACTTCATGGAACTTGGGGCCTACAGCTGAAGACCTAGGTCTTTAAATGGCAGGAGGGCAATTATAGCCCACTGGCCAAATCCAGCCCAGGTCCGCCACCTGTATTTCTATGGGCCATGTGCTAAGAATGGTTTTTACATCTTTAATTGGTTTGAAATCAAAAGAAAACATTTTGTGACATGGGAAAATTATATGAAATTCAAATTTTAGTATCTATAATGTTCTTCTGGAACACAGGTTCATTTATTAATGTTGTCTGTGGAGGCTTTTGCACCATAAAGGCAGAATTGAGTAATTGCAACAAACACTATGTCCTGGCCCACAAAGCCTAAAATATTTACTACTATCTGGCCCTCTACAGCACAAGTGTGATGACCTCAGGTCTACACCTATATGTTCAGTGTTATGTAATAAGTCCTAAGTGAAAGGTACATGCACAGAGAACATTCACTTAACTTACCACTTGGATGGAGGCTGGAGGCTTAGAATCTTCAGAGCTTAGCAGTGTGTCTGTGTCTGGTGTAGTATTGTATGTATGTATGTCTGTATGCATAATGAGTGAATAAACGAATGCCTGAATTATAAGAAGCCCCCAAACACTGCACATTAAATTCTTCTCAGTAATACTTTTGAACTCGTGTTTATTTTTGTCAGTGCCATCTCTCGATTTTCTTGCGATGTATGCCACTGTAATAGCTAATATGAAATATGGTACATGGGTGTTTTATTTCTGTAGCTTTAT
Organism: Pteropus medius; assembly: GCF_902729225.1. Lineage (NCBI taxonomy): Eukaryota > Metazoa > Chordata > Mammalia > Chiroptera > Pteropodidae > Pteropus > Pteropus medius. Next base: position 6,039,440 of record NW_024349225.1, on the reverse strand, counting down.
AAAGAAGTACAGAACTGATATGGAAGCGAAAGGTCTGCGACTCTCCTTTTTTGGGAAACAATTAGACTTTTATATGACTTGAAGTCAGCTAGATACATCTTGTGAGAAAGTTGCTCAGGTTTGAATCTCACATGGGACTATGTATTTCTGGGATTTTAATGTTAATATTCTGTGTTTTCCCTTTAGAAATGGACAGAAACGAATTTAAAATAAAAAAAAATACATATATATATTTCCATGTCTATTATTGACAGACTCTTAAAGGGGATTTAAGCAGTGGCAAGGGAAGCTCACAGTGAAATGTTTGCTTATCGTGTATGGCATCGTTTTTAGTCTCATTCGTTAGGGGTACGGTTAGAGGACAGACATGCTAGGGTGTGCCTTCTCTTCGGGACAGCGAGGACACGTGGAGTACGGTGTAGCCTACTGTATCCACACTGACGTGTCAGGCAGGCGAACGATAATCACTTGTTTGTCTAGAGTTGACAGGCGGCAGAACCGACAGATGCTGCCTGTTCCTTGTTTCCATCTGTACTTGACAGCTCTATTGCTGTTCTGTTTGGATTTTAGGGGAAAGTGTCAAAGTTTAGAGCAGAGCTGTTTGTTCATTTTTATTGCCCAAAATTCCTGAGGAGATTTTTAAAAATAAGGGATTAATCTGCTCCTTATCTTAAGTTGTCAATTGCAAAAGGTTAGCTCTCAGGATGCCTGTGTGCTGGTTCTGGCACCTCGCCTGAGTTGCTTGCTCTGAGATGTGTGACAGGGACATCCTGGCATTTGCCAGCAGCTCCTTTCTTGTGAAAGGATAAAGTTAGATGTTTGCTCATTTGGGCCTAAAATTGACAGCTTGCTAAAAGGGGTTAACCAGAAAACTCATTTATAGAAACGTCTCTGAGGTTTTAGAGTATTGTGCCAGACGGTGGTGACACTAATTAAGTACATCTGCTTTTCTTTCCATGGGCTCTTCCCCGGGGCCAGCCTAAAATAACTGGGCCCAGTCAGCCTGGTGCCCGGGGCAGCTACATATTCATGAAATAAAATAAAGGAGACTTATCTCTTTCATAGACAATGGCGCTCTTAGATCTCTTATGGGAGGAGAACCTCGTGGCAAGGCTGTGAGATGAATTAGGGGATTTATATGATTTCTTTTAAAACTTTGGGAGTTATATTCCCTCAGCTCCCTGCTTTTACTCTTTGTTTCCAGCTGCGTGGCTGCTTCCTGTTGTAGAGAAAGCATCCTTGGATTTTTGTTTTATCATCTTGTTTGGATTTTTCAAAAAAAAATCTTTAGATTATTCTTTGTTATTTTATCTTTTTGTTTTGAAAGTTCTTGGAAATATTAATTCAGAATCAGCCTCCTTCCCATTTCTTTTTTTATGTCTTAGAATTAAAAATATGAATGGTCTTGTAAAGCGTTTGGGACTCAACGAATTTTGTTTTGTGATGGTAAATCATAGTGTACGTGAAGGTTGCTACTAACCAAAATGATCTCCCGTGGCAGTGACTATGAGGCACCTAGTCATTGTTTTCAGAGACACAGTTAATGGCCAGTCTTTTTTCCCTTTAGAGTTCTGACTTTATGTTCTATACCTTGATGGGAGTGGAGGTTACATAGATGTGCACCTGTGCACAGCTTCACAGCTTCACATCTAATATTTGTGAACTGCATTATATGTAAATTATTGCTCGAATTAAAAAAAAAAAAACTTTTGAACCAATTATAACATGAGTTCCTTTGTTTTTGGCATATTTTGTCTTAAAATAGGACGAGGCTTAATCGTCTAAGATATATTTCTCTCACTGTCTTTATTCTCTGCCAGCAGTTGCTGGCATTAATAGGTGTTAGCAAATATGGGTTGCGTGAACGGACAGATGAGTGAACCAGCTGATTTTAGGTGAGGTATCGGCCGGCTTTAACGGAAGTACCTGCAGAGTGTGTTCAGAAGAGCATTCAGACGAGCTTCCTGTGAAGTCTCAGGAGGCGGAGTGTGGGGAGCGTGTGGACGAGCAGTTTTCTTTGCTCCTCTCACCTGCCTTTAAGCAGGTCATGGTTTTGGTTGGTGCTTTGTGGTTTGAAGTGATGGGATGGTGAGTCTGTGGTTTTTGCTGCAGGTAGAGGATCCTCTAAGAATGCTGCTTCTGTGTGGCATGGCTTTTGGTCTAGTTTTTATCTAACTTGTTATTTAATTTTTATGGTGAAAATGAAATATTCCACAAATTGCTTATAATGTGAAGAGCTCATATTCTTTCCTTTGACATATTCTATCCAGTGACTTCCTCGTTGAGCCTTTTAGAAATAAGAAGTCTGAAGTTTGACTTGTGTGGATTTCTTAGAGAAGTTTGTGGAATTTTGCCAAGTATATCTAACAAAGTGGAAAGACTTACCCACTCAAAATTAAGTGAGGTCATTGGATTGTGATTCTTATTAGTTAGTGGACAAACGTCTTATGTAAATAAGCCAGCCAGTGAGAAAATTCTTCATTTATGGCTATTGTAATAAAGGATGTCTGGGTAACAGTAGATGTCAAAATACTTTCTTTGTCCTCACGTAATTTATAATGTGTTTCAGGAGATGAGACATAAACATTCATGTTCAGGAAACCAATAGGACAATATAAACACAGTAAAAATAATTCAGTCAAAACTTTTTGAAGTGTAGAGGGAATGCCTGCAAAGCACTTTGAAGAGCGTGGATTGAAGTTAGCCAGGAAAAGCTTCTTGGGTCTTGAAGAAAAGACCCAAGTGGACATGATGGAGGGCTTCCAGGAAGGGTGAATTGTTTGAATCAAGATCTAAAAGTAACCAGATAATGGTGAAGATATTGTTTGCTTTTCTCGGGGTAGGACGGCATCAGAGATGGGTTCTGGAGAGACAAAGATCTTAAAAACTAGGCGATAAAACAAAGTAAGTTACCTTTCATTGAGTGCCTCCTAGTTAGCTCTTCGGACCCTTGAAATGATCTTGAGAACTCTTGTTCTCCTGTATGAAGCAGTAATGTCAGGCGACGAGGGACTCCTCTGAGGTGGAACAGGCAGACTTTAGGTGGGAACCTCGCCCTCTCGTTGTACATAGGTCCCGCTCTCGCTCCTCTCCCGTGTCAGAACATACCGGAAGGTGATAGAGAACTGTACAGGGACCTTTAACGGGGGAGTGAAATGCATGCACGCGAAACCCAAGAACTGACCCGGCTTTCCCTGGCAGCCTCTGCTGGAGGAACTCTGGCTTCAGGTGGCTTCTCTCCTCAAGGGCTCTGCACTTATTTGTGAAGAACAGGGTTGTTAGGTTTGAGGTACTTACACTAGTTTTCTAATATTTAGCTGTTAATGCCTTTAGGAATTTCTAAGGAATTTATTGAATTTCAGAATGAGATCCTGGGTTTTGTCAATGTCTCCTGACAGGAAAATGGTACCACATACCCTATTTCCTGGAGGGCGGTGGGGGACGGCCACCTTATCTCCTTTCTTTCTGGTTGGTGAGAATTGCTGCATTTAGTTCAGTTGCTTACTTTATCTGACGTCCTTGAAGATAAGGCTTCCAGGTCCATCTCCAGGTTCTATTTCATTTCCCCTCTGCTTCAAGCAAATTCTCACTCTTACATGGTTGTTTAAGTTTGCTAACTGAATAGGTCTAAGCGCTTTTGATGGATGGTGGATGGTTTGATTGATTGATAACTACTGTGGTCCTAGGAGATTTCTTTGTCACTGTTGTAGGAAGTGACTTCCTTCGCCTTGATTTCTTTACATGTTAATTCGTAAATCTCTAACTCTGTCTATCTAATCTATCTTATTTATTTATCTGTTATAAAGTCCATCTCTCCTTAGTTTCTCCAGAGTATCTCTGAGCAAAGATTTAAGCAGGGGACTCTTAGATACCTTTAAAAAAATTTTTTTTTTAACTTTTTAAAAATTAAACACAATTTTTTTTTGCTTTGTCTCTGAAGAAGAGGGTCATAATTTCCACTTAGATTTTGTATTTGGTGCTGCTCCCCCACTATATGCTATCTCTACTTCTAGAACTCAAGATTCTAGGATGGATTTTTTTTTTTACAGGTACAAGTTTGACTGATTAAATTTTAAGTATTACTGAATCACAGCCCTGCTTTCTCTGCATCCTTTACAGACCCACTTAGTACACGTTGTATTTTCGTGATACAAGTGGTTACATCATCACATCCTGGTGACTGATGATTTTTAAATGCACATACTCAATTTTTCTTTCATGTGGGGGGATTGGGTGGGATGGCAGCCACTGCTACATTTGATGGCTGAATGTTGGATTTGAAATTTGCTCCACCTTTACCAGCTGGTAAAATATAGAAGCATAAATATTTTCTCAAGACTTTTCCATCAACTTTCTTCAAAGAGAATGGAAAGATCTAACTACAGTTGACCCTTGAACAACATGGGTTTGAACTGTATGAATCCACTTAATATGTGGATTTTTTGGATATACAGCAGACCCTTTGTATCTGCACTTTTATATCCTCGGATTCAACCAACCTTGGATCAAGACAGTATTTTCGATCCGTGGTTGGGAATCCATCGATGGGAATTCTCAGATGCTGAGGGCCAGCTGCGTGTGTTGTTCTACGCTGTTATACATAAGGGACTTGAGCATATATGTATGTTGGTGTCTGTAAAAGGTCCTGAAAAGCAGCCACCGTGGATACTGAGGGATGAGTATGGTTATGTTTTGGGGGAGTCAAAAGTTACACGCAGATTTTCAATTGCACAAAGGTCGGTGCCCTAATCTCCGTGTTGTTCAAGGGTCACCTGTATTTCCAAGAGAAAAGCTTCACAGTTTTTGAAAAGGGGGCAGTGACAGCTTGATGAAATGAGTCAAACAGCTTTTTTTTGAGCTTTCTATTCAGTGGCAGGAACTGGGAAGTAATGCTTTCCTGCTCTGAAACCACAAATCCTGATTAGAGGCAGGAATGGTCATATTCTCAGATCATCTTATTATCAGAACTATTAAGGACTAAGTGATGGTAACTTGGCAGTGTGCAATGACTAGATCTAGATACGGATTCTGTTTGTGTTCTGTCCCTATCCCTTACAACGTTCAGGCCTTTAGTTTTCTGGAATGTTGGCATCTAATGGACTTTTTAACATGTGGCTAACTAGAATCATAAAATCATGAAATTTTGGAGTTGGAAAGAAACAGAATTTTAAGCTATAAAAAATATTTTAGGGATGTGTCCTGGTTTAACTTATTCAGTCTTTTAAAGAATCTTTAATAGAAGTTAGGGTGCGGTTGCCATGGTTTCGCAGTTGATCTGTACACCTGAGCTCCTTGCTGCTGCTCCTCCCCCCAGCAGTTTCTGCTCATCGGGGACCTTATTCTGATCGGACTGATGACTTCTCCTGTTGTTTTGGTGTCACTACGTTTTTAGCTTATTATTTTAATGCCAGATCATGATCTGGTAGAGAGGAGCATCCCGGAAACTCTCATCGAAACCACGCGTTCTTTTGGGAGGTGGTGAGGCACAGGGGAGTTAGAGACCAAAAGAACAATTGTGTACTTAGTTGTGTTGGCCGTGCGATTGCTCCTTTGTGGAAAAAGGCCACGTTCTGTGGGGCTGAGGCTCTAGGATCAACTTCTAGAACTGCTCTATACATAGTTTTGAATTTATAGTGAATATTTTAGATTAAGTTCATGGGATAAAAAGTCAATTAAAGACTAAATTCTTAGAACTCTACTACGGATTATGGAAGTGTGTGGGAACATCTGTAATACAGCTGTAATAAAATTTGTTTACTTTGTCAGGATCGCTTTAGAGGCTCGAACTGGTTTGTTTCCTGCTGTTTTCAGCGTTTTTGCCTCATGCCAAGGAATAAGTTAGCATCACCTCCTGATGGAATTGGGATCATTCGGTTTTGTGGCCATTTTAATAAGATTTTGGTTTTAAACTTATGCCCACTTGAAAGCTTTTCTATGCTGGCACAAGACGTGGAGGGTGAATCAGGGGTGAATCAGAAGAGGGACAGATTCCGGACGTTAACGTCTTTTCCAGATGTTAGGAATGTAGGCTCGTTTTCTGTGCTGCTTTTTGTGTGTTCTTGTGTGCGTATCTCTGTGTTTTCTGTGTTTTTACGGGAAATCCCCTTGGGGAAGGGAGGATCTGCTATTTGGATTGGGACATAATAAGTATTACATTTCTTTATGAAATCTTGTGAGTTGGCATTGCCATTTCTGTGACAGAAGGGAGAGACAGCTTTGTTCCCATGAGGGAGGCTGTTGGGAAGGGTGGTGTTGGGGTGAAATTGTATGGAAATAACTGAAAAACAGACTTCTTCACGTCTCTAGAGGTTTTCAATTATGGAATGGGCCGCTAATGCTCTGAATCAGCAGCCTTTTAACCATGTCTGACGAAATAGACCTTGTTTTTGAAGCTCACAGCAGTGCCTCGCTCCCTGTTGTCTCTTTGTTCATCTTGCTAACACACAGCTGGTTTTCTTCATACATCATTTTGTGTTCAGCTGCCCGGTTACTTCCTCAGGTCCCTTTTATGGTGAACAGTGGACACATGGGAGTTCGAACACCCAAGTGTGTGGTTGTTCAAACAGGAAGTCTCAAGGAAGCACAGTAGCCTTGTCAGAGGAACAAAAGATGGAACGGGAAAGGCCCTTGATGATTCTAGGCTTAAAAGCACCTGCAGGGAACCATCTGACAGTTTCTGAGATACAGACATTCTGCAGCTTCAAAGTGGAATGTTTTATTTGGAACTTGTTTCATTTTTTAAACATTTGGAGTATATTAAGCCCTAATCAATAAAATAGAAATGGAGGTGAAAAAATATAAATAATGTAGCATTATTAGCATTAAGAACAAGAAGGAAGCTCCACCTGTGGGGGTGACTGTGGGTCTTAGGAAGGAAGTTACAGCTCCCTGTACAGGGATGACGATGCCGTACTAGGGAGCGAGCAGAGAGGCAGGACTGAGCCTTGACAGGGACTCGGAGAGCTTGATGGGATTGCTTTGGAAGACGATTTCATGCGGAGCCTTTGGCTATTGAGTCCTGGAGGGATGTGAGATAACTAAGAATGGTAGGTTTCGAGTAAAGATCATGCATTCTAGTGGGAGCGCATGAATGTGTGTCCCAACAAATACGCTCTAGGACAGATCTAGGACAGATCGTAAAGTGCCATAGAGAGGGATGAAAACCCATGTGACTGCAATGGAGACCTGATTACAGCTGATTCCGATAAATGACTTCTCGGAGCATTTATCTGGTGACTTTTCAGATTCCTATCAACTTTGAGATTCTTTGATTATGTGATAGAGGACTTGTTAGAACTAGTCAAACCCTGATTTTAGGTTGCAAAATGAAAATTAAATCTGTAAGTTAAGGAAGGGGAAGCGGTGGGCTGACAGTTCGTATTAAGCAAGTAGGATGATGCAAATACTGAAGAAAAGGTTTCCGTTTTAGGCTTAATTAATGGAAGCAGTAGTCATCAAACCACAGGAGCACTGGTTATGTGCATCGTATTACTGGAACTGTGCCTTTTGTTCCAGCTAAAATAAACAGGTTCACACAGTATGACCGTGACATCTTTTCTTGATTTTTTTTTTTTGCTTGTTTATTTGGCCACTTGCTACTTGTCCTTCAGAATTCCTGGCAGAGTTCAACTCCGCAAAGATTTTGTGGATTTCTGATTCCTCCTGCCTCTCTGTAGCATTTGCCATTATGTCGTTTGATGTTCATATGTTTACTCATTTCTAAAAATCAGTGAACGGATAGCATGCCTGTGATGTAAGAGGTTCTCTATTGTATTGTTTTTCTCCATTTCTCCCATTAGACTGGGTTCATTGAGGACAAATTGAAAACATTGAGTCCCCTGACTAAGTCACTGAGCGCCTGCTATGTAAAAGGCGCCACAGAATCCTGGAGGCAGCTGGAGCTTAACTCCTGCGTGAAAGCGTGCAGTGCAGAGGGCCGGACCCAGGGAGGGTTTCACTGGCTTGCTTTTTTCCCACTGGCTTTTCCATTCCTACAGTATAGTATCATACTTTCTATAGAAGCTCAAACGTTTGCTGAATGAGTGAATTCCTATTTCTATGAGGCTATGGCCCGAGAATGCAGCTGAGGGTGAGAAATGGCAATTTCGTTTCGATTTTCTCAAGATGGGCTTTGCTTTTTAGTTAGAGTTACGGAAACAGGCGGGGTGGGATCGCTAGCACGTGGTGCAACTCCCTTATACCACCGTGGTTAGGTGAAGACTCAGCCACAGTAGCAAAGAGCCCCATCAATAAAGCAGTTTGAAACACTGATGTTTCTCTTTCATGTGGCACTCCCGAGGTAAGCGAGCGGCAGGGTAGCTCTGACCCACACAGGCGCTTTGAGGTCCAGGCTCCATTCATCTGTATGATCTGCCATCTCTAAGAGCAGGGGTCCTGAGCCCTCAGGCCACGGCCTGCTAGGAACTGGGCCGCACAGCAGGAGGTGAGCAGCGAGTGGCCAGTGAGTGAGCGAAGCTTCATCTGTATTTGCAGCCGCTCCCCAGTGCTGGCATTGCCGCCTCAGCGCCACCTCGAATCATCAGGTATTAGATTCTCATAGGAGCACCGGTCCCTGGTGCCAAAAAGGTTGGGGACCTCTCCCTTAGAGTGCTGTCCTTATGTGTGTGGTGGCAGTTCGGTGATGGGCTCCTCTGTGTTCCAAATAGGACGATACTGCGTGTCTTAATTCTTAAGACCGAGACCCGAAAGCGGCACACATCCCTGCATCGTCTGCCATGGGAGAGCATTTAGTCGCCTGGCCACCTCATGTATGCAGGGGAGGCTGGGGAATGTAGTCTAGCTGGGCAACCCGCGCCCAGCCTCGAGTCTGTTAGGGTGACAAAGAGGGAGAACTGATTTTGGCAGGTGGCTGTGGCATGCCAGCGCTTCCGCTCTGGCGTTGTGCTTGCCAGTCCCGCCCTGGAAAACCCTGCCTCGCCCAAGTTCTGGTCTTCCTGGAGTACCTTCCGGTGACCCCCGTTCTGTGGCCTGGAGTGTCGGGGAGTGGATCTAGGAAAATGAACAGACATGCTCTCCGTGGACCCCTACACCTTAGGTCTTCAGGAAAAAGGGCGCCTGCTCATCCGGGTCTTCTCGGCGGCAGCCGTCACTCCCTACCTCTGCAGAGTTCGTTTTACTCCGATTTTATCACTTTTCATTCGTGGTCCTCTCTTGGAGCCGAGACCGCCCTGAATACTGACCGACTCTGTATCACATCCACCTCGGAAGAGCTCGTCCCATGCAGGATCTTGATTTACTTGACAACAGTGGTCATGCTTACCTTCAACTGTGATGGATGAATCAAAGCCATTTAAAAATCCAGATGTGTTTTAGAAATGAGAATTCCAGGAGGAGTAAAACAGTGTCTGTCGTTTGTACCACTTACCGGTCACTTGAACATACAGCCTTGTTCTGGAAACTTTTTAAATACGTATTTATCTTTTTCTTCAGTATGAGTTCATGGAGGGCAGGAACTGTGTTGAGGTCACATTATTTAGGTCCGCCACTTAGAGCTCGGTACTTGACTCATAGAATCATAGTCCCTTTAATAAAATGGATGTGTATACTTAACACCCACAGCATCACCCCCCAAACACTCTCATATTCTTGCAGTGAAATGAATTCACACTTTAGGCTGATTAAAAGCTATAAGAGCCTCACACTAATTTAAGTCACATTTCGTTGTCAAATATTAGGAAAATCTTCTGCTCTGCTGTTTTGAACTTTGTGAATTTAAAAGCGGATAAAGGATTATGAACTTGTGCCACGTTTGATTATATTATATCACTTCTACATTAAAGACTATGTAAAAATTTGGCACCTAGGCATTCGAAAAATTGATTATTACCTAAATGAATGGAGTCCATTTAATAGCAGCTTTTGTTTCATTGAAAATGAATTTTAACAGACTTATTCTAAGAATTCGAGTCGATGGGTTATTATAGTAAGAATATTTAGAAGTACAAGTGGAGCACTATGTAAATGTTTAAAAGAAATAGTAGTGGTTGAATTCTAACAAGAAATATTCTAAGGAAAAAGTATTTCTTTTCCTCCATGGACATTAGTTCATTTTTGTTTTTGTTTTTTGTAAAAATGCAATTTCATCTTCAGTGGCTCTACATAGTTTTGTTAGGAACCTTGCTGCACTAAGGCCATTTCATTTGAGAGACTTTTTGAATTGGAAGTTAATTCTGATATTCTTGTCCTCAGAAGCAGATCATTTCTGTGATGTCTTCATACTTTACTCTCTTCATACTTTGTGCATCTCCCTCCCTGCCTATCTACTTATCGCAGCTTTTTTTTTTCTTTCTGTCCAGTTGTTTTGAATCAGTAATAAATCAGTGTCTCCAGGAATCTTTAAAGACGCACTCATGTTGATGATGACTGTATAAATGGTTATAAATAATGCTTTTGCTTGTAGGGGTTCTCTCAGCTTTGTTTTGCTTTCTGAAAGATTGTCCTTGAATTATCTTTTTTTCTTTAGTCAAACTCATGGTCTTTTTTGTTGTTGTTCAGGGTCCTTTTCAATCATCCTTTGCCTAATATATCATGTTATTGTCTGGGCTTTATCATCTCAGTTTACTTTGGAAGGAAATCGCTTTCTCTATAAATTCTTGTCAGCATTCTAGAAGTCTGATACAACCTTGCTTATGGTACCACTCAGTCACTTGAACATACTGTCTTGTTCTGGAATATTTTTCATGTGTATTTATTTCCTCATGTGAGAGTTCACTGACGACAGGAACTATGTTTTAAACCATCAGGTCAGCAACTTAGAGATAGGTGCTTGACTTATGAAATTACAGGCATTTGAATATTCTTTGGTTGTCTTGATGAATCAGAAAACTCAATTCTAAACTGACAGGGAAGCATAGGACTAAATTCAACAACTAAATATGTCCAGACTATGGCTTTCAAAGTGCATTTGAAAGAGGTGTGTGCTCACTAATCTTGGAGAAAGGCCACAGAGCTGTTTCTCAAACTTTAAGACATCATTTTGTTCTGGACAGTATTAATAGATGACCTGCCTGTTTGTTCTGATGAACTTTCTTTTAAGAACAGGAAAATAGCTGAAACCAACCATAAAATTGTTTTTTGAGTTTTTTTTTTGAGTTTTTTTTCCCCCAGAAGCCTCGTTTTCCTTTCCAGGATCCACAATGCCAAGTGAAATGCCTTTCTTTTTTTAGGATGGCGAAGTTTCTCAGACTGAGACTTTAAGAGTTTCTGTTTCACTAAGTCTAAAGCCCTGTAAAGTAGGTGTATAAATTCCTCCTTCATGTCATTTGGAGGTTATTACAATGTAATACTTCTCTTACAGATTCTTAATACTAATGCTAGTGAACCCAGAGATTATTCTTCCAAGAGGAAATCTGTTGTCACCTAGGCTAGTGGTTCCCAAATACTCACCAGTAACAAACAAACTGAATCAACTCTGGAGTTTGTTTTGTGTGTGTGTTTTGTTTTGAAATACAAATGGTTAGCTGTGGACTACTGTGAAGTGTTGCTCTGTATTTACAAGGGAATACAAGACAAGATTGATAATTTTATTGTCTATGCAGCTGATACTCTGTTTTAGAGAAATCTGGAGTAGATGTGAAAACTTTTCTATAAGGTTAGATGAGTAACTCTAGAAGTTACTTCTTCCCAACATTCCCACCCTCGGTATCCACTGACCTAGATTTTGCGTGTTATTGCCTTGCTTTTAAAAGAAAATAGTTTTATCATCACTAGACAATGTAATGCTTGTTTTTGAGCTTTATAAAGATGGTTTACTATATGTCGTTGTCTGCAGCTTGCTTTGACTACTCTGTACATTTCTCAAGTGTAGGTGTCATTCATTCATTGGCATTCTTGTGTAGTATTCTGTTAAGTGATTATACTACAGCTAATTTATTAATAATCCTGCTGATGGGCTTTCAGTATAAATAATGTTCTGTGAGCATTTTCATGCATGTCTTCTGATGCTAATTTGCGAGTCTCTCTAACTGGGTTGCTGGGTCATAGTAAGTATTTTTAATTTTATAAGGTCATGCAAATTGTTTTCCACGGTGGATGTGCCAGTTTACATGCTCACCAGCAGTGCTAATAGGCTGTTGATCCACATTTGATATTGGTAGCATTCTTAAATTCTGCCCCTTTGATGGTATAAAATTATATCTCATTGTGGTTTAATTTATAAGGGTGAGTATTTTTCATGTGTTTATTGGTCTTTCATTTTTCCTCCAGTAAAAGACCTCTTCATGTTTTGGGGGGGCCCATTTTTCTTTCTTTCTTTCTTTTTTAATTCTTCATGTATTCTGGATACTGATCCTTTGTCAGATATGCGTTGTCTGTGTATATTCTATCAGTGTGTGATGTGTCTTTTTTTATATTCTTTGATATTATTTGGGCAGAAATTCTGAATTTTAGTGTGATCAAATGTATCAGTATGTCTTTTGGTAGTTAGCCTATTTGTCTCTTCCTACATTTTCTTTTAAGGATCTTCTGAAGTTTTAAAATCTGCCTTTTATATAAACATTTAAGTTCTTAATTCATCTGAAATTGACTTTTGTGTCGTCTTTATCTCCTAGGGCAAGTCCCTCCCAAAGTTGTCGTTCTAGTGTAGTAATATTCTGGCTGTCTTTGGGCCTTTGCTCTTCCATGTAAGTTTTAGAATCAGGTCATCAGTTTCTTCAATGACCTCTATTTGCATCTTGATTGAAATTACATTGACATTATACATCCATCAGAGTTGAATTGACATCTTGACAATACCGAGTCTTTCTATCCAAAAACGTAGTATAATTTGAGACTTTCTTTAAAGAATTCCAATAATGTTTTATAATTCTGTCCATGTGAACCTTGGCCTCTTTCTGTTAGATTTATTTTATTTTTTTTGTTGCTATTATAATTTTTTCTAAATTATATTTCCTAACTCGTTGCTGGCATATAAAAATACAACTGGTTTTTGTATATTGCTTTTGTAACCACTTGCTTAACTTTCTTATTAATGTTGATTATTTGTCTTTAGATTTTCTTGAGTTTTATATGTAAATGGCAGTTTTATTTCTTACTAATCTTCAACTCTTTTATTTTTTCTTTTCTTTGTTGATTAGAACAATCTACAAAGTTTCTGTTTAAACATTCCCCTTAAGTACTATGATGTTTTAAATGTTTACTAATTTGAAAGATGAGAAATATTTTTATTTTAGGTTGCATTTCTTTTGTAATTGTTGAGGCTATTTTTTATTCTGTTGCATGGTATTTATTTCTGTAAGCTACCTCACTTCCTCTTTTTGTAAAGAGATGTGGTATTAGTACAAAATATTTTCCAGCTTAGTTTCCAACTTTTTTGCTATTAAACCACTTTAAGGAATGTTTAGGGCACAGGTTTCAGCAGATTAAAATCGCTCTAAAATATTAAACTTAGTAATACATAGGTATTACTCACCTGTTTGGTAAAGTTAGTTAGCATTTAGTTGCTGTTCATATTCTTTGACATGATAAGTGATAATTTGGAAAATAAAAACATTGCCATTTATAAAATTTACTGAAGACTTGATTAATACGTTTGTTTCCCTAAAACACAAATCAAACTGTCTCAGTGGCAACTCCAGGAAGCACTGATAGAGAGAGACCTGGATTTTATTTTGGTTTTCATAACTGAATCCCTCTTGATCTCAGAGTTTGATAAATTTCTCAGGCTCCTGAGATGTTTTAGGCCAGTCTTCATGGTTTCCTTGTCATTATTGCCGGTCATATACTTTAAGCTCTTTTCCCATCTTCTCTTTAAAACTGCCTTAATACACCCTGAAACCTTATTTATATCTGAGAAATGAATTGAACTTAAAGGTCTTCGAACAAGGAATCTATGAGACTTTTCTGATGTAAAATGTGATCTACATGGTCTTTCTTGAGATAGACAAACTCCGTACATCATCGGTCTTTAAACCCCATAGAAGTAGTTCTCAAAGGAGTGTGGTACTGTCCCTTTAGGGGCATTTAGTGGACATGAAGCACGGGGGATAGAGGAGGGAGGCGGGGAGGGGAGGCAGTCCCACACAACAACGAATTGCCCAAATCCCGCCTGAGTTTGGGATTCCTCCCAGGACATCTGTGCTGTTAAAAAACCTGAGCCTAGAATATAACTTTGTCTTCACACATAAACACATACTTTTTTTTTTATGTAACTTTATCATACACATTTGCCCATATCTACCATGAAAATAAATATATTTTGAGCTTAGCAAGTATTAGTTAACCAATTGGGACACTCATTTCTCTGCCAACAGTGCCTCTCGTGGTGTTCAGGTTGCTGGGACAACACACATGTAGATCCCTCTGCGTTTCTAGTACTCACAATCAGAGGGATTCTGGGTATCTGTACAGTCTTAATTTAGCCTCTTTTTTTTCAGAAATACCAAATGTAAAGAAAAGTATGGATAACAGTCAGTTGAAATTTTGAAATTTGCCTTTACAGCTTTTCCTACAGATGAATAGTTACCAACATGTCTACCCTGCCAACGTGTTTTTTCTTATGGAGCAATGAAATCATTAAAATTAAGTGAGTGTTTTATAAGGAAACATGCTGATCAAGTTGGCAGAGGTATATCATTCTTCCTCATTTTCTCCGCTTTGACAGTCTGTAATTTGTCCTGACATGTTATACCTACTCAGTTAAAATGATATTCCTCTTAATCTTAAAACATACGGGTAAATTTGAGTAATCTATTATTACTTCTTCTAACACCAATTTGTATTGCATTGTCTACCTGTACCCCCGCCCCTTCATTTTCTGTGTGTCTCGTACAGGATAGCATCCAATCGTATTTCTAAAGGTGCGCAAACTCACACGTTATAAGTAAGTAGGTACAAGTGTCTGATGGGCTTGTTATGCCTTCTACTGTAGTAATTCCTGAGCTTTTATCTATTGAAATGCATGTTTCCTTTTCATTTCTGCTTTATATTATAGTCAAGGCTACACACACACCCCCTACTTGGAAGTCGTATGTGCTATAGATTATATAATTTATGGATTTCATTTTGGAATGGTAAAGGGGAGGCATTTCAAAACATTTGTTATAAAAGAGGATAGGAGTCTGGTGGGCTTGAGAGTCTTCCTATGGCAACTAATCCTCACACTAGTAGTCTACTGTCTCCCGCCTCCATGTTCTCTCTCTTCCAGCCAAAGCCGTCTTCCTAAAATACCAGATGTGACTTCCGCAAGCGCTGCTTTGTATTCGCGTTTCGGTGTGTGTGTACTGTCTCACCACCTAGAGACATGATAGGCCGGGACTGCGTCTTAGGTTTCTTTGTGTCTGCAGCATCGCCAGAGTCTGTGCACCTAGTGTATATTCCAGAAGGATTTGCTGCTATTTTTAGTCTATTTTTCCCCCCTTATGGTAGAAACTGAAGTTCGTTGTGTGTACGACTTCTCTTTAAATGTGTCTCAGCAGTATCATCTTCATGTTTTCCGTGGTGGAGTGGCATGGACAGCACCCCGGATGTCGAGAAGATGGATGGGAATGGAAAGGCCTTAATACTGGTCCGATTGTAATGATAATATTAGAATAAGTTGTGGCAGAAGCATTTTATTTTAATTTTTACCTTTTAAACATTTGTTTCATTGAGGTAAGAGAAGTCTTTGTTTTTAACTTTATCTGGAAAGGTTATGTCAACACTATATTCTTGACGTTTGTTTTGGTAGCTGTTTTCTCCAACTGGAATTTGATTTATTGTGTGAGTTTTTGTTTTTGTTTCCTGGCGAGGAAATTTGTTTCTTTTCTCCTTAAATGCCATGCTCTGCCATTCTCACCAAATTAAAAAAAAAAAATCATTCTGGACTTTCTCTCTTCTGTGTCACTCGTATTTATTTTTGAACCTGAGTATAGCAAGAAAAGTTTGAGCAATATTCATGGTAAATCAGATCTGTAGTAGGTAGCATTTTATATGTGTTTCTATGTCTTAATCTTTCAAATTTAATATCCTTGCCTGATATACTTATCAACTCATGTGCTGGAAATACAGTTCCTAATCAAGATAGTATTATCTGCTAGCTGATCTTTTCCATCAGGTTTCAAAACTGCTGTTGATCACACTGTGGTATAGGGTTTTATTACCTGTTTACTCTCTCTGTGAGCTTTATTACATTGTTTAATTTTACTTTAAGATACTTTTGTCTGTATTTACTTATTTAGCCCATCTGTTGTTAGAAATACAGAGTATTTCTACTTTGTGACTTGTAATAGTGCTTTGATATATTGGCCTAACTTTATGTGGCTCTATAGATGTTTTCTTAGATAGAATTATTGAATTAAGACACATGAATATTTGTAAGGCCTTTAGATGTTTTGGGCTTAAACTCTGAGTAGCAGAGTCTGGGTAGTGTGTCTACCGCTCTGGAAATTCCCCTTCCCTCCCTTTGAATGTGAGGTAGACAGATGAATTTTTCCTCACCAGAGTTTTTTAACTTTCCAGTGTTCAGTAATCGGCATGTCATGGCTGCCCAACATGCAGCTCTGTGGGTGTTACAGTGGATTAAAGATGACCACAGATGCTTGCTTTGACAGCCCTCCTCCCTTTGCCTGCAGGCTGGCCTGTGGCTGCTGTGACCACTATGTGATAGCAGATGTGCTGATCTGCCAGTTCAGGCTTAGCCTTGAGTGGAGGGCAGCTTCTGCCTTGGTCTCCGGGGACCTGGGCCACCATGTAGAAGCCTGACTGCCCCGAGACCACCAGCCTTGAGAGGACATGGACAGGCACTCTGGTGGGTCTTCCCAGCTGTGTCCGGCCTCCCTTCCATCTGTCAGGGCACCAGAATGAGCAGCCCAGCCACCAGCCGAATCTGCCAAGTGACTTCAGTCAGTGCCATGTAGAGCAGGAGCCACCCTGGACCTCAGAAGTCATTTCACCGACCACACCCATTTTACAGATGAAGGAAATGAAGTCCAGGGAAGATAGCGATTGCCCGAGATCAAGTTTCCTGCTTCTAGACTGGCGCTCACTCCGCTACTCTGTACAGCATCTCAGTGTTTGAGCTTATTCAGTAGGAGGTTATGTACGCAGACCTGTCCCAAATGGGACAGACAGACAGCTTCTTCCAAGAGTGCATCCTGCTCACAGCCCATATACCTATTTTATTTAGACGGTAGGTATACTATTGGAGTAATTCTATCTTATTTAAAATCACAATGTAAACATTAATAAGCATACATTTACTAAGCACCTACTGTGTGCAAAGCTTTGAGAACTGTGAGCTTCATAAGAGAGCTTTATAAGTGAGCTTTATGTGCGTGTGCCTTGGGAGAGCTCACAGCCTCTTGGACTGTTAAAAACCCTCAGGGATAAGGAAGACTCTGCAGCAGGATGCCGTGTTCTTGAACTTGCTGATATGTCATTTTCCCATAAGACAGATGCAGAGAAACACGGATTGGTGCTCACCTAGTTCTCTCCTCTCTGCTTCTCTGACAGAAGGTGTTTGGTAGTGGCAGATGTGTTTGTTTACGTTTCAGAGCCACAGCGGTGCCCACTTCATAGCTTTCTGGATGCTGCCAGGGACTTTATTGGGTCAGTTCTCATTCCTTACCACTCCCTTAGCCACCTCTGATGGGTAAACAGGTTTCGTGATACAGGCTAATGTCTTGTTGGACTGGGTTGCCTGTCTCTTTGGAAACTTCTTGGATCATCCCAAACCATATAGAAATTTAATTTAAAAATTTTAACAGCTGTCGAACTATAACCTAAGCTGGCGGGGTTGGGAAGTTGGAAAAATACATATGTCACTCTCATTGAGTCCCTAATGAAGTTTTTCTTTGTTTCTCTTCCTACATAAATATTATGTGCCCTAACTAAACATGTTATATATTTTTATGGGCACCTCAACACCTAAAATGTAACTAAGTCATAATCGAAAGTCATCTTTAGGATTTGCTCTTGTTTAGCAAATATTAGCAGACCTCATCTCTTTCTAAAAATAAACTGTCAGTTTATGTCATCAAGTATATTTGACCATTCTAAAAAGAGACTCTCATTCTAACATGGGAGGACCTTCCTTTCTTTCTTTCTTTCTTTCTTTCTTTCTTTCTTTCTTTCTTTCTTTCTTTCCTTTCTTTCTTTTCTTTCTTTTCTTTCTCTCTCTCTCTCTCTCTCTCTCTCTCTCTCTCTCTCTCTCTCTCTCTCTCTCTCCTCTCTCCCCCTCCCCTCCTCCCTCCACTCCCTCCCCCTCCTCTTTTTGGTCTATGATGTAGTTTTCCTAAAGTTCATCACTATTGGCTGCTTCATTCTGTTCTAAATTAAGTAAATTCTCAAAAAGGTACTTAAAGAGGCAATTTAAAGGTGTTACCCCAAGCCTGCTGATTGTGGGGTTGAGTGGATGCAGGTTTTGGTCAGTTGTTGTATTTCATACCAATAGCATATGGATATTGGGGGTGACAAAATTTTCAGTGCTTTGCAGTATTCTACATCTTTATGTCTTTCTCGTCCTTGAAAGGAATACATTACTTTTTTGTGGTGAAGACTCCTATGTGATTATTTTAATTTGCTTGGCAGGTATAAGTTTAAGTCTGATCTTGTTTCTTTGCAGTTATTAAAATATATATAATAGATAATAGTGAACTGTGCTGTTTTTTGTCCCCAGAAAACACTCATTGAAGAGAAAAATGATGGATTTAGTGATTTGAGAGTCTGGTGTGTGAGTAAATCATTAGAAACCACATCTTAAAGGATTCGGGTTTAAGTGGTAGTTCTTACACCCTTCCTGTGACAACTTTTGTAACATTTCCTTATGTCTCAATATGTAAATATTTTATCTTTACTCATACTTATATTTTTTGTTAACCAAATTACCTCCTAAGACTGTTTATGTAGACTCGAAGTATTTTTTTATGTCTGTGGGTGTAGATGCTCTGAGTACCTTCCAGAAAACCTCCAGGAATTTTTTGCCCACCCACTTGGTTTCCCTGGAGGGTGAAAGAAGGTGATTAATGGAGGAGGAAAAAATTACAAAAAGCCACCAACAAAAAGCTACTTATGCTTTATTAAAGGTAAAACCCATCTAAGATAAAACCATTGGCTGTAATCTGAGCAGCTAAAGGCTTTTCGAGTAGGTAATATCTGTATATTGTTGTGCTTTATAATGTAAAATTTTCTTCCCTTGGAGTAAAGGCTCCAAAGATTTTCTTGAAAGATAGCTAGACGAGGTCGGGATCTGTTTTGTTGTGAATTTCAGCTTCGTGTAAATTTAAATTAGGTAGTTGCTTCCATTGTGTTCCCTGCAGCCTCTGGCTTATCTTGTGATTTTCTTAGAATCGGCTGTAGCGAAATGGCCTCTAATTCAAGCCCTTACAAGCAAAGCATCCATATTTAGAGGTGGCTGTATTAGCCGAATAAGAAACCTGCTCAGAGGTAGGAGGGGACTTCGCTGAGGATGATTTTGTTAACTCAGGCTTGGCTTCCTGGTTTGAGAGACGCCCCACCGTTGATGGACAGGCTATGAATACGTTATGTCACAGCGGACCCTGGCATCCTAGGCCACATCAGCCACTTGCCCTGTTGTATACCAGCGTTTGTGGCTTGGGTTAACCCCAAGTGTGTGGCAGCGGATAAAGGAAGTGGTCTGAGAGACCACCTGATCTAATTCCTCATTTCGGCCAGGAAACTAGCCAGGGTGAGTGAGCTGCCTGGTGTAAGTCTACAACAAATACGTGGCAACCCTGGGCACAGAAACCACACCATGCAGCAGTTTACAAGATGACGAGAGGACACCGAGACGTGGAACAGGGAGGGGAAAGGAGAATGCAGTTCAGGGCAGCGGTACGTATGGCGGAAGGAATGGAGACCGCAGAATCTGGACTTAGGTTTGAACGGCATCTGCCTCTGATAAGCTATGTGATATTTGGACAAGAAACTTAAGTTTTCTAAATTCTTTTGTCTTTGAGATGTCAGGATTGAATGAGATGATGGTGTGAAGCGCGTGGCACAGTGCGTCGGACACAGCAGGTGTTCCATAGTGGCAGCTATTATTGTTTGGTAGTTCTAGAAGGGAGGCAGGCAAGGAGGGAGATGGACTAGTCAGCGCTCCCGGAGGCGGGGGCACATATATGTGAGCGAAGAGATTTATTATGAGAAATTGGCTCACATGATTCTGGGGGCTGAGAAATCCCACGATCTGCTGTCTGCAAGCCGGAGACCCAGGAAGTTGGTGGTGTAAATCCAGTCTGAATCCGAAGGTCTGAGGACCCAGGGAGCCGGTGGTATAAATGCCAGGCCAAGGATGGGGGAAGACAGATGTCTCAGTTCAAGCGGGCAGGTAGGAAGCAAAAAGTGGTAAACTCTCCTTTTCTCTGCATTTTTCTGTTCAGGCCCTCAATGGATTGGAGGATGCCCACTCACCTTGGGGAGGGGCATCTGCTTTCCCGAGTCCACCAGTTCAAATGCTGATGTCATCTGGAGACACCCTCACAGACACACCTAGAAATAATGTGTAATCTGAGCACCCCTTGGCCCAGTCGATACATAAAATTAACCGTCTATTAATCTTGAAAGCAGTCTTTTCAGAGCAAGCATTTAAAAACATCACATCTGATCAAGTTACTGCTTAATAATCATCTTTGGCTCCTCATCACGTATCAAGAAGTTCAAGCCTACGTGGATGTACTTTCCAACTTTACTTCTTGTAGCTTAGTCGTCTGAATCTCTTGTAGTTCCTGGAATATGGTATGCATTTTCATTTTTTCCCCTCAAATAGCACTTGTCCCTTTATCCTGTCCACCACTCCCTGTGAGTCATCCTTCAAGACTTCATTCAGATCCCCTCTCTTGGACCAAGGTCTCCCCATCTCCTACCTTCCCTTATGGTGAATCACTGCTTCCATGCGTTTCCATGGTACCCTGTACACAATATTACAGCAGTTGCTAAACTGTGTCCTAATGCTATGTTTACATTGTCTGACTCACTCAATAATCATTGTATCCCCTGAGGTCAAGGACCAGGTCTTAGTCACCTTTGTATCTCTAGCACTAGATCAGCGCCAAACACATTGTAGATGATCATTAGATGCTTGAATGAATGAATGAATGAATGAATGAAAATAGAAATTATCCTTATTAAAGTTTATCCTTAGTTGATATAACAGCATGAGCAAGACAAGGATGCAAAATTAGCATTATTTTAATGGGAAGAATGAGACAGTTGAATTGGAAAGAAGTATTTTGGTTGGGAAATAGGGTTGTGTAAAAGATAGGAAGATATGATCACTGCGTTTGGAAGACTTCAATATGAAGCAGAAGAATTGAGATGTTATGGAATGGAGCCATTTTAGGTTTTTTTGGTTTTTTTTGGGGGGGGGTGGGTCAGAGGAGTGACATGGTTACATAGCAGAGTTACAGGAAAATTTGTGTAAGGAGTGGATGGTTTGGAATGAGGAAAGGTTTGGATCCTGGAATACTAGTTAAATTATTTTAGCAACCCAGATGTGAGTTAATGAGGGCTGAGAAAGGCAAGAGGAGAGACATTTAAAACAACAAACCACAAAACTCTGGCAAACTAGTTCACTTTAGATTTCTCACATTTTGGTTTGCCAGGGTGCTTTTTTTTCCCCCTCTTCCCTTCAAAAGTAAAGTCCTTTCCGTTTGAGTCTTTGGCATTGGTGTCTAAAAACTCCACCTAAATCTGATACTTTCTACCCTGATTTTTCAAAGATGAACAGAAGTTCTTTCTATAATAACTCTTCTCTTTGTTTTGTTTGTTTTTTTTTAATTAATTTTTTTGGTCTAGGCTCATCTCTCCTGGGCTGTGGGCCCAGAAGGAAACTTGGGAAATAATTTGTCAGTTCTCTTTGTCATTTACAAGGTGTCCATATAGTTTCCGTATTATAGCATGGCTTCCTGACATTTTGTCATAGTTGTTGTGGACAGTGTTTATTGGAAAACAGTATCTTTTTTCCCTTTTAAGTCTACATCTTTTATGTTTCATGGTTTTTTTTGTTGTTGTTGTTGTTTTGAGATATTTCTATAAGGTCTATTTCAGGGATTGTGAAAAATGTCAACAGGAATTCTAATCAGAAGTCAAGTTTTGTTCTGTGAACTTGTATGTTGCAAAATAAATGATCTCATTGATAAACTTCTATCCCTCAATTTCAGATGATATTGAGGGGAACACACTCAGGCCTTAGAAGAAGGGAAGGAGAGCTAGGTGCTTCACAGACATTGTATTGAATGCTCGCAACACCTGGTAAATATTAATAATTTAGTTTGTTAAGGAAATTAAGGCTTTGGGCAGTTGAATCGTGTCACTGTGTGTAATTGGGAAGAGGTGGAGAAGGAAGACTGCATCTTCTTGAATATTCCCAGGTGACTCTGCACAGTGGCACATCACAGTTCTCAGACTTAATAACAGTATGTTTTATCCGATGAAATTGAACTCCTGATGCATAAAACAGGTAAATGTTCAGTTATATACATTTATTTTCTTTAGTACACTAAATTTCAGGTTGAGAGTTGTTTCTGTCTTTAGTCAGTTTCATTTTATCACTTATTTCTATACAGATTTTGTTTGCAAAGTAAAAGTTCAAAGTCACGCAGATGATAATTCTAATAGCTTTTTTTTTTTGCTGCATCAATATTATTAAAGTGTTAAAAATTACAGTGTGGGTCTTTAAACTAATAGCTTTTTAAGTAGCTTGTCCTGCAGTTTCAGGGCAGAGTCTGATTACACTGACCCAGAAAACTTGAAGGAGAAATAGTAGGAAGTTTTGTTTTAAAGTTGAATTACTAATTATATCTAGCGATGTTCACATTACTTATCAGTTAAATTCATTTGATTGGTGGTGAGGGGCAGTACCTCCACATCCAGTTTCATTAGTGACTGGTAGAGAACGGTTTTTGAATATACCTTGTAACATTGTAAGATGTTCATGGTTACTTAACAAAAAATCAAAAGCCTATGAGCTTTTTTCACTCAAAGTTTCAGGATAGTCAATTCTATTTTGTTTCACATGTCGATTCCAAACTAACACACTTGTCTGCAGTCTTTAGCATATATAGTAAGATTGGAGTTTGTTCAGCAGGACAGGCAAATCATTTAATGCATACATGTTTTGTGTCAGAGAGTTAATTAATAGACTTTATCAGCCAAAAAGAGATTTTAAAACTCATTAGAAATGTTCAAATCAGCACATTGCCTCAGAGCCGATAGCAAACTTAGGTCTGTTATGTATGGGTTTAAACACCCTGGAAAATCCGTGTTTCAAAAATGGCTTAGTGAAATCGATAGCTTTAAGGGCATTGTCCATTACTATTTGGAGGATGCCGACGTCTGGTGCTTCTCATTGAGCATTTTAGCAGTTACTTTTGTAGGGCTGCGCTACTCCTATGGTCTTTTCTCTCCTTGCTTTAAACAGTACAGTATAATTACTTGTAAATCTTCCCTATATTTTTTCTGCATAAACACATTACAAAAACAAGCAAGACCAGAGGCGCATCTGTCTCATAAAATTGAATTGCTTTAAAGAGTTTAGCTAATTTCAGACATGGAATAAACTTATCATATGCAAAGGATGTTTTTGCTTGGAATCTTCCATGGGTGGTGTTGAGATAATACTATTAATTTTATTTCTGTAATAGCATGCTCATCCATCTAACTTGATGCCATGTGTGGTTTTTTTTTTTTCCTTGCTTTTTTTTGGATATGTTTGCCTCTTGAATAGCTCATTCTATGTTATGGTAATTTACTTTCAATAATAAAGTACTTAACTTTTGATTGTCAGTTGTAAGTATAAAAGACAGTAAGATCCAAGACTTTAAATTTGTATTGAGGTATTTTGAAGCATGGCAGGTTAACATCTTTATTATTATAGAATTGACTCTTACACTGTGGCAGGTGGAGGTACAGGTGAATAAGTGTGTTTAGGCTTTCCCTGGCACTTGACTGTGGCACACAAGGACAGTGATAGTGTGCATGCTTATAAAATTTTACACCAGTGGACAAGCCTAAAACGGAGTTCACATGAAGACAGAGTGGAACCATAACCAACCTAACTAAAGGCACATATGTATAAGTTAAGATGTACCACAGAGGTGGAAGAGAATTTTCCTGATGTTTGCATAAGAACAAATGAACTTGTCTGCATAAGTTAATGCATTGGGTGGTAAAAATTTATATGTAATACATGTAAGTATATATGTAAGTCAAGGTTCTCCAGAGAAACGGAGCCGATAAAAGATAGGCACACATATACACATACAAACATATATGTCAGTCATGTGTGTGTATAAATCAGTTTTTAATACATAAGTACATAAATCTCTGTGTGTGTGTATTTATTTATTTATTATTTATTTTAAAGAATTGGCTCACATGTTTGTGAGGACAGGCCAGCAAGGTGGAAATTCAGTTAAGAATTTATATTGCAGTCTTGAGTCTGAAAGCTGGAAACTCAGCCGGAATTTCTGTGTTGCAATTTTTAGACAAAATTCCTTTTTCTTAGGGAACTTTAGTCTATGCTCTTAAGACCTTCAACTGATTAGATGAGACCCACTCATGCTATGGAGGGTAATCTGCTTTACTCAGAGTCTACTGATTTAAATTTTAATCACATCTAAAAAATACCTGCACGGCAACAAGTAGGGTGATATTTGACCAGCCATCTGTGTACCATAGATTAGCCAAGATGACACATAAAATTAACCGTCACAGTATGTATCTTTAATTATAAGTTTTGAAATATTAAAAATATTTTAAAAATTAAGCTTTGTTCAGTGTGGATACTTCTTTGGAACTACAGAGCTCTGAGAAGAAATAAAAGTGCTCTACTCTGAGGCGGTATGGTACTGAAAGAGACAGGTATGGGAGCTGGGCAACTTAAGGTTCAAATTCCAGCTCTGCCGTTTATAATTTGTATGACTTTGCTCGAGTTTCTTGAACTTGAGTTTTAGTTTCCTCATTTGTAAAATAAGGTGTTGCTTCATTAGACGACTCTGATAGTTAAATGAGAGATGCTCGTAAAACTCCCGGTATAGTGATTGCCATATAGTGGCATCTAGTACAGGATACCTTATTATCATTGTGACTATTACTATAGACTTACATTTATATTGCATTTTAAAGTTTTTAATTTTTCTTTATGTCTTTTACACTATAGCCTTATACACTAGTGTTATGTTGAGTACACTATTGGCATTATTTATAGGAGAAAAGAATACAAAGACAGCATCTTTCAATTTTTTCATTCTCTTTTTTTCTTTTAAAGAATATTATAATTGAGCAACTAAAAAGATAAGTGATGTTATGACCTTAAAACATTGTCTGGAGATTAAATGAGGTATCCTGAAACGTATGTGCTACAGAGCTGGGAACAATAAGTTTTGTTTACTGTGTTTTTAGTCATTGGTATATAATTTGTCTGAAGTCATGGGTTACGGTTAAGTATGTTTTAAGAGTCCATTTAAAACTTAATTTTTTGTTTTGATACTAGTGTTCATTGAAATGAAACCATATTGTCTAGAAAATCTTTAAAACAGGTCATATTCTTGTGGGTCATATTCTTTGAGATTTCACACCTAAGACCTTGTCTAACTATTGATGACTTACTGATCAGCTAGCTCTGGGATTTGCTCAGAAATAAAAAGTAATCTTTGATCTATAAGGTTTTCAATTTTGTTTGGGATTATTTTTTGTAAGTGCATTTTTAAAGTTATAAAAACATTCTTATTTTGATTTTTTTAAAGAATGATTAATATGCTTCCTCCTAAAGTTGATCACACGACCACAGAATGCATTTTGTACATTTCTTTATTGCTGTAGTTCTGTGTAGCTTGTCATATTGACTTTAATATTAATAGTGTGGGGAGTATCATAATATTAGAGGGGACTTTGGAAAGGTCTGTTATTGGGGGCTTCACATGGGTACTGCTCTGATCAATGAATTTGGTAAAAAGAGACTGTCTGCAGCTGTTGCTTCTGATGAATCAACCAGAAAAATAACTGGATTAGACTCCATCACCCTGAGCTTCCCACAGCACAATGGGAGATGTGCTTAAGGTCTCTTTCCTAGTAACCTACTGAGAGGCTTAATGGCTAGAATAACAATATCTGGTAATGCTCAGTTTCTTACTTGAAAATGGATTTTTTTATTTTTTTAAAGCCCTCCTTACAACCTTATTGCCTAAGAGAATGTTACATTTTAATAGGTTATCCATTTTATACTGTGGTTTCTTTTTGTATCATTGACACTAGATATAGATGCCCCAATCTCAGGCGCTTAAGTGAACTTGAAGTATAAGATAATTATTTTTGTGTAAATCAGGGTAGCACCTGGAATATTATGGTCCAAGGTAAGAAATAGTGAGCTAGTACTCATTTATTGTTCATAAGCAGAGGAGGGTGAGTAAATCCATTGGGCTGCGAATGAAGAAGAAATCAGAACCAGAAAGGTTTTGTAGGGGTATCGGTGCTCTTCAGATTAGTCCAGGAAGGCTACCAGCAGCCACTGACCCCTGAAGAGTAACTGCCACGTGCAAGCACTGTGCCAGTGTTTTATAAGTTCTTTATCCTCAGAACCACTCTACGAAGTAGATACTAAATTATTGCATATGTGCAGTCACAATTACCCTTGGGATAAGGTATGTTTCAGAATTCACGATTTTTTTAGATTTTTAGAAATGTAACACAATGTGTATACTTTATATCATATAGTCAACCTCCATCAGCAGTTTTTGGCCAAGTACTCCATAATTGAACTACTTCTGTAGTGAAATATAGAAAAATTTACCCATAAGTAGAATAATGACTATAAAAAGCCTCTTGCCATTCAGGTCAGATTTTGCTACAGATGTTTTCTGCCAAAGGAAATCTGCTGCTAACGTAAAAACAACAAAAACTGATTTACAGAGCTTTTTAAGTTTCAGATTTGAGGAAAAGGGATAATGGACTAGTATTTCTATTTTTACAATTAGGAAAGTAATGGCATAGAAAAATAATTTTCCCAAGGATACTTGACCTTATACGCGCACATTTATAACTCAGTGTCGTAGGATACGGTATTTCCAGAATAAGAGCAGATACATACAAATAGTATCTTTCATTTTTTTCCTCTACCTTTTGTCATCACCTCATGGTTTCTGATCTTTTATGTGTCATTGATCGTGGAGACGGTATAAGTCAATATTGCCTTTTCATTTCGTTCTTTCCCACCTAAATGAATGTGCATTTTAACCTGGTTTAGCGCAATACTGGGAAATTCCAGAAATTATGAGATTTCTATTCATTGTTTTCTATAAGACCTGAGTTGTTCCTATAGTTTCTAGTGCTTTCAAAAGTTCTTTATAATTTGTAGTCTTACTCCATGTGAGTATTTTGTTTATTAGATATTTTCTTCTGGTAGATCTTTATTAACAATTTCTTAATTTTGACTCTTTCATAAAGTAAAGATAGTTTATTTGGCAGTAAACTAGTCCATGTTTACTAGTTTGTATATAGAAACAGCATGCTGTTAAAGATTTTGCTGTTTTTCAGGGTTCAAAACATACCTGTTAGTGTTTTTTCTTGGAAATTAACGACAATATATTTAACCATAATTAGTATTTACTCTCCTGATTTGATTTGAATGCGAACAATTGAGAAAACTCAGAATAGGCTCATGATGTCAGGGAGAAGATTTTATGGGCCTCACAGCCCAGCCGCCTGGGTTCTCACCCCACTTGTCACCTCAATTACTTATATTTAAAATGGGGCTGTTAATACTACCTATGTTAGAGGGCTGTCAGGAGGATGAAGGAAAGAGATACTCGTTAGAGGTTTTCAACCTGGCACATAGTGAGTACTCAGTGTTAGCCCTTACCATTGTCATCCCAAGCAGAGTTAAGGTTTTAACCTGACGTAGTTCTTTGTCAGATTTGTATTTACGTTTAAGCATTTTGTTGTTGTTGATCTCTCCTCTCTCCTCACCTTCAAGTAAGTGGCCTTGTCAACCCTTTTCTCCCCCATCACCCCATCAGCTGTGCACGGCAGTGATGCTCAGTCGAATGAGGTGGGGCGTGGGGAGCGGAGAGGGACTGTGTCTGGGGACATCATTGCAGAGTTTGGGAGTTTGTGGTGTGTTGATTTGTTTCTGCCCCATTCTTTGGGGGCCCTGCCATAGAATCAGTGAATAAGAAGTCTTAATGAATATGTTAGCTAAGTTTCTTGTTAAGACGTTTTCAAAAACTTTTAAATAATTAAGGTATTTAAAAGATGTACCAAAATCCATAGAGATAGAAAGTAGATTAGCGTTGCCAGGAGCTAGGGAGAGAAGGGAATGGGGGATGACTTCTAGAGCATATGGGGTTTCTTTTGGGGTGATAAAAATGTTCTGGAATTGGTTAGTGCTGATGGCTGCACAGCCTTGTGAACTATGTAATTTAAATTGGTGCATTTTATAGTATGAATTATGTATCAATAAAAATCGACTAATTTTCTGAGCGAGCTCACCAGGCATATTCTACTTGGCACATTAATCCAAATCTCTTGGGTTTTGTACATTTTTTATTTATGTAATAAATATTGAATTAATTCATTTACCATGTCCCATGTAGTCTAGGAAATAAAGAAGTAGAGGTGAAAGACAGAGAAGGCGTTCCAGGTAGACAGGCAAAACCACTGAGTCCAGAAAGAGAACTATCTGGTTGAGTAATTTTAAGTATTAAGTCTGCAATGGCACCGTGCCCAGCACAGAGTAGATTCTTCATAAATAATTACTCAAAGAATGACTGAATGGACAGGTGCATGAATGGGCTGGATTGTAGGATGTGTGTAGAATTAGGTAAGAGATACATAGATTCGGCTATGAAAATCTTTTATGCCTCATGTTAAGGAGTTTCTTAAGTCCAGTGTGCTTTCGGAAATTGTCGGAAGATCTGAACAAGGGGATGAAATGACCAGATTTGTATTTTCTAAAACCTGGGACGTTTTAAGTGAAGGGACAGGGACCAGCGCTTCTGTTAGGACTTCAGAGCTGAGCCCCTTTTGTTGGGTTCTCTGCCCTGGCGCTCTCAGCATCACTCTGGCCTGTCATGCTGTTGGGGTGACTGAGATGCTTTGTGGGTGCTCAGATGTTCATGGGGTGCTTCCAGTGTTTCGGGCGATGATAACATCTGTGTGTTCTTCCTTTGTTGTCTGAGTCATGATCTCATGGGTATACCGCCGTTCATATTTACTTGGACACTTTGATCTCTAAGGTGGCAAAGTAGAAGCTCCTGTTTGATTTTTATAAATATAAGTGGAAGAAATGCTGTATCAAGTCGGTAATTAGGGAACCTGCACCCTTTGGAGGTGGTTAGGATAAAAGGATTTAACAGTTCCTATAGATATCAATGTTATATTTTTTAATTTGGGGCTTAAGGAGAAGATATACTTTTAATTCATAGAATTTGGAATGACCGTTATTATTAGTTTTAGGAATTAGGATTTTTTTCCTACCTGAATTCAGTGGAGTCTTTCTCATTGTAATATTACCCTCGGCAAATTTCTTCTGTTAATATGTAAAGAATTAATATGTAAAGAATTGTCAGACAGGCGAAAGGGTGTCTGAGCAGGGGCGAGATAAAGGATGAGAACTCCTACAGATGGCGACCGGTCGATGATGAAGATGCGAAATTGTGTGCTGGTCCCTGTGGTGGTCTGCAGTTTTGTGTGGGAGACATTTGTTGTCTTTCCTGTTTCGTTCACACCCTGCCACCTGCCGTAGCTATACAAAGTAACAGTACTTTTCAAGATCGCTGTTTAGGAAATCATGTTTTATATTGTCAGGAAGCAGATTTTTTGTTGTTGTTCCACAAAAGGCTGATTCAGGAAATGTCTCTCAAGGCTCTAAATTTGAAAGCTGACGTGCGTGTAGACACATATACGTTGTCAAATTAGGGAATTGGTGATTGATGAAGGAAGAGAAATAATGAGTAACTTGGACTTGTTTACGTATAGGTGTTTTTTCTACATGTGGCTGGGGGAAAATACATTGTGTTCTATAGCTATTTCCTTGTGAGGTTTCTCACTTGAAAATTGAAACTGTACCCAGATATAGCTGTAATTTAAAATAATAATAGAGGTAGTATAGTCAGTATTTAGAACATACTGACCAAGAATAATGAGACTTGACTGTATTTAGAGTGGAAGCTTATTATTCCTACTTACTCATGGTCCAGATGGCTGGGTGAACATGGGGAATTTTTATGTTTTTTTAAATGATTAAAAAAAATCTCTTGAGAATTAAGGGAACTGTTTAATTTGGAGCTAAGAACAAATAATAGCATATAGGTAAAGTTTCACTTTCTGAAGTCTGTTATTTGGAGGCAGGATCTGTGATAATGTTACCATGATGAGCTCCTGAGTGTAGATAAAATCATGCTTCAACACATTCCAAAGACTGTGAAGCTTGGGGACATTTAATTCATTTTAAGTGGCCCTTGCAAGGTCCACAGACAGCTGTCTGACGGTCTTAGACGCCAAAGGTCCTGGCTAACTGTGTATATATCTCCGCTTCAGTGACAGCCAGGGAGCCCTTCATTCCACTGGTTCTCAAACACTTTATTCCTTTTACAGAGTCCCTGGAATAAGCCCAACTTGGACATACTGCAGAATATTTTTATATGTTACCAGAGAGGACCTACTTCTGCCTCTGGTAATGTTCACCTTGGTTTTTTAGCACAGTCTTTTTAACGAGCGAAAAAAATAAAACATCTCAAAGCGTTAACAAAGTCGGTAGGAATTTGTGGGTATAAACCTAAGAAGAGGCAGGAACCACCAAGGTAAGCCTTAAGTACATTTTCCAATCTGAAAGAAATTGCTACAAAACAAATGTTTTGGCAGCCTCACAGGCGCAAGGGAGGCAGAGTCAAAATTTAGAACTTGTCAAAGATAGGCGGAGTCAAAATTTAGAACTTGTCTGCTGATTCTCTAAAAGACTTTCATCTTCTGGGTAAGGGGAAAACAGAAATATACCATCCATAGACTTAGGGCCAGCTTTGAATCACCTGTGTAATCCAGGGGCACTCAAGCTTTGAATTTAGATTATGGTTGAGTCAGTTTGGTGTCACTCCCAGGTGCCTGGCATAAGCAGTTGAACATTCTTTTGTGGGAAGATACTAGGTCTTAAAGTATTCATATATATGTAGTTGCGTGTGTACATATATATTTGTATGTGTATTTTTAAATATGATATCTAACACATAGTCAAAGATAACGAGACATATAAGAAAATAAGATATAATGAAAGAAACCCAGCAAAATAATAGACAAGAGAAGTAAGCGCACATATCAGATATTGAAATTATTAGACGCAGTCTATAAAATATGTTGTATCCTCAGAAAAAGGACAAGTTTGAAGATGTCTTCAGGACATGGGCAACAACAAAAAAGTGACATAGATTAGAAAACAACTACATAATTATAGACCTGAAAAAATACATCGTTGGATTTAATTTGCTGGATGTTTTACATTGATTTCATAAGTGATAATGGCCTATAATTTTTCTTACTCATCCTGCCCCTGTATGATTTGGTATCAAAGTCATACTGGTTTCATAAGGTGAGTTTAAAAGTATTCTATATTTTCCTATTATCTGAAAGAATTCTAAAGAAAGTTTTATTGAAATTAATTATGAAATTATTCAAATCATATGCATAGTAGCATTAGTATATGTGTGTTTCATAGACTTACAAGTCATTGACATTGAGAATGCATAAATTTTGGTCATTTACATAGTATTTTTATAAAGAAAAGCGATGAATTTAATTGTACTTTTTATGCTCTTATTCTCTTAAGCTCTATGAACCTACAGCTTAGAAAAGGCTGAGTATTCAGAGTCCAAAAATGATATTTGCATGCTATGGTCTAAAAAGTACATCCATACAAGTTTACCAAACAGTGTGTGTGATTCACTCTTTGATTATGCCTAAAATGTAAATGTGTGTAAAGCCACATAAGTATGGCTTATTAGCTTTCTTGCCTTAACAGGGTCCTGGTTTAAAGCTGAATCTGTCAGGCCGTGAAAGACTTTTGTCCATAGGGACCTTGAGAAGAGAGGACATTTTTTGTATGGACGTGTTTGTACAATAATATTCAGCCTGAGTCACGTGTTTTATTAATGAAGAGGCTGAGACATATGGAAAAAAGAGCTGAACCTAGAACACCTTTTCCCTCCTCTCCATCAGAGAGGATTTTGACATTTTATGTTTTAGAAAATGTTATCTTTTATATTCTGGCCTGTTAATTTTACGTTTTAATTCACAATCATATTGGAGTCTCAGAAATATGTTGGAAATTCTTAATTCAGTGCTGTAAGAGTGAAAAATAAAAGTTTAGCTAAATATCAGATAGCTGAATAGAAGTAATTAAAATCTCTTTCATTTGTCTACTTTTGGATATACAGATTGAACTATATCTCATTTAATTTTTTAAAAAACTTATTTCCTCCCAAATTCAAACACAATCTGAATCCCACTTAAGTCTAAAAGAATCGTACTGAAATAAGGCGCGTCCAGTGCTTATATTTTCTTGTCAAATGGAAACCGTCTTCCAAAACATGTTATTAAAATTACACATCATTTCAGCAAGAGCGAAAGGCATTTAACATGAGGAAGTAAACTCTCAGATTAGCTTAAAATCCTACCCAATGTTTGAGTCCCTTCAGGCATGGGCTATAAATGGCTGTCAGGCCCTGTAGTCTCTAACCTTTTTGATCATGCACACTGGTAGTAAAAGATTTCTTGGCATACACCTATAATACATGTATATTGATTTATTTATAAACGATTCGTGTGTATACTATTGTAATACATATATCACAAGTATAATAAATGGAAGGTTTAGAAGGATAAGACAAAGCTAAGTATAAATAGAGTTTCTAATATCTTTTCCTACACATCCTAGTGGACCATCTCGTTTGCTTATTTTGGCTAGAAATGATCTGCCTCCCCTGTCCTTCCCCAGAGATAGAGAATTTACAGCTTCTAGAGTTAGCCCATTTCAGGAATGGTGGTAATTGTGTAGAATGGTGGTTGGAATGAGTGGCTACGAGCACTTGGTAGAGAGAAGTCTCATATTCTTGGAAAGTTTTAAAACTTGATTTCCTTTCAAACAAATCCTCAAATTCTGTAGTGTTTGTTTGGCTTGTGACTCTCAGCCACCTCCGGTGTGGAGAGGAAGGGGAGGGGACAGTACAGTAACAGTTTCTTAATCTCTGGGTGCACTGGGGCGTATGAAATCAGTGGATGTGACATCATGTTGTCTGGCCAATTTCTATAAATATTTCTGCAGCTGTCATAAGCAGTGTATCACAAAACCTCATTCTGTCATTGTACCGGACCTTATAGCTATTATAAAGAGAAGAAATTTCCTGGACCAGTCCTTCCTAGGAGTGAATCTATAAATATGCCTCCACAGTGGTTAGAAGGGTGGAAATGAAAAATCTATTCACTCTGCGAAAGGCTATGGGCTTTCCAAGCTTTTTTTTGTGATTGTTAGGCACACTCACGTTAATGCCTTCAGCTCCCTTTCATTCTCCTTTATCCCTGAGTAGAGAAGAAGGGCCTCTTGAATAGCTGAGCCTTGTCATTTTTATTTTTTAGTAGTAAAGAACAAAAAATGCTGTCATGGGATTTTTGGTGAAAAATGAGAAACATGAGAGAAAACGCCTCAGTAGTTATATTTTATTCCATTAACATGTCCAGTGACTCTATTCATCATGCTTTGTCATCTTTGTCTATCAGCCTGGGGAGACAGAGGAGCCGAGCCTGGGGGTTGGGGTGGTAAGGTGGGAGGGGTTAACCTCCTTTCTCCCTTCCTTTGTTCTGTGATGACTGAGTACCAGTCTTCCCGCATCAGCATATCCTGCTTCACACCTCCAGGATGAGACAGTGTACCTGGACCATGCTTCATCTAGTACCACATCAGAGCAATGTCCATCTCTATTCATTTTTCTTGCTTTTCTGTCATCGGTTATCAGTTGATCGAGTGAATGTACTCTTATTAATGTCGTAACTTTGATCACTGCATACGGAAGCTTTGGTATAAATTTTGACAGAAAGTCACTTGGCATTCATGACGTTTGTGCACGTGCGAAATATAAACTTCTCTCTTAGAGACCACATGTTCCCCCCCATGACCATTCAATGTCTCGTTGTAAATATTTAAACACAGAAAAGTATGTTAACATCATGCCCAACTAATTAAAGAAGGTCCTATTGCTTTTAGTTGTTACCCGGTGACTGACTTCTTCACTGTCCTCCCTTGAAGTAGCCTGAAAAGGCCAAGACTGGTATAATGAAGAAGTACTTTGGAGAACAGTGTGGCGGCTTTTTCTTTTCTTTTCTGGTTGAGAACAGTAGAAAGGACCTAAAAATGCAAAGTCTCAAACCTAAACTGCCCTCCACTTTTTTTTTTTTTAAAGGTACATTTGCTAAAAGTTTGGGGGAAGTAGGAATTCCTTTGAAGTACCTGGCAGAGTAATTCCGTAGCATTTTTTATGTAGCGGTCCCCGAGGTCATCCTGTTGCGTTGCTCTGAACGGGGCACTGACTCGTGGCCGTGGACAGCGCTGCGGGCGAGAATGCTTTTCCTCATAGCCCTTCCCTCTGCTGTCATTTCTGTGCTCAGCACTGTCGCTCGCGTGGACTGGCTCTGACCAGTTTTCTCTCTCATCTCTTGGGAGTGTACTTGTTTGAGGCGATGAAGTTCTTTCTTAGATTTTTTCCAACTCCCGTGTTATTTTTTTCTTAACCGTTAAGAGTTGTGTTTTGCTTTTTGTTTGCTTGTGTGCGTTGTTGTATTTTAACGTACATTTTCCTTGACATTTTCGATACAGATTAAAGTTAGGAAAGATACTCGTTCAGAAAGATTGTTCTTACAGGAACTTTTTTATATAGATATATGTTTTTTGACAAGTTATGGATCCTACAGATTTCTGCATCTGGAGATAAGATGTTAAGTGGAAAGATATGTATCACATTGGAATGTTAATTGTGTTTTTAAACGCTCTTAAATCTAAAAGCTTCAGGAATGAGATATGATCCTTAAATTCCCAAATCTGGAATTAGGGTGAGAAAACTAAACCTGTAATAGATGGAGTCATTTTAGCTCATTTTTATGCTGTTAAAGGCAACATCGTGAGATTAAGGAGATCGTGACATGTAATTAATATAAGAAACTGTAACAACAGAAGCTTTACTGATATATAAGGGACATTGAAAAAGGAGAGATGAAGACTAAAAGTTTTAATCTGTGTCTCATTCTTTGGGAGAGAGAGCGCTCTAATTTTAGACAACTGGTCTGATGGCTTTTAGAGAGAACCATCTGTAGATGAGAGGAGGGCAGTTTGCCATCACTTGATAGAACTGATGCCTATCAAGATCCCATTTGCCCCAATTCTCTGCTTACTAAGCAACCTTCTGATCTCCACTTTGGTCTTCTGTGAGGACTTGCCCTGTGCAGATATCTGCTCCTGTTGTTTTGACAAAAATAGCTTTCATCAAAAATGAACATGTGGTTTTTTATGGTGTATAAATCAATTTGGTTGAGTTTGGTAGGCACAAGTCAGTTCCTGGGAGCCTAACTGGCATTTTCTAGACTGATAAAAATTACATTTCCAAATTCGAAAAGCTCCAGATCAAATGATTTTGTTTGAAATAACTAACCAGTCTTGCCAATCTTTATAGTAGAGTCCATGGAATTCTACTTAATAGAAACATAAATGTTTTTATTGCTATCGTCATTTTATAGCAAAGGGGACTGACTTACTGAGTAATGGCAATGCCCTGAAAATCTAAAAAAATATACATATGTACACATATATATGTAGTATTGGCTATTTTTTCCACAGGTGATATTTAAGGTACCAAGCTGTATCCTTCCCCTTAGGTCATCCATGTCCAGAGAGCACTCTTCTGAACAGTGATAAAATGTACATGGGCACAACTCCCACCGTCAACAGTTCTCAGAGGATCAGCCCCACCTTCCTCCACCCCAGCGCCTTGCCCTGGCCCTCCCTGTGAAAGCTAAAACTTCCCTATCCCCTCCTTTATCTTCTCAGACTGCAGCCTTGGGCTTAGGACCACTGAGAAGACCCCCAACTACACTTAGTAGTCAGTGCATTTAGTCAGACCTTCTGATGATCAGAGATTTCATTTCTCTGTTTTTTCCCCGACTCAGTGGCTAGTATGTTAACTCTCAACCATTATAGTTTGATGCTAATGTTTTTAATACTGTGTTAAATAGAGAAATTTATGTTGTTAGACTGTGCGATTTTATTAGTGTTACCTTATTTGTCGTTAGGTTGGTGGGATTTTATTTTTTAGTTTTTATTTTTATTTATTTATTTTTTTTAATACAATCTTTATCTTTACTTATTTGGACTTAAGAAAACTGGCCTTCGAACAACTTTTTGGCCGTACTGACATTCTAAGAATTTAATACTTTCGAATGAAAACTGCCTTCGAAAGGCTATAACAAAGTTCGTTTGGCTTCTAAAACAAGTTTTTAAAATGAAATTTAGTAATGTTCTTTTTTAAATAGACTTTTTTAGAACAAGTTTAGGTTAGCGGCAAAATTGAGCTGAACATACAGAGATTTCCCACGTACTCCCTCCCAGCATCCACAAATACAGCCTCTCCCACCGTCAGCATCCTGTGCCAGAGTGCCGTACTTGTTATTAGGGACGAAACGACATTGATACATCAGTATCCCTCAAAGTCCATGCATAGTTTACATTAGGGTTCCCTCTTGGTTTTGTATATTCTATGGCTCTGCACAATATTTAATGACATGTAACCACCATTACAGTATCATATGGAATAGTTTTATTGCCCTAAAAATTCTCCGTGCTCTACCCATTCATCCTTCTCTTCTCCTAAATTCTTAGCATCCACTGATCTTTTACTGTCACCATAGTTTTTTCTTTTTCAGAATGTAATATGGTTGGAATCATACAATCTATAGCCTTTTCAGATTGGCTTATTTAATTTAGTAATATGCATTTAAAGTTCATCCATGTCTTTTCGTGGTTGGATAACTCATTTCTTTTTATTGCTGAATGATATTCTACTGTATAGATGTACCACAGCTTATTAATTCACGTGCCGAAGGGCATGTTGGTCGTTCCAAGTTTTGGCAATTATTATTTAAGCGGCTGTAAACATCCATGTGCAGGTTTTTGTGTGGACATAGATTTTTACCTCATTTGGTTAAATATCGAGTAAAGTTGCTAGAACATATGGTAAGAGCATGGTTAGTTTTGTAAGACACCGCCAAACTCTTCCAAAGTGACTGTACCATTTTGCATTCCTACCAACAGTGAATGAGAGTAGTAATGCTTTTAAATCCGAAGAAGATTGGTATGTTAAATGTATTTTTGCCAACTTCCTTGTGAGGATATCATTTTGGCAAATGACTGTGAAGTTTGTAGGGTCAGGGTGAACGGGTTGACCGTGGTGTGTGACATATGCGCGTGTGCATGCAGGTCCCTAAGAGGGGCAGCTGAAGGGCGGGGACTTCCCAGAATCTTCCCTTTTCCAGAGTGGCACAGCTCATCCAGAAACTGCGTCTTACATTTTGGACTCGTCGTGGCAAATAGTCACGTTGTTCGTGTCATTACAGCACCGATGCTTTCATTACGTTAGTATTGATGAAAATATCTGTGGCATTCTAGGCATGTGCCTGGACCGCCAAAGATGGCTTAATTTGGGGCTTATTAGGGAGTGCCAGCCATATCTCAGTGCTGGGGGTTGCAGCGAGAACTGTGACTTTGGACAGAACTCCTCAGAATCAGGGAAGTTTCCTGGTGCCATCCCCCCAGCTCGAGCCTTGGCATGGACAGCGTCATCTTTGTCCTGTTAACCGTGGAGCAAGGGCTCTCTGGCCTTAGCACACACAGCTCACACTGTTAGCCAGATGCTCACATTCCTGCTGTCCGTGCTCCTGAGTCTCCCCGCATTTTTGGCTCTCACAGTGACTTGTGTAGGTGGAGGTCTTTGGAGGAAGCAAAGCGAGGGGATAACTTTCTGAATTGGCGCAAGGCGAATGAGAGAAGAAAAGATATTTTTTCCCTTCTTGTTATTCTGTTACCACCAAGGGCACATTCCATGTTGCTGTGCTATACTAGCCTGATGCCGTTTCATTGTGTTCGTGTTGATGGTGATCGAGTTGCCTTTAAAGTTGATGTTCCTTTTTAAAGTAGGAATAAAATGGAAAGGGGATGGAAGAGTCTCAAACAGCGCATCCTTACACCTGGGTGACTCGTAGCCGCTGTGTGGGAACAGGCGTGCAAGAATCGTACCCTCCAGTCACATGCTGCCGGACTTGTGCTGGTATCTTCAGGGACTGAACCTGTTGGGGGTCCTGCTCTGTTCAGGACTGAAGCGTTCTCATACAGAAAGAAGCCCCTTTGGGCTACCATCTTGTTTCTTCTGAAGGGATCACACACGAAATTCACCATATGAGTATATGTAAAAGCCAACCCCAAATATTCAGCTATTTCTCATTTTCCCTTTAAGAAGATTTTAAGTAACACAAAAATTAGAATTGTTTTTCACATTTTTACATCGTATGGAACCAGTTATTCTAATTCTTTACATATATCGTCGATATCAGGGATTGTTAAAGTAGCTCTTTAGCCATCAGCAGTTTTTCAGATCACACTATTTACATTCATTTCCATGAATAAATTGTTTGTAATACAGTGCTTTTAAAATTTGTATGAGATGACCATCATGGAAATTTTGTCTTAAGCCATATATACCGATTTATATAACGATAGTATCTATTTTACCATTTCTTCTTTTGTGACATTCACAATATAATCACTTTCCTGCCTAATAAAGTGTCCTTTAAAAAGCTTATTATTTATAATAGTCATCACTTTTAATTTTAAAGCCATACCTTCCAGAGTTAATTACATAAATCTGTGTTAATTTCTTTGCTTTTTAAAAAACAAAACATAACAAAACCTTCTGTTTGTTCCATATAAGCTTCCAAAATGTATATTTTTAATTTGAGGTCATTTCAAACTAATTCGATGTCCCCATAGTAATTTGTAGTCTAAAATGAAGTCACTGGGAAGCTTTGTAACAACTAGAATACAAAGCAGTTCTCTCTTTTCTGAAAGGGTAATCTAAGGGAGAACTTCTTTTAATTTTTCCAGGCATATGTGGTTTTCAGAACCAGTCTTTGTCTTTATGTGTACACGTATTCATTTAAGTTCTCTGTGGGTTTCTTACAAGGCTCCTTTTTAAAAATTCTGTCATCCAGAGTAATAGTAGCAGGCATTTTACTCAATTTATACAGCGAAACATTAGGAGAAGCACTGCAAGAAAATGCAGTTGAGCGTGTGTATATTATATCGGTCTATTGTGTCCAAAACATCTACTGTATTTTATTCAGAAGAAGAAATCTAGTCCATGGCCATGCTACCCAGAACAAGCCGGATCCTGTCTGATCTCGGAAGCTAAGCAGGGTCGGGCCTGGTTAGTACTTGGATGGGAGACCACGGAGGAAGACCAGATACTGTAGGCTTAAAAAATAAGGGATTGTAAGCTGACAA
Source organism: Pteropus medius (assembly GCF_902729225.1). Classification (NCBI taxonomy): domain Eukaryota; kingdom Metazoa; phylum Chordata; class Mammalia; order Chiroptera; family Pteropodidae; genus Pteropus; species Pteropus medius. The sequence goes on along the minus strand of NW_024349225.1, from coordinate 5,999,905 downwards.
GGTCCTTGCAGTCTGTGAGGTCAACCAAGGATTGATTGCCTTGCCTAAAAAAAATAAAAATAAATTTAAAAAAAAGAAGAAGAAGAAATCTAAATTTTTCCATAACTGCTTTTTAAAAGTTTATGAAATACCCCTTTGGGATCAGTCTGCCCTGTTTATGCCTTTGCCGAAACTTAGCTCATCCTGCTGTGTGTTGCACGCTGATTTACGGTTGCAGTAGATTGTAAACTTCTTGAGGGCAGAGAACGCATTCGCCCGTGTGTACGCCATTCCTTTAGGCATTTGGCATGCGCTTGGAAACTAAGAGAGTCAGTGCCGATAGCAGAGGTCATAAACATGCTTTATTAATTCTAAACGTGTGTAGAAAACTGGTGGAAATTGGTTTACCCTTGTGCTGTCCTTTTGGTCTTGTTTTCTACCACTTAGCCCTTTTTTCTCCATTCTCATATGCCCTTCATTTTCAGTAGCACTATTTTTTTTGAGGTCCTCACTGGACACTTAAGAACTGGAGTGTTCGACCCTTAGCATGGGTCCACTTAGTTTTTTTTTTAGGAGAGCTCTAAAAAGGGTTGGAAACAGCACGAAGTATAAACGGGCAAATTAAATGTAATGCCTGGATCTATTTAAAAATGTATAGACCAGGCCTGTTTTATGCTTTATGCATTCGTGTGATGTGACGGCCTTGCAGTTATCTTGCTGTGGAAAGAAGGAAAACAGGGAGAGGAATCTGGAGAAGGCTTCCTTGACTTACCGGGGCGGAATCACTACAGTAATGTGCTGCATGGCTGGTGGCAATTCTAATCCGCCTACGTGCACAAGTCAATGGGGTCTTTGTTCCAGACTTGTGGAAGGACGCCTGAGCCAGGCAGTGGTGGGAGTTCCGTTTAGTTCCACTGTTTTGTGGATTGGGCTCATTTTCAAAGGGATCCAGACATTTACTTTTTTCAAGTGAGAGAAGCAAGAGCAGAAAATCCATTCTTTCTTGCTACTGAAGAACTTATTCTAAAATGTTATGTGTCATTTGTCCCTTGTGGTTAGATGTGGACAGAGACGTTTGATTATATTTGTTTAGAACTGCTTCCTCCTTTGTAGACATAGAAACCAAAAGTTATCTTTTTCTCATTCAAAGATAAGGCAACTGTTTGAGAATCTTGTGCTCAGTCATTAGAAAAGTTTTAACCTTGAAAATGGAACCCTTAATTTGTTACCCTTTGCAGATGATTTTGTATGAGCTTACTCTGCAGCTGGGAATGTAGGACTTGATAAGGCACAGAATATGGGCAAAAGCCTCCTATAGGTTCAGAAAATTATTTAAGTCTTTACAGAACTGAAGTTAATTGGAAACCAGCTGATATTTCATGTCTCTGATGTCATTTGTCTTTGTGAAATCAGCTCACGGGGCATTTTAGCGTTTCTCAGGAATGTTAACCATCGGTACTGAAAAGATTTGGTGAGGGAGATATCCTTAGAAACGTCACTGACACACAAGGTTGTAGAATCAAGTCTTTTCGATCTGGACGTTAAAGTTCATCTTGTCAAAACTATTTTACAGATGAGAAAATAGACGTGTGGTTGCTCCTTACTCCCTAGTTTAGTACTTCTCTCACTTTGCATTTTAATCATTTGTAGCTTCCCTTATATATCACATGGGATCCCAGTAGGGCAGGGATCAAGTCTTATTTCATCCTTGTGTCTTCAGGTACCCAGCCTGCCTGGCATGCAGTAAGTTTTAGCTTATTTTTGTGAAATGAGTGAATGAGTGAATGAATGAACCAAATGACAAACCAGACTTACCTCGGTCACTCTCTTTCTCTTATTTGGTTGCTGCTTATTTTACAAGCCAAACTCTTCTCTCCCTTTAAAAGGCAACAACAAAAATGTACCAAAAAGTAAAGGGATAGCAGGTGACAAGGCAAGAGTCCTGGTCCTCAAAAGCTTATTTCTCCCTCTCCCTCTCCCTCTCCCTCTCTCTCTCTCTCTCTCTCTCTCTCTCTCTCTCTCGTGTGTGTGTGTGTGTTTGGTCACGGGTGGGTGGGAATATAAACAAAACGTGCAAAAAAATAAAAGTGAGACAATTCCATGTACTGATAATCCAAAAGTGCCATGAACATGAGACATGGAGAACCGAGTTCCTCCATATCCAAGTGTTTTTCTTTAGTAGAAATCTCCCCCCAGCCCTGGGCATCAGTCCATCAACCCCACAGAGAGGAAATCCTCGCTTCTCCCCTGGAGGCTTGTACATGCGCATGGTAGAAGGAGTTCTTCTGGAACCAGAGCTGCTAAAAAGAAGAATTAGTTCGGCAGGGTTCATAGCTTCTGGCCCTCTTAAGGGATGCCATGTTGATGAATGGGATTTTTGCCTTTTAGCTTTTGGAAGAGTTTTTTTTTTTTCTTTGATCTCGTTAAAGGCTGCCACATGCAAAGGCTCTTTTTTATGTTGCTCTGTTTTTAAAATAATTGGAAGAAGGTCTTGAAAGGCATCATCTTAAACTTTATGGCAAAATCCAGAAAACATCGTTTTATGTTAGAATTTTGACCTGTTGTGTGTAGTAGAGAAGTCAGCCTGCAGCAAACAGGTATCTGTGGAGCACCTGTTTTGTGCTTAGGGCAGTGCCCAAGAGACTGAAGTCGTGTTTTCCAAATTATGAGTTACAACTTCCTAATGTCATAAAATTAAAGTAGTGAGCTACGACTAACATTTTCTAACAAATGGAATGGAACGGAACGGAATGGAATATCCTAATGCATGATATTATTGCATTATTTTATCAGTGTGTCTGTGTGGGGAGAGGTTACAATGTAAAGTACCTCTTTTACTGTGTGTCGTGGTCAGAAAAGCTTGAAAAATAGTATTGTAGAGAATACCCAAAAGTATAGCTAGATTTCTTGCTTTGAATAAGTTAAACTCTTGTAGGGGAAAAGGAACTTACACAAAGGAGTAAATACTCAAGTATGGAATTGTGGTTTGGATAGTGGGTGCTGTGTGTTCCGAAAAGTAAGATGACAATACAGGTTGGAAGTGTCCTAGAGACAGTGGACTAAACCTGGGAAGATAGGTAGGGTTTGCAAGGAGCGAAGGCTAGAGAATGACTTAGAAATGGGAAATGGTAAATGGATAAAAAAAGATGGCAAGACTGGAGTAGGGGTTTCAAGTTTAAGCTGGAGAGTTTTAGATCTGATTTGGAGGTATAAAATGAAGCACAGTTGCTCAGCCTTATGAAAGCCTTGCAATAACACGCCTAGGGAGTTTGCACCGGATCAGGTAACCTGCACAGGTTCACGCGCTGGGGAGTGATACGATGCAGGGTGGGTTTATAGAATATTTTCCAACTCCTTCCTAACTCGTCTTTAGTCGTGGAGCTCTTAAGGGAATTTCTTCTAGGTGGGTGTTGGATACGGAGTCTCTGGCATCAGATCAAAGAGAGCTAGGAAGGACTTTGGCAGCTCTCCAGAATGTAAATAGAAAGGTAGAGCCGGTCCCATGGCGGTGCCTGGGAAACACTCCCGTGGATGAGAACTATAACTCTGTCTGTTTGAAATATGGTGAAGGATGGATTTGAAGAAAATTTCTTCTGATATCGCCGCTGAATGTTTGCTCTCAATGTAGAATGGGAAAGCAGATAAGAAAGGTTCCTGGTTTTGAAGTACTGGAAATCTGACCGACCTACCTGAAGCACACTATGTAAATAATTTGTCATGATGATCTCCTTGCCCGCAGCATCCCCGCAGTGGAGGTGGTATATACATTATTTATAAAACAACTTCGAGAGCGATCACAAGTTTCTCCTCCCTGAAAATGAACATTGAAATTCTTTACTCCTTTCCAATTTTTTTTTTTTGCTTGGGGAACTCTACCACTTTACTTATTTCCTGAAGAGAAATTTAAAGTTTCTGCAATTATAATGAACATTAAAGGGAAGGTGATTTAACTAGAAAAAGTGCGTTTAAACATGCCTATTTAGTTAGAAAAAGTATATTTAAACACGACTAGTAAATCTTTAACATTAAATGCACCGGGAATTTTGATTGACTTCTGGTTGGAAGTTTTGATTCTGCGGTGTAGCAGATTATTAAATGTTCTAAATAAAGGCTATGCTAGAGGATATTCAGTGTTTAATCTGAGTCATTAGGAAAAATAAGCAAACGCTTGCATCTAGCAATGCAAGATTGCTTACAGATAACCTAGGGAGGTTGAATACGTCTTAGATGGTTTGGTGGGGTTTCTAGTTTAATCAGCAATGCAATAGCAAGTCCGAGAATAGCCCATGGGAGGCAAAGGGATGCGAGGAACACAAACCTTGGTTTCTAGAAGTCTGTGTAGAGCGTGCATTTTCATCCCTGTGCAAAGAGGGCGGATGAATGAAAAATGAAAACGGGGTTATATTCGTAGATACTCATCCGCTCACAGTCAGTCACTTGTGGAGAGAGCGCCAGTTGGCAGAGAATTTTCATGATGTGAGCTGTCCATCCGCTCAGAAGGGCAGAAGCACAAGGATGCCTGTGTGAAGGACTGAATTCCTTCCTACCCAGAGGGCACGGGGGTAGGTTCTCGTGCGGATCTGAGTGAGAGCTGCTCGCCTTTTCCACTTTGTATGCAGTCTTCAACATGTCATTTTTTCTGTTATCCCAGCTGCAATCGATGTTTGACTTCGTTAATCGGTTTCCCTCCTTTCGCTGCTTTGACTGCTAATTAAGAATCCACTCGAGGTGGGTCTGAGAGGGGACGCCCCGGAAGGAAGAAACTTGACTGCTTCATTTTTGTGGGCTTATAAGAGCTAACGGTTATTATCGCAGATTGGATTTTGGAAATGAATTAACTTTCCGTCTCCTCACCTTTTACCTGCCAGTCTTTTTGCCTATTCATTTGCCAGGGGGGAAAAAAAAAGTGTGTGTGTGTGTGTGTGTGTGTGTGTGTGTTTCCTGTGAAATAATAAAACAAGTAATTCTAAATATCAAAGGTATTTGAATTGTTATTGATGTAAAATTTCTGAATAGACTTCCTCCCTCTTCTGTATTTTTCGTGACAATATTTTTTTGAAAAATTCAGATTTCCTTGGACCGAATTTTAAAACAGTATGCCCTGCAGAAAAGAGAGTAGAAGGGGTTTTAGTAGAAATCTTTGTTTTTATATTCTTTGGTTTCTTAGATCCGGATCAGCAAACCCTTCCCATGTCGGGCCACACAACCCAGTAAATATTTTAAGCCATGCAGCCTCTGTCACAGCTTCTCATCTCTGCCCTTATAGGCAGAGAGCTGCCATAGACAAAATGCAGGTGAATGGGCGTAGCCTTGTTCCAGTAAAACTTTATTTACAAAAATAGGCAGTGGGCTAGATGTGGTGCGCAGGTCGCAGTTTGCCAGCCATAGTTAACAGTGTGTCCTAAGGCTTGAGTCTGGAAGGAGATCGGATCTAATACGAAGAAAGTTTGTCCAATAAATCACGTGTGGATGTCGTGAGAGAATTAAAAATCCAGAATATCAAATCTGGACTTTTAGTGTCCTTGTAATTTTTCCATCAATCTCAATATCCCTGTTCCCTCCCCACCCCTTCCTCCTCTCCCTCTCGCTAATATCATTATGAATGTCTGGTACTTTGCTCTCAAGCCTATATGTATATTTTAAAGACATACCTGAAATTTCTGCTCTGAAAAGTAAATATGCCTACATTGGTCTTTAACCAACAGAATGTAACACCCTCCCCGAAAATGCCAGCACTACCAACACAGACTGGGATTAAACAAGTCTAGGCTTCTAGACAAGGGAGAAAAAAAAGTGTTTTCTTATCTTTTTGAGTGTACTGAAGCAGAAGTTAACTCTTTGCTTCCAGATTTGTTCCTTGCCATTGAGAGTTGCCGTTGGTCCGGTATCATTTTATTAAGTATTCGTAATTTGGGGGGAAGAGGAAGGAAGGACAGGACAGGCGGGTGAGGAACCTGGTTTGGAGGAACTCTCGCCCAGCGTCTGCCTGCAAAGAACAGCCCCGTGAGACCCCCAGCAGTAGCTGGGTTTTCTCAAAATCAAACACGTATTTCTAATTTGCCTGGAAAATAGCGCCTTGAGGATACAAGTTGGACGACAAAGGAAATTGGCATGGAGAAAAGTGCTGGGGAGCCTGGTTCCGTCGGCCCAGTCACCCAAGGCCTGGTCGCATATGGCGGGAGCAGCCCCTGTAGGGTGTAACATCCGTACGTGAGAACCACTGTGATTCTGGTTCACGTCTCAGGCCCGCACAGTTAACATTTGCCACAAATTTCACCTTGAAATACAAGACATGTGAAAGTCAGAGTCACCGCTCACGAGTCCCTAAGTTCATTCTGCAGTGCAGCCCCGAAATCAGAAGCCTTTTCCTACCTCCGTCTTTAAAGGGTGAGAACCAGGATGAAGAAGAGTTTACAGTAGGCCAGTATTTCTCAAATGTACATAAACATCACCTAGGGTGCTTTGAAAAATGCAGATTTGGGGAACTCAGCCAGAACCTACCAAAATGGAACTTCAGGGGATGAGGCGCAACAATTTGCATGTTTTCACAAGCTCTCTTGGTGATTCTAACTGCTGGTACTTTATCGCGGGCTGGATTATGGGAACCACTGTAGCAGCAAAGGCTAGAGCTGGGCTGGCTCTGCTGGGGAGGCGCCTTCCAGAGCGAGTTTTGAACTGTTTGGATAGCAGAGGACTCCTTTTAATCTAGATACGGTGACCGTGTTAATTCCATTATTGCTGTTAATTTCATTATTTTCTTCTTTCTTGAAGGAGGTCTTTGAGAAGGCTTTCTGGCAGAACTCATTGTGGACCAAAGTGGGTCTCTTTTTACTCACTCTAATTTGTCTACACCACCAGAGGAGAACCTTACTGTTCAGTGTAAATTCAGCTGCTGCACTGAATTTACACTGAACATCCACATAGCACACGCCGTATTCCCACCTTTAAAAGCATTTTCTCCTTCAACCTCTCTTCCCGCCTCCATCCACCATCTCATTTCTTTATAGCAAAATTATTTGGAGAATCGTCTTTGTTAGCTGTCTCCAACCTCTGCACGCTGCCCCCCACCTCCACACATTCTCTGGCTTCCATCCCTGCCATTCTTCCAAGCCACGTGTCGTCAAGGTCAGCAGTAACCTCCAGGTTGTTAAACCCAGTGGCCCCGCTCAGTCTTCATCTTTCTCAGCCTTTCAGGAGTTTTTGACTCGGTTGATCATCCTCTTCTTGGAAAAAGTTTTTAAAACTTTTATTCCACTGATTCTCTTTCTGCCTCAGTGGCTTCTCCTCTTGAGTCTCCTCTGCTGAGTCCTCCCCGTCTTCTCCATGTCTAAAAGTTGGAATATCGCAAGACCCAGCTCTGGAACCGTCGTCTGTCTGCGTTCGTTCCCTGGGCGTTTCCATCTGGTTCCACAGCTTCCAGGTCTGTTTGAATGCCGACGACGTCCAGATTGCTCTCTCCTGCGCGGACTGCTCCCTGAAATCTACACTTGTATATCTTAACTGCCTACTTGACATCTCCACTCAGATGTTTTATGAGCATCTCAAACTTAAAATATCCAGAATGGAACTCCGAATTTCCTTTCACTCCATGCCCACTCCCGTTCTTCCCATGTTCTTTGCCATCTTTGTAAACGGCACTTTCTTCTTTCTCAGTGCTTATGGCACAGCTTACACCTCGCATCTAATCCATCAGTAAAACTGGTCTGCTCTACCCTGAAAACATGGCCGGAATCTGATTACTGCTCATGCTTCCACCCTGGACCAAGCTACCATTACCCCGCGCCTGGATGGTTGCAAACAAAACAGAACAAAACAAAACAAACCCTGACCGGCCTTCTTGTCTTTGTAGTCCCCTCTATAACCTTTTTGTCAATAAGGCAGCCAGAGTGATCCTTTTCAAATACTAGTCAGATCATGTTAATCCCTGTACAAAATCCTCCGGTGGGTTTTCGTCTCATTCAGAGTAGAAGCCAGTCCTATAATGGCCTACGAGGTGCATGTGATGGGCACCGCCTCCTCCCCTCCACTTCGCTGACCCCCATCTCCTATACATCCCTCCTCATTCCCTCTTACTCAGCCTCACTGGCCGCTCCATGTCCCTGGAGCTTGCCAGAGTGCTCCTGCCTTAGGGTGCTTGCATGTGTCCTTCTGGAATGCTCTTCCCCCAGATGTGTTTCCCTTCTTCAGTGTTCTCCTCAAATGCCACATCATCCACATCGGTGAGGTCGTGCTGATGACACTGTATTAAATGGTACTCCTCCCCCATGTTTTCTATCCTCACTTTGTTCTTCGCCACGTCATTTATCATCTGACACACAAAATTTTGGTTTTTCTTTTTGCTTTTTATCCCTTACTCACCTCTCCCGATTGTACCCTGAGCCCTGCAGAGTTGGGCTTGTCTGTCTGATCCTCTGCTGTAGCCCCAGTGCCTAAAACGATGACATAGTGGGTGCTCAATAAATACTTGTTGAATGAGTGGAAAAAGTTAGACTTGGAATTAACAAGACCAATTATGGCTGTTAACCTTGACCTAATGGGTGGCTGTGGTAAGGAATAGAGCAATTGTGAAAACTGGGAAAGATGTGTTAGTATTTAAGATATTTTCTGGTATTTGTAGTTTTTCCTTTTTTGGAAGACAAAAATATATATATATGATCTAGGGAAATAAGGGACCAAATCTATTGGGAATTAAACTGGTGAGTAAAAGGCATTCTAGCAAAATGAAAAGTGGAGTATTCTGAATAGCTTATCGTGGTGGACTTTCGCTTGAATTTACTTAGCGAATAGTTGTTTAATAAATAAAAGCACACTATTGGTCAGCTGTGACTTTGTATATGTGGGGGGTATTAGAGTTGATCTTATTCTATTATTGCATCATTATGACTATATTAGAATCTATTTATTTTCTAGTCAGATTTTCTCACTACTTCATATACCTTATTCTTCAGTTATGGATGAAAGTCAATGTATAGCCAGTTCTCAATAGTGTGTGGGATCACAGAAGAAATGGCTTCCCATAAAATTATGGTCTTTTTCCTTTTCATGGCTTAACAATTATACATTTTTAAAATGTGGGTTTTACTTATGCAGCTTACATGTCATTGCCTCTATTTCTTTATTTCCTTAGCATTATAATTAACTTCTTTGCTTTCTTTATGCGACTCCATTAAATCCCACAAGTCAGTCCATTCCCTGTAGTTAGAATTCTTGTTTAGAGCTGGGATGAGTGGGAGTAAATGCTGGCTTCATTCCTTTAGCTCAGCTCAAGGATTTCAGGCATGCTGGTGACCTACTAGCCTGAATTAGGGCTGGTATTGAGTCTTGTAAGCAAGAAGTTCGGGTTAATATGGCGTATGCCCCATTCTTGGCTTAGAATTTCACTTGGGAATCTTGTCTCTTCTGGCAAAGATTTCAAATAAAATGACAAAGATAGACAAATTAGGATCAATTTATTGTATCTTTCGATAATGGAAACTATCTAGCCTCTAACAGTAATTCGCACCTATTTGAAATTACCCTCCAAGTGTGTTTGGTTAGGAGTTCTGATTCTCTCTGTTCACACTAAGGCTCTCTGACGGTCTCATATTTAATTAGTGTGTTAAGCCAAATCAGTTTGGACCCTTCAGTTTATTGAAGAGTATGTGGCATTTTGGGATATTGCAGTTGGGCAGTGCAAGCAGAAAGATTTTATTTTTGGAGGATTGCTACACGAGGTTAGTGCCATGGCCTTATTCAGCATTAGTACCAAGTGGTAGTTTTGGGGATAATAGGGAGAGAGTAAGAACTGTCTTATTTAGCTTAATTTCGGTGCTTCATAGAAACAGCTAGTTTCCCTAAGAGATTATGAGTTTATCTTCCCCAGATCACGCAGATGTATTTCAAAACATTTGTTTTCCTCTTAGCTACATTGTTAGAGCCATACCATTATTTTTATAAATAGCCTGTGTTGTTGAATTTTATTGGCTTTAAAAAAAGATTCAATATGGTTATCTCTACTTCTTCTCTTTTAATCTACTTGCTCTGTTATATTTTGGGTGACAGCTTGGAATCAAAACTCTCCATATTCTAGCACTACTCCTCTTGGCGTGTCTTTCTGTCATGAGAGTGACGTATGTGTGATGGGAAGAGCTTATTGCATACACTCGGGAAATTTGAACCATCGAAGCCCTTTGTTTTATTCATTGGAAAGGAGCGCCTTCTCAAACTGTAAATTCCATTGCATTCATTTTAGTAAATTCAGTTAAAAATTGGCTATTTTTAATTGAATTTATTTGTATAAAAATTGATTATTTTAGACAACGCTAGAAAGGTTACTTTTTCTTACTCATAAGCTGTGCTGATTTAGATGTACTTCCTATGGGATTGTCCCCTTGCACTGTAGGCATTTAGCTGATTGACAAGAGAGAGGCCATGATAAAGGAGAACTGAAATTTAAGGGAAAGGACCAGGGTAATAAGTTTTCAAAACCAGTCTGTTTTGAAGATGAGTTTTAGGCAGTAGCAACTAGCCTTTTAACAGGCATTTTTGTCAGCAGTCGGAGTGACTCCATGTACCCAGACCATCTCCACACACTCTGCTCGTGCTCAGCCATTCCTCTTCCTGCTTCCTGGTCACCCGGCTGTGTCTCCTTGAGGATCCCACATTCAGCATTAACTTGGCCCTGGGTCATCTTGCTTGGCGAGGCCGTATTTGTTCAATCTGTCTGCCCCAGTGGACCAGTAACAGCTGGTACGCAGCTGTACACTTTGTCCTGGGAACTCTTATTTCAGCCAGCAGTTACACTAACAAAATTGAAAACGTTTTCAAATAGTTGCTTTCCGTGACTACTGTTTGCGTTAACTGTTTGGAGGATCCCGTTTAGTAGCCTAAACATCTATCATCTCTACTGGACTTGATGTGCTACAACCGTATTACAGCTTTACGTTCCTAAGATCAAGTCTGACTGCAGGACAACCGACATTTTCTGATTCTAAGGAGTTAGCACATAAGAACAAGAGCGAATCGATGACTCCTAATTTGATTCTTAAGAATGAGCTCGTTTTCTTCATCTTAATTCAGGCCACGGAAGGGCATTTTGAAGTTTTGACAAAATTCTGTGTGGCCATTGTCGTTCATTACCTCATTGTAAAGAAGGCTGTTTTACAAGAAGCTCATGGAATTCTTCTGAGCTGCGCAAAACAGAGAAGCATTTATGTTCCCCAGCAGTCAGTACTTGAATCCAATTCTAAGACAGGAAGGGTTTCTTCCTTACTCAGAGCGATTAGAAATACTTCACCGCGTAGGAGGCTTAAGCGGAATTCCTTGGCTTGGCCCCGTGTGAACAAAGGCTGGATTCTCCTTGTTCAGGTGCCCCCCACCCCCGCCCCCCCCGGCCCCTTCTCTCATTCCCTCGGCCAGCGTGGACTGTAGGATTCAAAGCAGGAAGTATTAGTTGATTTTGTGTGCTTCCTTCTCAACATCTGCACTTGAATCTTTTTGTTTATGGACGAAATGTGGCAGGGGGAGCGGGAGGGGCAGTAGAACCTTCAGAAGCTAAATACTTCCCTGAGGGTGTGTGTCTCTCTCAGGATATGGTTAGTCTTCACGGGCATGAATGTGAGTTGAGGGATGGAGGATGTTCTAGTTGTATAGTTGCTGGAATACTTTCCAAATGTGTACTTAACTGATTTTCTCAATTGTTCACTTGGCCTCTCTTCCTTAAAGTCATTCGTTCTGTCTACTTTTGCAGTGTCCCTCAGTGTGAAGACAGTATAGTAGCTGTCATTGGACTGGACATCGAGACCTCATCCCGTTTTCTGTTCACCTGTCATTTAATTCGATCTTTGTTCTTTGCCAGCTGTGAAATGAATAGGAGGAACAGACAGAAGGTAGAACAGACAGAAGGGAGGGCGGTATGCCGAGAGGGAGGGAGAGGGAGAGAGAGCGTGAGCGTGAGCCGTTGAATGGAATGAAAACCAGGTCCTTGGTTTCTCAGTTCTTGATTATCTGTGGTTGAAGGTGGTTCCAAGCAGCAGAGGTAACTCAAGCCTTGACTCTTGCGCTCCATTTTCTCTGTTTGCCTCCTTATTTCTTCAGGTTAGATTCCAAATTCCTTGACGTAACACCAGTCCCCTTATCTTATTGACCTTCCCGTAAAGGGGGTGCTGAGTGCTGCTGTGGGAAAGTCACACCCGCACGAAGATGTCCACACGAGGCCAGGACCTCCACCCGCTTCCCAGCAGCCCTGTCTGCCCAGCAGGCCTTCTGCTTCACTGGTCCGCTTTCTCTGCTCGTCTCTACGGTGGCTCTGATGAAGTTTCTATACTTCAAGGAGTCCCCACCCAACACTCCCCAGTGGCCTTGCCCCCCAAACCCTTAGCAGGTACCATGGATTTTCACTGCACAGAAATAACAGAGTCACCAGCTGGAGCTCTTTCAACCTTAAAACCTACAAAGCCGTTGGCGTTTGCAGCCAGGTCGACAGCGAGGATGCCTGTGTCCGCCCGTGTGGGCCCGGTGCTTTCACCAGCACCGACTTGCATTCCTGTTTCCCAGCCTGGTGTTCCCTCTCTGCCGACTGGAGCACAGCAGCGTGTCGTGCAAACGCTTATCTCCCCTCTAAAACACTCAAAGGAGAAAAGTCTTCTCTTGGCCCTGTATTCTCTCCACTCTCATCTTCTCTTTCTCCTTCCCTTTAGCCAGATGTCGTAACAGGTGGACTGGACTCGCGTCTGCTTTCCCACCTCCTCTCGGCCATATTCATGCTCAGTTTCCGCCCATCGTCATCCCGGCCCGTGGGGCAGCTCTCGCCAATGTCCTTTGTGGCCTGAGGCCACCGGACACATTTTCGTCATTGTCTTACTCTCTATCCATCTAACGCAGGCGTCTCTCGTGGGCCTTCAGAGCACTCACATCCAGCTCCCTACTCGGTGTTGCCCCTTGTCTAGGTGACCCGCAGATGCGTCAGAACTGGCGTGTCCAAAATCGCGGTCATCTCCCTGTGCTGCCCTCCACCCCCGCCTCCAGTCCCGCCTCACCTCCTCTGTTCTCGGTTTCAGTGGGTGGGACTAGTCACCATTTGGTTGTTGTTTTTTTTAAACTAGGAAACTAAGTATTATTTTTAATCCTTCTATCTTATGGAATAAGTAAAAGAAGATTGGACAATGAAACAGAAAGTCAGCAGGGTAAAAGTAGGCTTTTCAGGAATGGCTCCTGTTCCCCATCACCCTCCATCAGTTACCAAGTTACTCTTAACTGTCTGCTCCCTACACCTCAGATCCACTCATTTCTCTCCATTCCAGCTGGCCCTCCTTCTTAGTTTAGCCACTGTCATCTCTCCAGGATTTCTTCCACATCCTAACTGTTTCCTCTACCTTTGGTCCTGCCCCGTCTAACCTAATCTCCACACAGTGGTCAGAGTGATCTTTCTAAAAATCAAATCAGCTCGCGTATCTCCTGATCTGAATTCTTCAGTGGCTTGCCACCATCCTTAAATCGCAATGGCTTTTTATCGCGGCTTCAGGCCTGGGCGCTCTGCTTCTTGTCAGCTCATCTCTAGCCTCTTCTTCCCTCAGTGTTCATGTCTGTCCTCTGGGCTTTCATACATGCTGTGTCATCTGCCCTGTTTGCTTAGCTAGTTCCTCTGCATTTCTCAGGTCTTGGATTTAGGTGTCACTTCCCCTAGAAAACGTTTCTTGACCTCACAAATCTGGATTAGATGACTTTTCTCCACACTCCCAAAGCAGCATGCATGTCCCCTGTCACATGGAATGGCAGTCTTCTGTAGCCACTGCTGGACTGCCAGCGGCTCTGAGGGCAGTGCGCGTGGCTGTCTTGTGGTGTGGAGCATGTGCTCCTCGACTCTGCAGATTTCCTCCTCCAACTGTGGCTTTAGGTTAGGATGAGAAGGACAGCTCCGAAAAGGAGGCTTGGTGAGGGAAGGCTAGCGCCAGCGAAAGAGGCTGCTTCAAAGTTTAATGCTAGCAAAGTCATGGCCAGCAGTGAGAGTGACCACATACCCTCGTTTCTTTCAGAGTGTGGCTTTGTGGTGCAGATGTTGGCCTCAAACACAGGTTACCCTGATCCATTTTACCTTCTCTCCTTTGATCCTATCTCCTGCAGGTTGGATTGCTAAAGAACAATGAGATGTCAAAAATTTAGAGAGAGTAGAAAAGCAAGGGTAATCTATAATCTGGAGATAGTGAGTAAGCCTTTGAGCATCCCAAGCCACCTACTCAGTAAAACTAAATTGTTTTAGCATTCTGGAATGTCTTAGATAATCTCTGGAATGCCATAGATACTGTATTATAATCTCACCCTCATTCAAATGTGATATCTTGACATTTTTGACATAGTAAAGAGATACAGGTTTAAATTTGCATTCTTTTAACAGGAGGCTTGTAAACTATATTTCCATGACCTTTGACTAGGCGAAATGTTGCAGTGCACGCTGGGTAGAAGATCCAGGCTCGTATAATGCCCTTCGGTAACTGTACCAGGTAGTTCCTGGTTCAGGTAGGCCCTCGTGCGTGAGTATATCCAAGATCCTGGTTCAGGAATTCTCTTCTAAACCCTATTGTAATACTTTACATTTGTCTAGAGTTTTACACTTAATCAAATATATGCAAGGTCTTCGTCTGACCTTCTAACAACTCTTTGAAGTAGGTGGCTCGGGATTATCATCCTCATTTTTACAGAGGGGAAAATGAGGGAGCAGAAATTACACAGCTAGTAATCGAAGGAGCCAGGACCTGAGCTCGGTCTCGGCATGCCGCACGCTTTGTGTTCCAGACTGTACGTGTGTGTGTTTCGTGTATATAGGAGACAGTTAATCAAGCTTCTCTTTTAAGATCTGGACTCTTTGACGGAATAGAGTCAAATATGGCTCATCATATCAGTCTTATGGTGGATAAGACTGGAGGGAAGGACGGAGCCTGGACTCCTAGCTTCCATGGGCTTTCTGCTCTTTCTCTCTCCTCCCCCACTACATCCTCGCTGCAGTTGAACCCCCGCCCCCCACACTCGTAGTCCCAGATCCACAGCAGGACGACAGCACGCCTCCCGCACAGAGGCAGAGGTGCTGTCTTGCACTGAGTGCAGGAGAGGCGAAGGACTCAGGCAGCTAGAGAGAGAGCTGAGGAGATCGAGCCCAGGCGTCACGTGAGCTCACTCCTTCTCCCCCCGCCGGGTTGAGGGGTACGAGGAAGTGAGGGAATGGCAGAAGTAAGTCTCTCCCTAACGCTTCCAAGAGTGCAGGATTTCCTCTTCTGCGGGCTTTGGCGGAGAGGGTTAGGCTGGTTCTTCCTGTGGAGTCAATTCACTTGGGGAGAAAAGAGTGTAAGCTCCTTGATACAAGGACACTTATGTCTAACACATCCTGTCCCCCAAAATCTATATATAGCAGAGGACTGAGCCAATACTTGTTGACCAAATGGTGATCTTCACTGCAGCATAGAGGTAGCAAAGATATAGTCAGAGATAGAAAGACTCAATTTATGAACGAGCAGTGATGAAAAACAGGTGCATGTTATCTCTTACCCACCTGAAGCCACACTGGCCAGCAGCCAAGCTGCCCACTTCCAGACGGTGCTCTGGCAGCTGCAGGGAGCTGCCTGACCCATGGACTCTTCTTCCAGAGGGACCGCAGTCCCCTGCCTCCTGTCTTTGGCTGCCCTTCCCCGACCAGAGTTCGCCTCTCACATATTCTCTTTTGAAGATGTTCAAACACAATGTCTCTAAGCGGCCTTTCTCCTTTTTTTTGTTCTGTGTCTTTGTTCGGCTGCTTTGTTCGGAATTTTTTTCCTGCTCTGGTCTCTGCCCCATATCTCAATCACTGTCCTTTCTCAAATTTATCTTTCTTAACCCGGTAGATAAGTTGCATATTAGTGCCAGTAATATTCTTCCTGCATCAAGAAGTAATATTACAGTTAATAAAGGGTGAGCTTTTTAAAATTCGGAAGTGCCCAGAAGACCCGTTTAGAAAGTCAACAAACATTCTTTGTTATCTTTTAATTAATTTGCTGAAGCCCCAGCATTAGGAATAAATGCGCTTTTTAATTTGATTTTATTTTCGTTTAATAGCATAAGTCCAGTACTAATATATGACACTTTTTCATGGCAGGCAAAATTTCAGCGATGTGCATCTTAAACAGGCTTTTATGAGCTGACTGTGAACTGCATATAACTTGTCGTTTCTATGGGGAAATGTGCACTGTTTCCAGGTTTAGGAGAGCCTGTTGGATGTGGCCAGCGTGTTGTGTGTTCTGGAACTTTCTTAGTCTGGTGTGCACAGGGTGGTCTGTATCTTCTTTCTTTACCAAGTTCCAAAGCAAACTGGGGATAGAGAGGATTTCTTTGCTTCGTACACACGACTTGCGAACTTCGATATGTTTCTCCCCCAGGAAAAGCCTTCGACATCACATACGTGCGCCTCAAGTTCCACACCAGCCGGCCAGAGAGCTTCGCCATTTACAAGCGCACGCGGGAAGATGGGCGCTGGGCCCCTTACCAGTACTACAGCGGCTCCTGCGAGAACACCTACTTGAAGGCAAACCGCGGCTTCATCAGGACAGGAGAGGACGAGCAGCAGGCCTTGTGCACAGATGAATTCAGTGACATTTCCCCTCTCACCGGGGGCAACGTGGCCTTTTCGACCCTAGAAGGAAGACCCAGCGCCTACAACTTCGACAACAGCCCTGTGCTGCAGGTAGGCCGCCCGCCAGAGGCTGGCTTGGAGCCAGCGGGGTTTTCTCCATCCAGGATGCGGGAAGTGGTGTGATGGGGGCCGCAGTCCCACTTCTGCCGTGAGGGCTCGAGGGAGTAGAATCTGCTCCAGCAAGACGGACAGTGTACTTTATTCTGCTCCCCTGCGTCCTCTGAGTGGGGGAAGGAAAGCAGTTTGCTCCAGTTGCCCAGTCGATGTTTGTTCTTAGGTTCTCAGGCACTTGCAGATGTATCCTGGGATATGTAAACTGTACAGATTCTTTTAAAAGTCGGACAATTTTAACTTCAGTGTGTGTACTTGAGATGGAAACATTTTGCTTCTGTCTTTTGGAAGAGAGGATTTGAACTAATCTTGTATCCTTTCTTACCTCTTCTTTGATTGGACAAAATAAAAAATATTTTATTACCAAGATGGAACAATCAAAGTAAGATCGTTAAGAATGCCACCTTCCTTCATTATGATGGGGATTTTGGTTGGGTTTATCTGGCACCATTGCCAATCAGTATGAAAACTCCTCATCACCTAAAAGCACTGGTGTTTGTGACAGGATAGAAATTTAGGTACACCTGGTATAGCGCTTAAGCATTGTGATAGAAACGTCTTCCTATTTAACAATAGAAGGAATTAAAGATTTCCTTTTTCTCGTGAATTCCGTGTGCATATTTCTTACACACCATAATAGGGAATTTTTCTGTATTGCTTAGATTTCTCTGAATTTTTCTTACGTTGTGTCTGTTTGATGATGCAGAGACTGGTGAGTCTCATGCCATGCTTGGCCCATTAACACAGAATTAGGGATGATTCTGCCCTGTGGCCAACGCTAACGTGTAAATGGGGGCAGCCTGTATTAATTGAGACAAGAAATGCTGGATGTGGGTTTGCAAAGGCTACGTACATTTTATGAAACGCTATTATGGCTTCTCAGTAGGGAATCCCATCCCTTTCGGAGGGTCTTTTATGCTTTCGTGTCTTCTCGTTCTTTCTCTCTGCAATTGATGATGTTTGAGACTCTCTCTCTAATTTGGCGTAAGGTTTTGGACAGTGGCAATAGAGGAGAATATATTCCTCTGTGAGGCTAGTTCTTCCCTTTCACTGTATCTCTGTAGGTCGCTGGGAATTTATAAATCTTGATCTTGGTAAACTCTGAGGTTACAGCAAGCAAGAAATGTGTTTGCAAAAGCCTTTCAGAAAGTGGTTCTTGCATTGGCAGTAAGAGGTGTTCCCAACGAACAGCAGGAAGAATGGCTGACGTCGAGAGATGAAAAAGCGAGAGGCTGAATGCCTAGGAGAGAAGCGATCTACAAATACCCTTTAAGTTGACCAGCCAGAAAACACTTGCTCACTTTGTTTCTCCCCACACAAATTACTGCGTTTTACTGTCCTGGAGAGGCAGCAATATCGTCAGTAGGAAAAAGCAGTTACGTGAAGCGGCTGTGGGTTTTCTGGCACCTTCGCTAACTGTATGCCTCGTCAGCCTGTCTGGAAGCAGTTCCCCCAGCTATAGGAATTCTGATGTTTGCCACTGTTTATTCCACAGGAACTCGTGAGACTAAATGTGGTAAAAATGCTCTGGGCACATGCAGTAGATTTGGTTAGCTGGTGTTATTACGCAGAAATGTTAATCATGTGTCTCTGGATGTAAGAGCTCTGGCTCTGATACCCAGTTGCCAAGGGGGTTCACGGATTTGACTTTTAGCTGATCTGAAAATGAGGACAGAAGCAGTTGGCCTCTCTCCTCATTGCTCCCTCTGCCTCTGTGGCGTGCCAGACAGGGAGAGGAGACTCTTCCCGGTTTTGTTGCATATGACCGTTACTAAGCACGTATTGGTTTAGAATAACGATTAGCGTTTATTGTAGCACTTTACTAGAATGTGCCACAATGTGACAAACATTGTGCTAAGCCCTTTAGATCTATTAGATACATTAACTCAGCTCTTATTATTCCCCATTTACAGATGGGGAATCAGAGGCCCAGAAAGGATAAAATAACTTGCCCTTAGTCACTGCTTTCAGGGGCAGAACTGGCATTCAAAACATAGACAGTCTTGCTCGAGAGTCTGCTCTTTTTAAGGCGCCCATTATGAAAAAAAAAAATTGGCTTAGATTCAGCCCTTGAGAAGCTTTGATTCAGAAGACCCGTGATAAAGGTGAAGGCTGTATAAGATATATTAAGCATTAAACACAAAGCTATGTTTAGCTACTTACGTTGCAGACAACTGAAAGGTCCCTAACATCACGGCCATGCGTGGGAGTTGTTCTTGGACTTCCAGGTTTGGACGTGGTGAGGTCATCATCTTTTCTCCCTTCTAATTACACGTGGAGGCTTCATGGAGATTCGCTTCTCTGGGCTCCCTGTGCTGTGCTTTGTGCCAGGTGTCCGGCATGGTGTCCGCAGAGGTTCCTCGTCAGGGGAATTTCTCCCCGTATCACGTGGTGTCTTCTGAAAACACAGACGCCTGCAGCTCTGCCCTTGCTCGTTACGTCTCTGTAGGTGATTCTGAGATGCGGTCCCAGGAGAGGGCTCACAGTGGAAATGGTACCTTCAGGCGGTTATATGTAATTTGCCACTCCAAACTTAAAAGTTTTAGACAACCATGATGTTGTTATTTCTCATGGTTCTGGGTAGCCCTGGGCTCACTCACGGGCAGGTGAGCTGGGAGCTGGGTCTCTCTCTCCCTGTGGTCTTACACCCTCCAGGAGGCTAAGTTAGGCTTCTTCACACGACGGCGGAAGTATTCCGATAGGGTAAGTACCAGCGCACAAATGCTTATCCATCCTCTGCTCGTGTCACGTTTGCTCACGTCCCCTCACCCAGCCCAGGGTCAGCGTGGGAAGGGAATTCACAGGGTGTGGACACTGGCAGACAGCATTCGTTGTCATCATCATCGTAACAGTCTACCACAGACGTAAATAGCTGCCTAAGATTAGCTCAGTGAAAGGGCATTTGTTATAAGTGCTTAGGTTTCCTAAAGCCTAGGGGAAACCCATACAGCCTTCATTCCTATCCTCTTGCATTGCCGTGATGGTGCACCTAGTGGTTTCTTCGAATCCGGTCATTTGCTCAGTGAATGTTATTTGAGCGCCTGCTCAAAGCTAAGCACTAGGTAAACTGCAGTGAACAAGACTAACAATGCCTGCCTTCGTCGGGCTTACAACCCCGTGGTGATGGTGGCAAAAACGGATGATATAAATAAAATAGGGAAGGGAAATTGGGAGTTGGGGGGAGGGTAGTGATTAAATGGGGGCGGCCAGGGAAGGCCTCACGGAGAAGCGAAATTGTGGGAAGGCTCAAGACAAGGACCGACACGGCTTGGTTCAGGCCAGTGTAACGATTTATTTCTTACACTTGCGTGTCTCTCCCAGGTCTGTCAGTAGTGGACTGGGTTTTGGAAGGAGAGAGAGATGGCACAAAACAGGGGGAGGTAGTGATATTTAGCACAGGTGTGGTGTTACCTGAGCTCTGTGCTGGTGTCTCTGACTGGATTTGGGGCGTGGATACAGGGTGGAGAGAAGGGACATGTGTACTGAATACCTAATGTATGTTAGGCGTTTAAAAGTATATTTCATTTAAGACTCTCAGTAGCCTTGTGAAGAAACTAGCATTATTCCTGCTTTGGGGGACTCCGAGTGGTAAAGTAACAATTTAGATCAAAGAAGGGAAGAGTCAGGAAGGAGAAAAACATTAGGAAATTAAAGGAGCCGTTGGGTACTGTAATAGATTTAATGCTGGAAGGACATGCGTTAAATGACGCATTAACTGTTGAGAAAATTTTGTCTCATTTATGTCTCTCCACTTCAGTCCCATTACCTGACTTTTCTGTTTCGTTTTTGTTTTCTGACAGGAATGGGTAACTGCCACTGACATCAGAGTAACTCTCAATCGCCTGAACACTTTTGGGGACGAAGTGTTTAATGACCCCAAAGTTCTGAAGTCCTATTATTATGCAATCTCCGATTTCGCTGTGGGTGGTAGGTAAGTAAACTGTTAAAAATTTTAAAAGCGATTGGAGCTCTGGTTTAGAAACGAATGTAGCAACTTGTTTACAACTATATTAATAATGTTGTTAGACCTCATTGTCCTAGAAACAAAGTAATTAGGTTTTCTTAACAATTAGTGAATTCTTGCTAAGCATTTAAGTGCAAAGCTATATAGTAGGCATGATGAAACTACTGAGTGCAGTGTAAGGCTGACGTTCACCTGCTGAGAAGAACCTGACCTCTTAGGATCCTACAAATGAATAAGGCAGGCAGTGTGTGAATATGTGAAAAATTAAATACTAATACAGTGTCATGTTTTACATAAAAAGATGCCATTTGTCAGAGAACACCACAGAACTGTCAGGCTAGAGAAGCAGATAGGCTCTAATCTGAGCCTTGGAGAAGGGGCAGAATTTCGATGAGTGGAGAGGATGTCTGGGTCAGGTGCAGGAGGGTGGGCTTGTGATGTGATGTAAACCTACGTGATCCAAGGAAAACCTCTTACATGAATTTGTATGTTGTAAACCAGAGAGAAGTTTGGTAGCCAGTGACCTTAGACAGCAGAAAGAATCTTGGACTTCCCCCACCTTGTATGAGACTATGAGATCTGACGAGCAGAAACATTATTTTTGCCTGGTATGGGAAAGTTGACAGAAACGGTAACCAATGAGAAATCATGAACATCTTTGGAGTAGGGCTATGATATCAAAACAGTGGGTTAGAAGGGCTAGTTGTGAGCGAGGTGAAAATAGAGTGTGCTCTAGAGAATTTAGAATCCTGTTAATGGTGTTGTATGGTGTAGGTGTTAGGTGACACATACCTGGCATGAGGGCGGTGACAGCAGAGTGGAAAGGAACATTTAGATGTGTCTGATTATGAAGGTTGGACTATTGGGATTTAGTCAAAGAGGATTTTCAGGTTTAATGATCAGGAGAATGGTGGTACCATTGAAGTAAGTGGGGAAGATGAGATGATTTGGGGAGATGATGAGTTTAGTTGGAGACATGTAAAATTTTAGGTCACGGAGGACATCTAAATTTGTGCAGCAGTCAAGGAGCTTGGGAAAAGCCTGAGAGCTGGAGATATAAATTTGTGACTCATCCTGGTTACTCTGGAGATCAGAGGTCCCCAACCCCTGGGCCGCAGACCAGTACTGGCCCATGGCCTGTTAGGAACTGGATGGCACAGCAGGAGGTGAGCGGAGGGCGAGCCAGCCAAGCTTCATCTGTATCTGCAGCCGCTCCCCAGCGCCAGCAGCACCGCCTCAGATCATCAGGCATTAGATTCTCATAGGAACACTGGTCCCTGGTGTCATATAGGTTGAGGACCACTACTATAGATGTTTCAGAAGTGTTTGGGTGTCTTACTGAGTGGTAGCCGAAGCTATGGAACTGAACGCTATCTTTGAGGAAGCAGTGAGGGGCTTGTCAGTGCCCTGGAGTGCACGGTAGTGCTCACCCAGACTTCCGTGAGCCCTTAGTTCCTGCTGTACCTGCATCGAAGGTGTGCAAACAGCCTGAGGAGTGTCAGGGGACCAGAGATCCATGTGGTGGTGAAGGATCCAGTGTCTCTTGCTACCTTTGGATCAGAAGACTTTGAAATCACTGTGGCCGATCATTGCTGACATAATTACTGACTTGTCATGTGCCCGTGCAGTCCTAGGCATTAAGTAAAGCAACTTCTTGATCCTCCCAAGAACTCTGTGACGTTGTCATCATCCCTGTTTTACAGGTAAAGCATAGAAGTTAAATTACATCAGTAAGTCACAGGACAGGGTCTCAAACCCAGGCAACCTGGCTTCAGAGTCCCTGCTCTTTTTAACCAGTGCCCTTGGCTGCCTCTTGACACGTGTGGCTTCAGGAAGTGATCGTACAGATGTCCTCAGATGTTAGAAACTTTCTTCTCTTGTCTGGTTAATGCCCCATCCCCTGTTAAATAGAACTACTTTTTTTTTTTTTTTCCTGATTTATTTTTTCCTCATACCACGCACTCAGACAGCTATTACTTAATCTGGCTCGGTTCCTCAGTTTACAGTTTTGAATGGTAAACTCAGGAACGTTCTGTGGTTGTTTTTAGTTCTCTGTGTACATCACGCGTCTGCATCCATTCCTGGGACTTGGTAGCTGTTTCGTATTTTCGAGCGTCTCTTCTCTTCCCAGGTGTAAATGTAATGGACATGCAAGCGAGTGTGTGAAGAACGAATTTGGCAAGCTGGTGTGTAACTGCAAGCATAATACCTATGGAGTAGACTGTGAAAAGTGTCTTCCTTTCTTCAATGACCGGCCGTGGAGGAGGGCAACTGCCGAGAGCGCCCGCGAGTGCCTGCGTGAGTGCCCCAGCGTCAGTCCGTTAAACTGTCTTAGGACATCCAGAGGTGGAAGAAGGAGTGAGCGCCTTCCACTTATTCCTCCTTGACAGGAAAACGCTGGAAGGCAGTGTTTCTTCCACAGTTTGGGACCGTAGAACAGTCACCTGCATACACAGTTAGGAAAGCCGTAGACGAGGGCAGTAGGCTGTAAATATGGACTGTGCTGCTTGTGTTTCCTTCATGATCACTCATTCCAGAATGGGGGCAGCAGCTTCAAGGTCGGCACTTTGCTTAGATCCAAATACTGGGCCAGGGTAGCCTGCTCTAAGATAGGGTTTTTTCTAGTCTTTGTTGCCCTTTAAAATAACCCTCTTCCTACCAAAGGTCATTTACTCAAGCAGCCAAGGTCATTGATTCACATGTGTCAGGTACGATGAGTTCTAGGCTAAGACTGCCATTCAAAAGATTATTTATCAAAATTATTTTTCCTTTGCCTCACAATGGGGAGAACTTCCTACTCCCACCATGCAGTAGTAGGTGGCTGTGGAAGGAAGAGTAGATATTAGTTTTCTTAGGAAAGGGTAAATTGAAAGAGATAACACATTGTTTATCTTTTCACAATGTCCTGGTTTATTCTGAACAGATAAAAGAATCTCAGGAGGAAGGAACTATGAAAGCATGTGGTCCTATGACTTGCCAAGGACTTAAAAATAAGAATTTTTTAAAGCAGCTATAATTTTTTATGTCTTTATAACTATTTCGTAATCATAGTCTCTTGGTAACTAAAAGAATAAGAAAGATGACATTCTGAACTTGCAGGAATTATTGGTGGAAACCTTGAGAAAGAATCGATACCTCAACTTATGACTGTTTCCGTAAGCTGCCTAGAGCAGATTTTCTTATTCATTTTGTCTTTCCCTCAACAAATCCCAGATTTGCAGATAAATTTTATAGCCTCTCCCAGGATTCTTAAGCACTTGCTTGGGTTTCTTTTACTGAACTGTAGTATTCAGTGTCGGAAGCTACATGACAAAGGCTGGCGAAGGAAAGAATGAAATACTCCTAAGATGTGACATCTAAATAAAAGTATACATGTGTTTGGAAAGTATTCTGTTTCGTGCCATGGTCCTATTTAGAGACTATCCAGAAACATCATGAGAAAACCGAGTACAACATATATTTGCCAGCTTACCACTAGCACATGAACTGAATGCTGTAGCTACAGGACTTCGATGAGGAGCTCAGTCAATTTGCT
This sequence comes from Pteropus medius, assembly GCF_902729225.1. Lineage (NCBI taxonomy): Eukaryota > Metazoa > Chordata > Mammalia > Chiroptera > Pteropodidae > Pteropus > Pteropus medius. Next base: position 5,975,683 of record NW_024349225.1, on the reverse strand, counting down.
TTCCTCCTTGGTCCCTTCAGCACTTCTGGAGGTTGTGACAATACTACAATATTGTCTTGATGCTGGAGCTGCTGAAGAGATAATTACAGCTGCCTTCTCTTACCAGCTGATGACGAAGGAGCCAAAGCATGTGCTTTAACTGCGGGTTAGAACAGTGTGGACACGGGAACTGTTCTAACCCATAGTCTCCAAGCACCAGATTGTTGAGATGGGGCTGGCCGGGTTGACTGTGGGATAACCTAGGGAGGCCTGATGGAAGAGAAACAGCTAATGAAGGAGCCAGAGGGAGCTATAAAAGCTCCTTAACACAACTCTAATTTTTGGTGCCAGCGATTCGAGTTTCTAAAATGTTTTCAAGTATAGTACTATAAAAGAACTGATTGTAAATGAAGGAAGAAAAAAGGAATATATATTTATATTCAAATATTATTTTAAAACAACTTCCTCATCTATCACAAGTCAAATAAAACTTTTTTATTTAGTGCTCAAGATACTTCCTATCCTATGGGCAGAATCAATAATTCTGAGAAAATCATCTTACTATGAATGTAATAAAGAATTTTGGAACTATAGACACTTGTTCTTAAAATATGGTCGTGCCCTGTAGGGAATATCGTTACTTGCTTAACGGATGACCCGGCTGGCATCGTGGCTCCCCCAGTGGATGGATGTACCTAGTGGATCTCGATTTCCATCCACAGAGGCACTGATCTTAACTCATGTGTCTCAGATTACTCTCCTCTGGATATGCAAGTAATCTGGCACTTTGAAAGTTAGTATCTTAATGTATTTGAACCATCTGAGGCCTGAAAAGTTCAGGTAAATTGAGGCTGGCATATAAATTGGCACTCAATTACCTGGAGAGTCCTTTCTAAGTAGAGAAATCCCTTATATTTGATGATGGCGCTATTTTTGAGAAGGATGAATGTTTCTTAGTAAGCCGATAACCTGGCTCTGTAAACCCTTTATCGACATACTGATTTTTTTTTTTTAATGAACAATGTATCCAGTGGTCATTCGTATCCCACCACCACCTATCTGTCCCAGGGACGTGAGAAATTATGTTTTGGTTTTGAGTCTTGGAAAACGCTATTCGTAAAGGAACATGGATCCGACTTAACCCCTGTGTTTCGGCTGACAGCCTGTGACTGCAATGGCCGATCACAGGAGTGCTACTTCGACCCTGAACTATACCGTTCCACCGGCCACGGTGGCCACTGTACCAACTGCCAGGATAACACCGACGGCGCCAGCTGTGAGAGGTGCCGGGAGAATTTCTTCCGCCTTGGGAACAAGGAAGCCTGCTCTCCGTGCCACTGCAGTCCTGTTGGTAAGTGACAGGAAGCATCCGCTTCACCTCGGGGGCCGAAAGACAAAATAGGCATCCCTGAGCCCCCAGACAGTAAGGCCGCTTTCTAGGCATTCGCACATGCCAGGTGCAGATGCGTGCATCGTCGTAACATGTAAACGGCTCAGGATCTGCCTGTACCCCGCACGTCCGCTCGCTTTAACCACGCTGAACTTCCAGATGATTTTCCTGCTGTGTATAAAACTGGGGTTGGCCTGAGTGACGATCGTGTAAATAATTAGCAGCAAGATCATAGAGACCATCTGAACTTCGATGGTAAAAGGTTAGCCGCGTCGTGAGCTCTTCCTTGTTGATGATTTTGTTTAGTCTGAAATCCTTAGCGGGCTGGACTTTTTCATGTTGGTGTGTGTTCAGAAATATTCGGTGTACTCTTAATCCATTCTGCTCTTTCAAGAGTTTGACCTTTATTTTTGTTGTTCAAGCTGGTATATACTTAAGTTCTGGACACGAGTCTGAAGGAGCCTGTGCTTTCCCACCGACACGTGACTGATGATTGTCCAGTTGACCATGCGGTACAGAGTGACTTGTTAGTGCTGTTCGGCACTGATGAGTAGGGTGTTTGTCTGGACAGTTAAAATGTCGTGGCTCAAAAGGGTATGATCTTGAGAGAATTCTGATTTAGAATTTGATCTTTATCCTCTCTGGAATCATGTAGAGTTTATACGCTGGCTTTCCGGCAATGTTTTCAGTTACCAGTTTTCTTTCTTTGACATTAGTTTTGCTTACATATCTGGTGGTTGACAGGCTCTTTAAATTTCAGGTTCTCTCAGCACACAGTGCGATAGCTATGGCAGATGTAGCTGTAAGCCGGGAGTCATGGGCGACAAGTGTGACCATTGCCAGCCTGGATTCCATTCTCTCACTGAGGCAGGGTGCAGGTAAGATTTTTCAAAACCAAAAGAAGGGGGCAGAAGCTAAATGTAGTTGATTCATAATAACAGACCTTGCGGCTTATGCAGCAGTTATGAACATTTTTTTCCAAATTAATTGTCAACAACATTCGAGACTTCTAGCTGCAATGATGATCCAGGATTGTTTTGTACAGAGATCAAGATATTAGATTAATATCTAAATGTAATGAGTATCCTTGACTGAAACCAAATCCAAGTAGAAAAAAACTTTAGGATTCATTTTGTTCTATTACATATTTCTTCTTTTAAAAAGATCTATTAACATGTAAAACAAAAGGTTGACTTGAAGAGTGGAATTTCTTTTCTCCTTTCTCTTCTCTCATTGTTTTGTTCCATTTCCCATCCAACAGGCCATGCTCATGTAATCCTTCTGGCAGCATCGACGAATGTAATATTGAAACAGGAAGATGTGTTTGCAAAGACAATGTCGAAGGCTTCAACTGTGAGAGGTAGCGCATCCTTTCTGAAGCTGTATTGTGTTTTCTTTGTTATCAGATTTCCAGTCCAAAAAAAAAAATGCCTGATTTTGTCTTAATCTTTTTCAGATGCAAACCTGGGTTTTTTAATCTGGAACCATCTAACCCTAGGGGCTGTACACCCTGTTTCTGCTTTGGCCATTCTTCTGTCTGTACAAATGCCGTTGGCTACAGTGTTTATCCTATAACCTCTACCTTCCAGACTGGTAATTTAGACCTTTCTTTCTATTCCCTAGAAATGTGAGACGACTCCTACAGTATTTAAAAAAATATATATCAATATCTCTTTGAGGATATTTTGATCATGGCAGCACTCGGTGTTTTTTAATGCACATGATTTTTCTTTTTCAGCTTTTTAGTTTAATGAAAATATGCATATGGTTTTAGAATATACTGTAATGAGTATAAATGTTATGTAAAATAAAGCAAAATATAGCTTCAGGGATATAGCATATATAGGCACTGTTGTAAGGATCCGTTTATTCAAAAACTTGCATTGATGTCTTTCCATAAACTTTCTGTACATTTTCGTGGTACATAGAGGACCTGAATTCAGGGTGTTTATGATGCAGTGGCTCTCACATTTTCATCCTCTGTTGCAGATGAGGACGGGTGGCGTGCAGAACAAAGGGATGGCTCTGAAGCATCACTGGAGTGGTCCTCCGAGAGGCAGGATGTGGCCGTCATCTCAGACAGCTACTTTCCTAGATACTTCATTGCTCCTGGTAAGTGAGGCTGGAAAGCATTCTGGCCGAAGCGTGCTCCCCTGGAGTCTCATTTTCACGATCTTGCACCCTTGTGTCTGCCTTTCCAGCGAAGTTCTTGGGCAAGCAGGTGTGGAGTTATGGTCAGAACCTCTCCTTCTCCTTTCGCGTGGACAGGCGAGACACTCGCCTCTCTGCAGAAGACCTGCTGCTTGAGGGCGCTGGCCTCAGAGTGGCCGTGCCCTTGATTGCTCAGGGCAATTCCTATCCGAGTGAGACCACTGTGAAGTACGTCTTCAGGTAAGACCATCTTCTCTGTAAAATCTGACATGGCCAGAATTATGAAAGTGGTTTCTTTATATAAGCTTATTGGGCCTCAAGGTGAATATTGAAGAAAACTTCTTGTGTTTGAGAGGGACTTTGTGAGAGGGAGCCTTCCCTGTGCTTATTTATCCCCTTGTCAATTATACTGTCAGAGCAGCAGGCTCATTGACTTGGTTAGATCGTCAGAGTATTGCATTGTCGGTGGCATAACCGAGTGAGAAATACTTTCTCAGCACCCAGAACTGTCCTTCCAGAATTGGCCCTTTCTTTCTCTCCAGGCTCCACGAAGCGACAGATTATCCTTGGAGACCTACGCTGACCCCTTTTGAATTTCAGAAGCTCCTTACCAATTTGACCTCTATCAAGATCCGTGGGACCTATAGCGAGAGAAGTAAGTTATGATATAATTTAGAATTGTTTAAAAATACGATTAGGTAGAAGGATTCATAATAATGCAGTTTATTTCCAAAGTCCTAATACTATAATACGGAGCCCAAGGAAGTGGTATAAACTACCTCGTTATACATGAATTATGTATAAAAATGATGTATTTTTTAAACGACTTTCAAGGACCTGGAGAAAATTTGCTAAAATTAGTAAACAGCATTGTTTTATAATGAGTAAGCCTATTGCAATTACATTACATATAAATAGATTCTTCTAAGAATTCTAAATGTAATTCTCTTGGCTTGCATTGCTCAGCCTTCATTTCTTTTTATTTATTGCTATGTAATTATCAAGGCTTTTAACCATTGGCTAAATTATGAATAATTATAAATTACCGAATGACCATTCGTTATAATTTTAGATAAACAAAGCTGTTTTAAGGATGCCTTTAAAATTTTTTTTTATAAACTTTTTTTTTTTTTTTTTTTGAGGACCTTTTTCTGTAACAAAGTAAAACTGTTTGGGGAAGGTGAGTGTGACCGGTGGTGTGGCTGTGGGTGTAGCATCAGCAGTTTGAGTGTGTTGATTTCTTTTAATTAACATACATTTTATTAGTTTCAGGTGTACAATGTCATGATTCAATATTTGTCTCTATTGAGAATTGAGAACCACAATCAGTCTAGTTAACATCTGTCACTATACATAGTTACAGAACTTATTTCTCGTGATGAGAAGTTTGAAGATTTACTCTCTTTTAGCAACTTTCCAACATGCAGCGCAGTATTAATAACTATAGTCGCCATGCTATATATATCACATCCCCGTGACTTATTTATTTTATACCTGGAAGTTTAGGCCTTTAGATTCCCTTCACCCATTTCACCCCTCCTCCCCCCAGCAACCTCCAATCTCTTCTCTATATCTATGAATTCATTGTTTTGTTTTGCATTTTTCTTACAGACCACATTAAGTTAGATCTATGGTATTTGTCTTTCTCAGTCTATTTCCCTTAGCATAATGCCCTCAAAGTTCTAAGATGTGTTGATTTTTGAGAAGCCTGCATGAATAGCTAGTTGAAAATGTCTTCTAAGTAGTAGTTAGAAATATGGATCTAGGGCTTAGAAAGAAGTTAGTACTGGAGCTCTAGAATTAAAAGGTTGTCGACATATGGGCAGCGATTTTTAAACCTGCAAATAGGACAGAAAATATAGAAATAGAAAAGAAGATGTAGTTCTGGAAACCTAGCTATTTAAGGATCATGACCTGAGACTCTAGAGAGAAATAAAATTTTAAGGAGGAGAAACAACAAGATTAGGAAGATAATACCATTGGATTTTGGACTGAGTGACTAAGGAGTCATTGGTGAGGTTTTGGTCTGTTTTTGTTTTTAAGAAGTATTGAAACCGAAGTTAGATTGTCATGCTTTGATAAGTAATTTGAAGATCAAGAAGTAAAATAAAGGTTATTCTTTTAAGAAGTTTGGCTGCAAGAGAAGAAAAAGAGACGGACTGATTGGGGAGCAGGGACAAGATTGAAGGAAGAGTTCTTTCAGGGCGGGAAGACTTAAGGATGTTTAAAGTTGGAGGCACATTAACCCGTGGAGATGTATCTCAGGATCTAACTGTTGGAAAAAACAAAACAAAACAAAACACAACCATAAACATGTTAGAAGTTCACTAAGTTCAAGGCAGTCCTAGAAGAGACATCCTTTAGCCTCAGGTTGTCAACTGCTACGAATTATATAAGCAACAAGTGGTATTTCGTAACATGGGGAAAAATACTTGAAACATAGTCTGCGAGAGACATGAGTAGAATGGAAATTAAAAGGAGACATGAGGACATCATCAGGGCCTGCCTCTTCCACAGGATGTCCCTGCCGAGGCTGTCACAGGCACTGTTAGGTTAGATGGACCATCTGTCTAAGCCAGTATGAGGCTTTTTCTGTTCTTATTTTCTTCTGGAAATGGGAAAGCATTGTGATATGTGGCATAATGGCTTTGGAATAATTGCATATTTGTCAAAGTAGCCCTGAGCGTTAGAGCTTGTTATTTTCGCTGTCTTATACAGCGCGAAAAATGTAATCGAGTGGCGCCTGTTGACAGGTGCTTTCGCTGCTTCCTCGTCCTGCAGGAGCAGAACAAAAACATTGCTTAACGGCGACAGACCTAAACTCTTTCCGTTCCCCACATGCTTGCTCTGATCCCTAATTGTCCTGGGTTATTATTCAGTGCCTTTGATTTTTCATGTTGGTGATTGGAAGAACTATAAAATCCACCAGTCCGTGTGTGTGATTCAAAATATGAGTGTGCTCTACCATCATTCCAGACACTTATCAGCACCAGGGACCACATGATTGTTCTAAATGCTATTTTCTAGTTGTCCTCTCGAATAAATGAAATAAAGTAATGGTTGATCGTCTCTGGTATTTTGGGTCTGGTTACTCTAACGGTCTTGACGTTTCGTGAGCTTTTAGAAACCGGAAGCCAGCTCAGTGATTGTTTTCACACCACACGCAGGTGCCGGATATTTGGACGATGTCACCCTGGCAAGTGCCCGTCCTGGGCCTGGGGTCCCTGCAACGTGGGTGGAGGCCTGCACCTGTCCCGCGGGGTACGGAGGGCAGTTCTGCGAGACGTGCCTCTCGGGCTACAGAAGAGAGACTCCGAGTCTCGGGCCATACAGTCCGTGTGTGCCGTGCGCCTGCAACGGGCACAGCGAGACCTGTGACCCTGAGACAGGTGAGAAGATGACCTCCGGGGGCCGCTAGACCTAAATTCTCTCTAGCAGGTCGGGGGGAAATGCCCGTCGTCTTACTCGCTTGCATCCTTGCCCGTGTTCTCATGCCTGCTCTCCAAATAGGTGTTTGTAACTGCAGAGACAACACAGCCGGCCCGCAGTGCGAGCGGTGCAGTGATGGGTACTATGGAGACTCATCCCTGGGCACCTCCTCCGACTGCCAACCCTGTCCATGTCCCGGGGGCTCAAGTTGTGCCGTTGTCCCCAAGACACAGGAGGTGGTGTGCACCAACTGTCCTACGGGCACGACCGGTGAGTCGGCTCTTCCCGACCCCTTCAGGGTTCCACCCTATAAAAACACCTCGGGAGGATGGGCTTCGGCGCAATGATGACGGTTTTCCTAGTAGGCAAAGGTTTATTATGGATTTATAAACTTCATGGCAGGTGCTAACGACAGCTAACATTTTTATGGCCAGGTACTTTTCCGAGCACTTTAACGTGTCCTGCCTCCTTAATCCTCACGAGCCTGTGAGGTAGGTTCTGCTGCGATCCCCATGTTCCAACCAGGGAAACTGAGGCATGGAGACGTTAAGTTACATGAGCAAGGCTGCAGGCCAGCCACTGGTGGGGCTGGGCTCCGGGCTCCGGAGGTGATGGTGGCTGTGGTGTGCTCCCCCTCCCATGACGAGAACCCAAACGTGATTTTTAGTTTGTGGGGCTATCCTGGGATTCTTGATGTAAAGTGGTGGTTTTTCAATTCTTAACATTCTTTCTTTAACAGTCCCTTCAGTGTATCAAAGCCCATCACGTTTAATTGGGAAAACATGGGGTTTTTTAAATAGCTTTGGATAGGCCTGTATTCCCATCTGCGATTCTTTTTTTTTTTTCCGATAAAAACATAAATCTAGCTCTTTCCTAGAACTGCCCAGGGCTGACTGGCCGAGGAGCCCGCGGCTCACCAATGACTGTAGTTCTCATTTATCCGTTGGCTGCAGCCCCCACACGACGGAGAGGTTCTGTCCAGGCTTCTGATACCGCCTCCGACTCCGTTACAAGCTCTTTGTTCCCAAGATATTGCTACAGAGCATGAAAATAAGTAAAAAGCCGAAACACTGAGCTAATCATCTGTATCTCTTATGTTTCATCGAAACATTCTTTAAGCGTTGGGGAACGTCCAAAAGCCCCTTCGTATTTCCAGTGCTTCACCGACCCCACGCTGAGCACAAGGTCATGGCAGCACACAGAGGTTCAATCATTTCCTTAAGGTAGTTGAGAAAATACGGAATCAAAATTAGTGCGGAATTTCTTTCTTTTTTTTTCTTCTTTCTTTTTTTTTCTTCTTTTTAAAAACAGTGACTCAACAGTCTCACGCAGGCTTCTCCAGCCTCACGCATCCAGTCGCTCACTCTGCTCCAGCCCCTCCTGGGCTTCTTGTCATCCCTCAGGTGTGACAGACTCTTCAGCCTGCCGTATGCTGTTCTCTTTCTTTAGAGTGTTTAGTCCGCTTTCTCTTCCTACCCACACCTCCCTTTTCTTGGCCAGCTTCTGCCTCTTCGGTGGGGCTGGGTTGAAACATCACTCTCCCAAGAAGGCTTTCCTCTCTGGACGCCCCCTGCCCTCCTACCCCAGGTCCCTAGGGCCCTTTGCTGTGTGGCGTCTAGTAAGTATCCCATTTGCTCTGAGACAAAAGGTGGACCGACTGTAGCTACCAGAGTATTTTGTGGAGTGAGTGCTTCTCATGGGCTAACTTGTAAGTTCTGGTTTAGATTTTCTACCAGATTTTTTAAATTAAGTTTTATTCAGCACAGGTTTCAAGACATTTTAAATATGGACCGAGATTAGCTAAATTATCTGATGCAAAAGCAGAACTGAAATGCTGCCTTCATCCTAATCTGGAGAAAGATCTTGGGTGAGGGCCCGGTAACTGTTTACGGCAGAGAAGGGTCCTCCGCTCGCCGTCCTCTCTCAATACCCTGTTTCTCCCCCCGCCCCACCCCCGGCCTCTGTCCACCTCATCAGGGGTCTCCGTTTGCCGACCGCAGTGGTCAGTGTTCGGTCCTCAGCTCACCCAGTGTCAGTGACGCCGGACGCCATTGACTGCTCACATCGCTCCCAACGTTTTCTCCGCTTGCCTTTTTTGACACTTCTCTCTCCTCGATTTCTTCCTCCCTCTCTTCTCTTGGGTCTCCTTTGATCCCTTCTGATTCTTAGCCTCGGGCTTTCATGTCAGCTTTAGGTGAGCAGACCTCATCTTTAGTTTTCCAAGCCTCTCTGTGCTGTGACTGTGAAATCTGTCTTCAGCCCGGCCTGGCTGCCTCCTTGCCGTGTCCACTCGGACGGTCCCCCCGCCCGCCCATGAGATCTGCTTGCCCTGCATCAAATGCCATTCGAGTCGAGGCACATACGGAAACCAGAGAGGCAGGAGGATGAGGGCAGAGTATTTATTCCAAGGCTTCCTCTCAGCTCCTGGCATGTGCCCTTCAAACAGCTCTTTCTAGAAAAGCTAGAAACCGTTAGGTTCTGGTGATTGCTCTCTCCACCCATCACCTGAGGCCCAGGTTACGGAGCCCCCCTGTTCAGTTACTGCCCAGGTACCACACCGTCACTCTGTCCATACTTCTGTAGATGGTACGTACCTTTATCAAACTCTCCTCAAGTCTTGTGGATTTCAATGTGCCAGTTATTTTCTGCTGTGATCTGGATTCCGATGGCTAAAGGAATCTGAAATTTAAGCAAATCCAAGCTACATCTTCGATTTTTCTCTTTCTCCAAGCCCAACCCTGTTCCTTCCCCAGCTGCTCATCTCAGTAAAAATACCGCTGTGCACCTGGTTGCTCAAGCGAAAATCCCAGGCACATCCTTGATTATTCTCTTTCCCTTCCCAGAAGCAACCAACCAGCAAGCGTCATCGATCGTATCTCAGATCTTTCCACTTTTCCCTCCTTCCGCCGCCACCGCCCTGGTCCACGCCACTGCCATCTCTGCCTGCATCGCTCTGCAAACCTACAGTCTGCTCTGCACGCAGCAGCCAAGATAATACTTTTGAAATGCAAATCAGATCTCATCACTTTTAAAACATTCCAGGAGCATCTCGCTGCACTTTAATTTAAACCCACTTCCTTCTTGTGGTCTAGGCGGTTGGCTCTTACTGTTTCCACAAGCTTGTCTTGCTTTTCCGGAACATTCTTCCCTTGGATATTCTCATGGCTGGTTTCTTCTGTCTTTCCATTGTCATCCGAAGTGTCTCCTCTTTATAGAAGCTTTCTCTAACCACCCAATCTAAAGCAGCCCTCACCCCACCATTCTGTCATGTTGCTCTGTTCTGTTTAACTTTTTATGCCTGTCCCTAACTGAAGTGATCTCATTTATTGATATGTCTGTGGATTGATCTCTCCCTACTGCGATGGCGACCTTGTCTACCTTGATCACCACATCATTCTGACAACCTAGAGCATGCCTGTAATAACAGACTCTCTGTAAGCATTTGTTGAATGAATAAACAAACAAACTTCTGTTTTTATGGAAAGCTAGCTCAGGTTCTGTTGGCTACAAAAATATTAAGAACCCAACGTGAGCTAATAATGGTGGGCAAGTGGAATGGGGAGGATGAGGAGCGAGGGGTTTAGTACAGTGGAAAGGGCCCTGGGTTCTACCTCTGTCTCTCCGACTCTCGGCTGTTTGGTTATGGACAAATTACTTAACCTCTCTGTTCCCTCGTCTGTAAGAGAAGTGAGTGGCAAATGATAATCTCCAAGTTCTCTTCTAAAATGCTCTGATTCTGTGCTGGATGGCGCTGCTCAAACAGAGATTCTCATGTGCCCTGATCTTTTAAGGGAATGTGCTACCCACCCTGTTATATAGGAGATTTATGATATCGAGTCATCTTTCATCTTTCTTGATATCATCAACAAAAACAAACATATGAATGTTAACCCCAAGCCTGACTCATTGATAAAGCACTTATAGTGTATGATTTGGGGTAATCCTCAGAATAATTGAAGTGAAGTGGACAAACCAGGTGCTATCTTTCTAATAAGGAAATAGAGTTGTGCCCAAAGTCACTCCACTGGGCTGGCACGATGCCAGGACCGCAGCCCACGTCCTTGGCTCTCCTAGGCCACATCCACTGCACCACGTTGCCGTGCGTCTGACGGTTACACTAGACTTTTTGTAACCAGTGGCAGTTTGTAAAGCAGACTTTTTGTAACCAGTAGCACCAGAAGTGTCTGAGGCCTTTCTTTCGTAACGTCAGATTGTCTCACGGCCCAGGTAAGAGATGCGAGCTCTGTGACGACGGCTACTTCGGAGACCCTCTGGGTAGAAACGGCCCTGTGAGGCTCTGTCGCCTGTGCCAGTGCAATGACAACATCGACCCCAACGCAGTTGGAAATTGCAATCGCTTGACGGGAGAATGCCTGAAATGCATCTATAACACTGCCGGCTTCTACTGTGACCGGTGCAAAAATGGATTTTTTGGAAATCCCCTGGCTCCCAATCCGGCAGACAAGTGCAAAGGTAACCAGCCCTCAGCTAGGCTCTGCCACAGTTTTGCTCATTTATTCTGAGAATTCATCGCGTGGTCGCTTTCAATATTTACAGTTGTCTGGTCTAACACAGCACTGTTCAATAGCAGTGTATCCGAACCACTTATGTAATTTAAATTTTTCCAGTAGAGACATTAAAGAAACAGGTGAAGTTAATTTTAATATTTCATTTAACCGAACATATCTGACATGATCAATAATAAAGTAATTATCGAGATGTATGGTTTTTCTCCCCCCACACCAAGTCTTCAAAATCCAGTGTGTAGTTATGTACAGCCCATCTCAAGAGCAGCCACGTTTCAGGTGCTCAGTAGCCACAGGTGGCCGGTGGCTGCCGTATTGGACAGCACGAGGGAAGAGTCCATTTGCATTGTTTATGTTTTAGTATCTCTCTCAGGCGACTTATATCTTTCGCTGTCCTTGTCTTCCTGCCTTAGCCTGTAATTGCAATCCCTACGGGACCACGCAGCAGCAGAGTAACTGTAACCCCGTGACTGGGCAGTGTGAATGTCTGCCTCACGTGACCGGCCGGGACTGTGGATCCTGTGACCCTGGGTTCTACAACCTGCAGGGTGGGCAAGGCTGTGAGAGGTAAGACATCAGGTCCCTTCGGTGGAAGTCATCTTTGCTTTTCTTATTGAAAGAGGTCAATTTTTGTGAGTTATAGCTGGCTTGACTTTGTTCAGGACTGATTTGAGTGGCTCATACAGGCAAGGCGCCCTCCGAGGCAATACTGGACAGTCGTAACTGAGCTAATAGGAGGAAAGAGTAGAAGGCAGTGGCCCCGGCTGTGTGAGTCACCTGACCAACATTAAAAAAAGAAAAAAAAAACCAAAACCCCACAAATTACAAGGTCCTTTCTGAGATGCTTAGAGTCAGACCTTATATGGTGGCAATGGTGGCTGTTGGCGACTCCTGTTTTCAAAGCCGCTGGTCACTGGTGGCCTCTGTGGCACCAGGTTGGAGAGCCGCTGGTGGCGGTTTTACTAGCAGAACACGTGTTTGTGTGGGGTAGGTTAGAAAAGGGGTTCCGAACAGGACCCATGGAAACTACTGGAACCTCAGGGCCTTTATAGCCCTGAACATTTTGTTTTCTAATACAGATTCCGTCAGACCTGTGCTGAAACGGGGAAAAGTTTGCTTAAAGTCTCTTTTTCTTAACCTGAGAAGTGTCATGTGTTCCTTTCAGGTGTGACTGCCATGCTTTGGGTTCCACCAATGGGCAGTGTGACATCCGCAGCGGCCAGTGTGAGTGCCAGCCTGGCATCACCGGTCAGCACTGTGAGCGCTGCGAGGTCAACCACTTCGGGTTTGGACCTGAAGGCTGCAAACGTAAGGGGTGTTGGTGGCATGAACTCTTTAGTCTCCCCGAATTCCAGTTAGACCCAAAAGTCCAGAAAGGACACTGGCAGCCTCATTCTACCACACAGCTCAGGGTCAGGGCTGCCCCTAAGTCAGCAGAGATGCTTTATTCGATGAGTGTTATCGAATATTAGAGCTTGAGAGCTTCTCTCGTTTCTCCGCAACCACCTCATTTACGTCATCTTTTATGGTGCTCCTGCTTCTCCCTTTTTCCAGTCTTTTCTTTTTCCAAAAAAAGTCTCCCTTTGATTATCGAACCTTTCTCCTGTGCCTAATAAAGCTTTTTATTGATCATAATCTTAGTGCAGAGAATGGAACAGCGAGGGATTCTGCTCATAATGTGCTTGTTGACTTACTGGCCGATTGCTCCCCACCCATGGGGCCGTCTTGGTGTGCTTGCACACAGACATCTGCTCCTCCTTGGCATAAACACTGGCCTGGAATTAGGCCCCAGAACAGTTTGGGCTCCTGCTTTCTGAATTCCTTCATTTCTCCCGTGGAATGCAGCATAAGTCATTGACTCGGTTTCAGAGAACAAAGCGAGAAAACAACTGTACAAGAATACAAAACAAGCATGAGTATTTGGGTTTTCTAGTTCCTGAGTGAGAGAAATATTAACACGGAGAGAAGAAGGTAGAGGTGAATTCTTAAAGTGCATGAAAGGGCACCGATTAGTTTAATAGATTAATTTCTATAATTATTAAGTAACATGAAATGCGCCCCCTCCAAAGGATGCACATTTGACTTTAAAATTTACCTTTGCCGTAAAAATTTCTGTCTTCTCTGCTAAAGACTTTTAACTATTTAAACTCTCATAAGTCAGCCCGTTTTTCAAAAAAAGAAAAAAACCCCATCTATTTATAATGATGGTACAGTCAGCTTATTGATACAGTCCGAGTTAAAAGAAAATTCATCCTTCCTTTTTTTCCTTATCGTGTTCTCTTTTCCCTTTATTCTGCAGCCTGTGACTGTCACCCTGAGGGGTCTGTTTCGCTCCAGTGCAAAGAGGACGGTCGCTGTGAATGCAGAGAAGGCTTCGTGGGAAATCGCTGTGACCGATGTGAAGAGAACTATTTCTACAATCGGTCTTGGCCCGGCTGCCAAGAATGCCCTGCGTGTTACCGGCTGGTAAAGGATAAGGTAAGCTGGCAACAGCGCACACATTCATTCATTCATTCATTCATTCATTCAGCAGACATTAAAGGGCCACTTCCTGTGCACTAAGCTCTAGAGGAAAAAAATAGTGAACAAGATAAAGACAGTTTCTGTTCTCAAAGATTCGATGTTCCTGTCGGGAGACAAATAATAAAAATTAAATAAATGCTGGGATAAGTGCCGGAAAGAATACGAGCCGATAGTAACTGGGAGTGGGGGGGGTCGACTCTACACAAAGCCTCTCCAAGGAAAGGTACTTAAGGTCAGATCTCTAGAACAAGAAGAGCAAGCAAGCGATGAGTAGTCTGTACCAGGCAGAGGGAGTGTGGGTACAGAGACCTTGAAGCCGGAAGGTGTCTGGGGCCTGCTGGATGAGGACAGAGCAGTTTGTGATAAGACTAGAGAGGTCCGCAGAGAAAGCTTATGTTGCACTATATTGACCATAGTCAGGAATTTAGATTTTATTCCAAACCCAATGGAAAGGCACTGAAGCGTTTTAAGCTGGGAAATCCAACTTGTTTTTTAAGAAGAACACTCTGATTTCTGTGTGAAGAATGATGGTTAGAAGTGGAGCAAAAGGGGAAGCCTCATTCAAATTGGGTAAATACGTGTGTTTGAGGGGCACGGCGTTAGAGGCGGCAGGGACTGGGAAAGGGAAGAATCACGATGGATCTGGCGTTGTTTGCTTAACGGAGCTGCAGGCATTACTTATTGAGATGACTCAGAACAGATTTAAGAGGGAAAGATCAAGAGTATCATTTTGGATGTAGAGATACCTATCAAGAAGGTGATCTAAAACGCAAGGGAGAGGTCGGAACTGGTATTTATCAGCACGTAGTGTTCGAAGTCAAAGAAATGGGCCCGAGAGTTTTTCTTTTGAAGCCAGAGAAAAACTACCCATGTGATTTATTCACAAGTACACGTGAGTAGAGTGTATACACCCCCATGGTACAGAGTGGCCTCTGATTGTTATTGCTGCGGGAAGTATAATCGAGTTTCGGGAACACTTGTATGTCCTGTCTTTCCCTTTTCTTCTTTCATTATGTTTAGGTTGCTGAACATCGAGTGAAACTCCAAGAATTAGAGAACCTCGTAGCAAACCTTGGAACTGGGGATGAGGTGGTGACAGATCAAGCCTTTGAGGATAGACTAAAGGAAGCAGAGAGAGAGGTTATGGACCTTCTTCGTGAGGCGCAGGATGTCAAAGGTACATGTGACCAAACAGTGGGTAATCTCTTTGAGGCAGACCAATCTCTAGAGCTGGCCCCCTATTTAAGGTGAATTAGTATGGTTTTATAAAACGCTTTCTCAATTGTTTAAAACTATTTGTAGAATACGAACTATTTTATTTTTTAAACAATTTGTAAAAATACAAGCACACGTCAACTTCCTGGTTTAAGACACAGTAAGCATAAAATAATTCTCCCAACACATCAAAAACTATTAGATGTTAACATTCTAAATGTTTCATAAATCTGTTCCATTACGAAGTGTTTTAAAATAGTTTTTAAAAAGCATTAAATGTATATGTTTTGGGTGTATATTATTTTAAGTAGAAAATTTGGACTTTGATTTTCTATCATTCTGAGTGAGAATTTATCTTAGGTACTGTTTTATTTTCTTAGAAATATCTTTTCAGATTGGCTCATAAGGAAAAATCGTGGTCTTCAAGTACTGACCAGCTACTGAATATATAAAACTTAGTATTTATGAAAGTAAAGATTAGAAATTAGTGCCTACTTATGAAATTTTCTGTTTAATTAGCAAACACATGTGCTAATAATGTTATATAAAAGTACATATTTTATGCATTATATGTATATTTAATATCATTTGCAGTTTGATAGATAAGTTCTCTGTACATTATGTGATGAGGCTGATGATAAGCAGAAAAGGGGTTGACTTACGATTTAAAAAAACAATTTATTTTAAAATACTTTATTGACTTTAAAAGATAACTGGTTTTTTTAAAACTTTGAAAGTGAAAAAAAGTTATTTAAAATAATTTACTTGCTTTTTAAATCACTTCAAAATTTTGTTTTTATTTCTTACTCTCTGAATTAAGCTTTTTTCTAAATTTGGACAAGTTCTTTTCTACACTTATCGAATGCCTGTAGTATGCCAGGCTTTGTGCTAAACACAAATAATGAAAACACGAAGAAGACATTGCTCCTTCTATATCTGGCTGAGGTCCTTGTTATTTTGGGGCTTTCCATCACTGAGGCGCGGGCGTTCACAGGCACTCGTAGTGAGTGTGCATCACATCAGATCACTTGGGACCACAGTGACCGACTTCCCTGTCTGGTGTGTGAATCTATCTGGTGTTAGAGGCTTCTTCCTGGCGGTGTACAGGTCCACAGAAACTAAATACAGTGCTTACTTCTTGTAATGTCTCTAGTAGTGATTTTTTAAAATCACTAAGGTAGAGAAGGAATTAGTGGGTGCATCTGTTTTGGGCCAGTTTGTTTAATTTTTATATGCAAGTTCAGAAATTGTTCTATGAGGTAAATTTTTAAAAATTGAAAAAAAAAAGAGGTTGATAGCTTATGATAACTTTAGATGTTTGCTTTTTCTTTTTTTTTTTACTTTGAAACAATTTATTTCTGAACACTTCCTTTCCCTGAAACGTTTTTTTAGCATTTCATTTTATCATATGATCAGTTTCCAGTATACAGTACATTAGCTCGACATTCATATAGTTTCTGAAGTAATCCCCCTGATGACTCTATCTGCTCTTTAGCCCTGCACGTGGCCATTCTATGAAGGTGTTTGCTTTTTGTTTTGATTGTTACATTTTAAGTCTTAAACATATATTAAGAAGAATTTAAATGTTTCCTATTTTGTATAAACAACAGTGGGTTTTTTTTAGGATATCCATTTTTTAGCAACAATGTTTTACATGTTTTGTCATTGATGTATTCTCTTATAACTACAAATTCACCTCTGTTCTGCTATATACATTGAAGAATCGAATGTGGAGTTGTCATTCTTAAGTGTGATCTGTCCACCTGAGAGATGGGGTTTGCACACAGCTCTGGTTCTGGCACCACCAACACATACATATAGTCAAGGGGCAAGTAAGGGTGGCCAGCCAGTACCGCCCCTCCTCTAAGGCCTTCCTCTCTGTGCAGCCCAGCTACATCTCGCTCCTTTTGGCCACAGCGACTGCTTTCCTCTGCCAAGCAGGTGATTCTGTTGGACGCAAGCTCTGATAAGAGCCATGGCCATCATACTCCCCTTGAGCAGCGTGGTGGGCTGCTGCTTCTGACAGCTTTGGGAGCACATAGAGAGGCTCGGGCTATAATCCACACCACCACCACCACCACCACCACCAGCCCCCACACCCCGGCCTTAGACCTCATTCGTGGGGTTCCTGGCTGACCTTTTCTACTTGAGGTTCAAACCAGCCAAGAATGAAAATATCTTCATAATGATTTATCTTTTCAACTGTCCCTAAGTAGTCATTTGTAGTTTCAACGTGTTTATGCTGCAGCTTTAAAAGGAGATTATATGATGCAATTAGGTCTTGCAGTTAGACACAAGGCATTTGAAGTGATTCTGCCAGTTAGGTTATCTGTTCTCTAACGATGCTGTTTCTCTGAAGAACTATCCAGAGAGATTGATATCTTTTACATTCTTAAAGCTCGGGCTTCCATAACTTAATTGGCTGCTTTTGCCTCGCAAATCTAAATGATTTCTTGTGATTTAAACTTGTTTTTATCTTTTGTATTTTTTTAAAAAATCTTTAGCTTGTCAAAGACTTGTTTAAATAATCATCATGCAGGACCACTGGACATAGTTAGGCAAGAATTTTGCTGTACACCAGCTTTGCATGTGGATTTGGTGGTCCTGTTGACAAGTTGCTAACCTATTATGCATCTTTATTGATCTTAACTTTGACCTCTCATCTTTTTTACATTCCTTGGGAAATTTAGATGCCAACCGTGAGCATCATGCTGAAAATAAGAAGTAGTCAGTTTTAAATAGGACTTATTTAATGGTTCTCATTTGTTGATACAACCTCATGACATGTGAGAATTTTAATAATGACAGAATTATATGTGCATGGACTTATATTTATCTTTTGATTTATTAGGACTTGGGTATGAGATTTAAGTTGAATGGGCTGAATTAATAAAGGACAATTTGAAGAGATATTCAAAAGCAGAAATCAATTTGGAAGAAATTACATGAATGTGCCAGGGAATCGGGGGTGGCAGTGAGAGTCTATTTAGTTAAAAATACAAAATGAATTTAATTTTCCATACTTGAATGTTGTTTTGAACCTAGTTTTTTTCCTAGTTTAGAAAAACGTCCAGCTCTCAGAGTTGGTAGTGCTTTGACAACATTGTATTTTTATGATGAACTCCATCATGTGCTGGAATACCAAAATCTTTCCTTCATCAGACATTTCTTGGGTGCCTTCTCTTTGCTAATCACTGTGGAGACATAGTGATGACTAAGAAAGAGGAGCTCATAGTGAAGTGGGACAGACACACAGGCAGTGGAGGTACTGCCAGGTACGGCGATGACTGACAGGCTCTGCTGATGGGCTTAGGGAAAATGTGGCAGAAAAAATGTCATATTTGGAAGAGGAAAGATAAGCAGAGCCTCAGATTTCATGTGAGATGACATTCCCCCCTCCCCCGATAATATATGCACCTTCTTCTGCCATGCCATTGCAGATGTAGACCACAATTTGATGGATCGCCTCCAGAGAGTGAATAACACCTTATCCAGCCAAATTAGCCGCTTACAGAATATCCGGAACACAATCGAAGAGACTGACAACTTGGCTGAACAAGCACGTGCCCGGGTAGAAAGCACAGAGCAGTTGATTGAAATCGCATCCAGAGAACTTGAGAAGGCAAAGATCGCCGTGGCCAACGTGGTGAGTGACGGCGCAGCTCTGAGGCAGGGCCGGGGCTGTCCCTTGGTGACGTGTAGCAAGTCCGTTATGTCAGTGGACTGCTCCTTCCGCTAAATTGACTCCTTGTGTCTTTTTGCCACTCAGCGTGAAGCAGGAAAGCCACCCTGCTCATAGTAGTCATGAAAGAGTTATCAGGAGCTAGATAAAAACCGAAGGACACCTGGTCCTTTCTCCAGCTTGGTTCCTTCTGTGGCACTAGGCTTCCTTTCTCCCTTACTGAAAATAGAAGTAATAAGCTACAATCAAGGCTGCTGATGTTAAAGATCTCTGAAATTAAGAAGGGGCATTCATTTTGCCGAATGACGCTAATAAAAATTTAGTTCTGACACTTCCTTTATTACAATTAAATAATTCAGCCCTTTAAGATTAGTGCTTTGTATATTTCCTCTGTAGTCAGTCGCTCAGCCAGAGTCTACAAGGGACCCGAACAACATGACTCTTTTGGCAGAAGAGGCCCGAAGGCTCGCTGAACGGTATGGTAACCTCCAGATATCTGCTTAATGGTTGTTAGGGTTTTCCCTGTGGTGAGGACATGTCGTCTCGTGCCGTACCCCCAGACACTTTCCACATGACCTACTTTTGCAGAGTTTGCTCTCTTGTCTGAAACGTTATCAGCTACATGTACTCTTTCTTTCCCTTTACTTGGAAATTAGAATATTTACTTTGAATATTAGAATATGATGGTTTGAAGGGGAATTATATTTGTACATCTGAAAGAAAACCATAAAATATTTCAAAACCTTGAAGTTAATGGGTAACTAAGAAGCTCAGTAGAATTTAATGATTATTTCAGAATATTTTAAAATTAATTTTTAACCAAAATGTTTATATTTCACGTTTCAATAGAAAACATATACTAACCATAGTACATTTGAAAATCAGCCAAAGAAAACAGACCATTTTGTTCCTTATTTTTTTTTTTTTTTATTAAGTGTAGGGTAATTTCTTAAGAAGACTTTAAATTATTGAGGGCCTCAAGTTAAAAAATTTTTTTAAAAATAAAATTGCTAGAATGCAGGCTCCGTGAAGGTAGGCATTCCTGTGTGTTTCGTTCAGTGCTCAAGTCCCAATGCGTAAAATGTCTGGCATGTAGTAAATAGTCAATAAAATGTTTGTTGAATGCATTGCGGGACAGATTGTCAGCCACATGGGTATGGGGTGCTTAAGTAAGCCCGATGTTGGAGTTTTGGCCTCCGTGTCCAGAGCAGTTATGTTGGCTTCTTGCTTTAACTTGTGCTCTCTTTCTATTCTTTGTAAATGTGAAAGTGTGACCTGTGTAATTGAGTTCATAGATCATTCACGATTTCATAGTTGGATCTTCTGATTAAAAGAGACAGCTGGAAACATTATGGAACGCTCCCAAGAAAATTAGGTCTGGAGATCAGTTAATTCTGCTGCACTTCATACGTGAATTTCGAAGGAAAGTTTATTGTACCAAAAAGAATGGTCCCATTACAGTGCGACAATGTAATATGAAATTTTACGGCTAAAAACAAAAAACAAAAAACAAAAAAAAACAGTTGCCCAGCTAAAATGCATTATTTGGCCGGAGTCCTTGTTGATATGTTTCTGACCATTTGAGTTGCTTTTCCTGGTCTGTAATTAGGTCGCATGTGAGAAATCTGAATTGTCAAAGCTATTTCAAGACTGTGTAGGAACTGAACTGAATCGGAGTAGTGATTAAAAAAATTAGGTCCGGGATTTGTGTTTCTGAGTAGATAAATGAATTCTTGCTAGCACACATGGTTTTATATATAAACCACTCGTAAATAATTATAAGTAATGTTTTGAAGAAATATAAATATTTGCTTCTATAAATTTTATGTCATTAATTTTCTTGGAAACTCATTTTCTCAGGTTTCAGAATGCTATTTATAAACTCAGGCCCACTGGAATGATTGCAAAATTCCAAAATTATAAGATTTTCCAATATTTGTAAAACTACACTGCGCACGCGCTTGTGCACCACACACACACACACACACACACACACACACACACAATAAAGTAAGCTTTACCTAAATTCTCCTTCTTTCCCTACTGCATGGTTCTGTTTCATGGCTTATTTTTTTTTATATGTTGTACAGCCATAAACAAGAAGCCGATGACATTGTACGAGTGGCAAAAACAGCCAATGACACATCGACTGAGGCGTATAATCTGCTCTTGAGGACACTGGCAGGAGAAAATCAAACAGCATTTGAAATTGAAGAGCTTAATAGAAAGTGAGTGTAATTTAAATGTGGCTTATAGCCCTTCAGTTGTTCTCGTAAATAACACCAGTTCAATGAAAAATTAAATGCTGGCGGGTTCAGGGCATGCGTTCATGCAGTGGGATTTCTGTTGGTGATGATGCTTTCGAAATGGTACTGTAATTAGGCGGGGGATATAGAGCCAAAGAGATTTTATTTGATCCAATTACTGTAACTGCAGAGAAAGGTAACAAGACCAGCCATCATACTTAAAATTCTGCATAAATGAAAACGGAAAAGAAAAAACAGTCATCACATAGAGAAAATATACCTGAGCTACAAATACTTAAAAGGTGTCTGAAATAAAGTATCAGGTAAACCATATGTTGTAAATAGAAGTGATGCGACGAAACATAGATTTCCGCGACGTTAGTGTTAAATAGTAGCATTTTAATCTAGCATTTTATTTGTAGTTTTGGAAATCCTGTCACAGTGATTTAAACGAGAATGAATCTGGTTAATATTAAGATGCCAAAAGCAACTGAGTTTTTTCTTTTTCTTTTTTCATTAAATCACATCTCTTGTTCGGTAGGTATGAACAAGCAAAGAACATCTCACAGGATCTGGAGAAGCAAGCTGCCCAGGTGCATGAGGAGGCCAAAAGGGCTGGTGACAAAGCTGTGGAGATCTATGCCAGCGTTGCTCAGCTGACGCCTGTGGACTCGGAAGCCCTGGAGGTACGGGGCCGACGGCCTGTATGCACAAGGCTTTGCTTGTCACTGCCATCCCCCATCCACAGCCTCGGCCCTCACCCCCCAAGCGCACACACACCCCTCACAGTCGGGGTAAGAGCTATTCTGGTCACCCTGCCCCTGTCACCGGACCAATCTCCGCTCTCCTCCAGCTGACTCACTGGTGATGTTGAGTTCTGTTTTAGCTACGTTAATAGAACTCACTGGGGTAAAGAATCTTGTGATTATAAACACTAAATAGCAGAGACTGCCTTAGTGATATGAGTAGTCACTCCTAAATCTTTAATATCAAACCAAGTTATAGTGTATGCGGATTAGTTAAAGCAGAGTACAGCCAGACCGTTACTACAGGCACTACCTGCTTGAGAATGAGAGAGATGTGAAAGAGAGTGGTTTCAATGCAAGAACTGCAGCACGATGCTCTGGGGCAGCTCAACTGTTTTGGGATCAGTAGTATTTGATTTCACCTGTACTCTAATCATGCCTCTTCATTTCAGGCTCTGTATAAATGGCGTATTTTTTGCATTAAACTTGAAACATTTTGTAAGTCGCTTTGTACATCTAAGGCATTGACTTGATTTTTACCATAAAGGTTTAGGTCTCTTCAGGCATGTACATACTGTACAATTCCACATATAGGCAATTTGAAAATAGGCAAGCTAATCTATGATGATAAAAATGGCAGCTGCATTGTTTGAAAGATGGGTGTGGAAATTGAGTGGAAAGAGATACAAGGGAACTTCCCGGGGTGGATGTATTCTGTATCGTGATTGGGGCGTTAGTTACAGGTAAATATATTTATCCAGACTCATCAAACTAAGCATTTTGCATTTCACTGTGTATAAAGTATACCTCATTTTTTAAAATACGGTCGATAATATCTTAACTTGTGCTGTTCTTTTAAAACTATCTATTAAGTATTATAGAGTTATTAAGGCTACTTTTCCATCAGTTTAATTGTTTTGTCTAAAATTTAATGATCTTACTTGCTTTTCACAGAATGAGGCAAATAAAATAAAGAAGGAGGCTGAGGATCTCGAGCACCTGATTGACCAGAAGCTGAAGGATTATGAGGACCTCAGAGAGGACATGAGAGGGAAGGAACTCGAAGTAAAGAACCTTCTGGAGAAAGGAAAGACCGAGCAGCAGGTTGGTTTGATTCGCAGACTGCTTCACTTCTCGGGGCAGAGTTTGAAACGGCCCAGGCGTAAGCTGTGTCACTGCAGTCGGCAGAGCAGGGCCTTGTGCGGACGCCCAGCCTGAGCCTGCTGGGTGCTGACCAGCCTCAGGGGGGTACCGGAGGCACCTGGTCTGTGAGGAGAGTGGGCCTTCACCGTGGAGGGCTGTCCCCTTACCTGCCACGTGTTTGCAGACTGCCGACCAGCTCCTAGCCCGCGCCGATGCTGCCAAGGCTCTTGCAGAAGAAGCTGCCAAAAAGGGACGAAACACCTTACAAGAGGCCAATGACATCCTCAACAACCTGAAAGGTACGAGAGGGTCAGGTAACGGGGTGACGCGGCATGCTGCCTCCACAAGGGCGAGTGCCTGCTTTCTTTTCTTTTCTTTTTTTTATGAGACTCTGAACATCCACAGAATGAAAGATAACATAGTCGTCCCCCCTTGTGTGTGGGGGATACTTTCCAGGACCCCAGTGAACGCCTGAAACCATGCGTAGTACCAAACCCTAGATATGCCATGTTTTTTCCTGTACATACCTGTGATAAAGTTAACTTATAAGTTAGGCACAGTAAGAGATTAACAACAATAACTCATAATAAAATAGAATGATTATAACAATATACTGTGATAAAAGGAATGGAATATGGTCTCTCTCTCAAAATATCTTATCGTGTTGTGCATCCAGTGTGGGTGCACTGGACGAAGGGACGATCCCCCAGTGGGGACGGAGCGGGGACAGTGCAAGCTTTCATCACACTGCTCTGAATGGCGCGCACTTTAAAACTTATGAATTGTTCGTTTCTGGAAATTCCCATTTAGTATTTTCAGACCATGGTAAACTGGGTAACAAACCACAGAAAGGGAAACCACAGATAAGGGAAGAAGATTGTGGTAAAATAAATTCCATATCAAACGGATTCCACATTTAAGATTTTTATTACACTTACTTCAGCCCCCAGTGCCTACCTTACTCTTCTTATGAAGTATTTCAAAGAAAAATCCCAGAGCGCATGTCATCTTACCCCTGCATACCTCATTATGAAAACTGAAAAAAAAAGGGCGGGGCATGTTCTTCTGTTAGGATAACTTACGTAATCAAAATATGCCTGTTTCGCTGATTTATGTTGGTAAATGGAGATTATCTTTAATTTTCTTCTGCATCTCAATCTTTGTGTTTTCTTTCCTCATCCAGATAAAAAAAAAAAAAGAAATGTGCTCAATTCACTGTTTAGTTTTAGACTCACCTCTGATAAAATGCCATAGGTTCTATAAATATGGGAGCTTTATAAAATAATGGTCGAATGTAGGGTCCTAGTGTCAGTGGGATCGGGTTAGAATCCACCCCTTACTGTGACTCCTTGGAGGAATTATCTACCTCTAGAATCCTCAACTTTCTCACATATAAAAGTGATAACAATGCCTGCCTGCATCACGGCCACATACAACTCCCACCTCAGTGCCTAACCTGTAGTGAACACTAAGGAAGCTGCACCTTGTAAGATTGGTTGAGCTGGCAGTGACGTCATACTCAGCACTCTGCATGAAAATGAAGTTTTCAAGTAACTTTTCTGCTTTCCAGAAACAGATGTTCCTTCCATCTAGACCTCTGTGCTCCGTTCTTCCCAGATGTCAGTCCATGCAGTTTGTTATTCCTCCCCACCACCCCACCGCCCCGACTTTAACAAAACTCATTAAACAAAATCCGGTCGCAGCCTCTGCCAGGCTCCCTTCTGGCTCGTCGAGAGCTTCGTTCAAACGCCTTCTTCCCCCAACTCGTTCCAGACTTCGACAGGCGAGTGAACGATAACAAGACCGCGGCCGAGGAGGCGCTAAAGAGGATTCCCGCCATCAACCGGACCATCGCGGAAGCCAACGAGAAGACGGCGGAAGCGCGGCTGGCGCTGGGCAATGCTGCCGCGGACGCCACCGAGGCCCAGGCCAAGGCCCACGAGGCGGAGAGGATCGCCAGCGCCGTCCAGAAGGTGCGCCCTTCCCGCTTCACGCGCTGCTCTCGTCTGTTTCCAGCTTCTTTCCAGACCCCCGAAAGCCCTCACAAAGCTCTCTCTCTCTCTCTCGACTCAAGTCAAATTATACTAAACCGTCCTTGTCGTTTACCGTTTCTCCTGCCATTAGAGTAGTAACCACGTCGATGGAGGAGGGAGGCTCTTCGAAAGGGTCTTTGATGCTAAAAGGTCTACGTCTCAGTGGCAGGGTCTGAGTTGTGAGGGGGTGGACGGCTTCGGGGACCCGTAGAGCCCCCTCCCACACTTTTTCTAAATAAACAGAGTTCTTTGACCTGGACAGTTGACTTTTTTTTTTTTCCAGTCATCTATATAGTGCCAAGTCAGTACAACTTTCAAGCCACTCATTCGGGCATATTGCCGTATGTGGGATTTCTGAAGCTGCCACTGCTGGATTCTGTCTACTCATTGTAAAGAATACTTCCTTTAGGCTGGCTTTTTCCTACTTACAGGTCAACCTGCATCTTTTACTGAAAGGAGAGATTGGAGTTGATTCTAAAGTTTGAGAATCACACACATTTTGTAGTTTCTTTAGAACAGTCACTTTTGGGTTAACCGTATTGTATAAAACACTCATCGTATTTTAGGATTATGGTCTTTTTGTACATTATGAGGAGCTGCCAAGTAGAACAAGGCCAACTTTGAATCCAAAATTTATACAAGTGAAAGAGTCTAATCGATATGATGTGGAAAGTGCATTACCATTTAAATGTTTAGCATTTGCTGGCTATGTGACCTCAACTAAAAATGGCAATAATAGAACAGGAAATTTTAAGGATTAAAGAAGAGGAGACAAAAATAAATGATAACATAAGTCAACAAACAGTATAAATTACTGCCCTGTTCTTTGTGGATTGTATTTTGGAGCCATTTTATAGATTAAGGAGTGGGAACGTGCTTTAGGAAAAGGAAAGCTTTTTTCATTAGCCATCGTTTATTTTGTGCCTAGAATGCTACCAGCACCAAGGCAGAAGCCGAAAGGACTTTTGCAGAAGTTACAGACCTGGATAACGAGGTGAACAATATGCTGAGACAACTGCAGGAAGCAGAAAAGGAGCTGAAGAAAAAACAAGACGATGCCGACCAGGACATGATGATGGCGGGGATGGTAGGCCACTTTGTCATCTTTGCTCCTGGGCAGACAGTGAAGGGTATTTCATAAGAGTCTCTTTCATAGCGACTTCTGTTTTTCATTGTGTTTCCTAGTGAAGAACTGGGTTAGTAACTTACATAGAAAACAAAGAATTCGGGTCTTCTGCCAGGTGGTTGCACAATTGTCCTGTCCCAAAGCTACTCTCAGTGAAAAGCAAAACATCGTTTTGCACATTCGAGGTTTTAGGATTTTTAAAACTGCGCATTCATATTTTCGAATGGATAACTCGTAGATGGGACAGAATCAGAAAGGAACACGGAGGGATGCATCGAAAAGTTCATTTCCTTCCTTCTCTTGTTCTCTTAGCAACTTGCTCCTGAGAGGCAGAACCGTTTCTTGTGTAAAAGGACATTTTTGAAGCTGACAAAACAGACCAAACTCACATCCAATTTAATTTTTCACCTTTGATGGTGATGTGTTATACATAACACCTTTTGTAACAAAATTGACCTGCGAATGCATGGCCCGGCAAAGAACTGGGGTCCATTTTCCTATTTTATGCTATGTTTTGCTTTTGAAATACTTTAGTGGAGTCACGATGGAAATATTCCTTTCCAGCTGCATCTGATTACAAGCTCGGTAATGATGAACATGAACTTGTTTAGTTGTGCACTTTCACTGCAAGGAGAGGACGCTTCCACTCTCGCTAAAGACAGGCCCTTCACTGTGGGTCATTTTCGCCTTGGGATAGACAGGGAAAGTACTAAGCCAGCGAATCTGGGTAAAGAAGACTCTAGGGAATTGATTACAGGAAGCATCCCACTGCAGACACTTTATTTTATTATGCTATTTTTTTTGTTTTTGATTTAAAGTGTCCTCATTTTCAGTACCAAGGTACGGCTGACATGGTTATAAAAACATTAGATTCAGAGCCTGTTGAAAGAAAGAGAAGGATACGTTCTTTATAAGCTTCAAAAAATAAAGGGTATGGACTCACATCAAAGGATGGGAAAAAGATTGATTTTTTGTTGTTGTCGTTCATTTTGGTAAATAACTTCTAAGGAGCGCAAAGCACTATCACATACATTATCCCATTTCTGTTTATATCAATCCTGAAAGGCCAGCATTGGGCTAGTATTGTTTGAGTCTTTGTCACTGGTTCTTTTAACCAGAGTAGTGAGGGCTCATGGTTGTTCCTGGAAGAGGGGGCAGCAGGATAAATGCAGTGGTTTTGCTCCCGGAGGGGCAAACCTAACTCCCCTCCCCTCCCCTCGTACCAGGCGGCGAAGCCTGTGAAGTCTCCATAGGAACGCCTGTGGTCTGAACAGAGATTAATCAATAGTTTGTGCAGGGTTTTATTCCCTTGCTTTTTTTTTTTTTCCTTTATAAAATTTTCACATGGTTTCTATCCAACAATTTTACATTGTCTTGACCCCAAAACTAGGAAAAACAATTATGTAGCAGGGAGCTCAAATCCACTCAGTCGTATCCTGACTAGATTTATTTGTAAGAGCATCTGTTTTCTGATATTTAGACACTTCCCCTTCCTTGGTCATTTCCTATGACTCATGCACAAGTGTATTTATTCAGGTTTCATGGAATTTTCCCAAATATATTTACCTTTGTTGATGTAAATTGTGTCACCCCGGAGTATGTGTGAGTGTGTGTGTGTGAGTGTGTGTGTGTGTGTGTGGAGTGTGTGGCGTGTGTGTGTGAGTGTGTGAATATATGTGTGAGTGTGTGTGGGTGAGTGTGAGGGTGAGAGTGTGTGTGTGGTTACAGGTCAGGAAGAGGGAGTTATAGAGGAGCATCACTTGATTAAGTTTTCTGAAAATAGGACATTTCTAATAAGTCCCTAAGAATATCCTGAAGAACATGTTTTGGACCTAAAATGTTGTTTTTATGCTCATTCTTTAAAAATAACTTGTTTTTTCTTGATGGATTTTATTATGAATATTCCTCAGTGTATTCCCAAATGAGAAAGTGAGAGAAGGAGATAATATTGATCTTTGAAATACAAATATAGTCACTGTAGGCGTACTGACCGCCTGTTCATGATTATTTTATGAATTAAAAATAGGGACATTTTCAGTGTGAAGATATGAACAAAAAAAAAGAAGAAAGAAAGAAAAAGAAACCTGTGAGAGATTATAGTTTCATGAGTTAGGAAAGCGGAAAGCATCTGAAAATGAGATTTGTGGGCTCATTGGGGAAGAAATATTTTAAGAAGATGAAAACATACCCTCAGGACTGTCTGTGTCTCGTATCCGCGTCTCCATGCAGGCTTCGCAGGCTGCTCAGGAAGCCGAGATCAATGCCAGAAAGGCCAAGAACTCTGTCACCAGCCTCCTCAGCCTGATCAACGACCTCTTGGAGCAGCTGGGTGAGTACCTGAGTACCCGCGGTCATTTTTGGCGACCTCTGGATTCTTTGTACTTTGCTTTGATCTCGTTGATTCAAAAGCAGATATTATATATAGTGTGAATATTGTGTGAACCAAATCATGACTTAAGGTTGAATTAATTCAACAAATGCTTACTATGTCCTTCTGTGGAATCTGACTGTGGTCCGAGGACTTAAAAAATTTTGAGGGAGCGCCGTGCACTAGGGCGGCTTATTTATGGTAGAGGTTGACTGAACAGTGATCATGCTTAGCTCATCCTGCTGGCAGGGTGTCTTTAAAGGTTTTAAAGTGAAGGATTTCAGCGATAGCGTAAAACACTACTTTCGACTGGTCCTGACTTCACTGCCTGGAATTCTCTTTATTTGCTAATTTAAAGGATAATCTGATGAGATGACAGTTTTCATGCCAAAAGAGAGAAAAGGCTTGATTTTTCCAGGAAATAGAAGCATATTGACTGGCTCTTTTAATCCCATTTGCTAGGGAGCAGGCTTCGTTACAAGGCAGATGTACTTTTGTCACCAATGTTTATTATAAAGAAATAAGACTCTAGACGGTACAGCTTTTCAGCAAAGCATTCTGTTTTAATTTCCTAGCCTTTAAAGTTTAACTCTTGTTTTGCGAGTTTTTTGGGTGTCTATTTTTTTATCTGTCTCAAATGTCAAGAATAATAGATTATGTGCCAGCAGACGGATTCTTAAATGAAAGTGAGCTGGAAGAGGTAGATTTTTGTGGCAGAAAGAGCTGGATTTTAAAGTTGGTCAGACATGGGTTGGAATCTTTGCTTCGTTGCCTATAAACTGTGCAAACTTGAGCAAATCGATTACCATCCGAGAATCACTGAGGTAAACTGGTCTTGTGGGAATTTAATCAAGTACAGGATGCATAAAATGCTGATTGTCGGGCGGCTGTCTCCTTTCATTCATAGTGGAAGCAATTCTTTTCCAAGAACCTTTCTTTTTCTTGCTCATTTTAAAGTAAAACTTTTCTGAAATCATTTCAGCATTTCAACCAAGGCCATTTTCCGCAGGAGGGATCCTAGACATGTCTGACTCCTGAGAGCAGACCCTGAGTCCCCGAGGAACCCAGATTTCCCCGAAATCTAAGTGTCGAGGGCTCAGGGCTCTAACTTAAAGATGCCCGTGTACATTTTGGTGGCACACAGATTACACATGTGGACGTGAACGAGGCATCGAATGTTACTAGACGACCTTCCGAACCACAAGCGAGGCCTAAGGGCTGGAGCACGGTAGCTGTGTATTTAGAAAATATTTTACAAAACCATTTTCTCGGGAAAAAAAACAAGCACGCATCCAGCCCAACGTTCATTCTGTGCTCTCACCCACCCCTGCTGGGCTCGGTCAGCATTGGTACTTGGGTTGCATGGTTCATGCCCACACGAGGGATCAAAAGTCACGTTCGCATAGTGGCGGCTGCGGGGTGCCGTTTGTAAAAAGCTAATGGAGGTACCTGTGGAGCGAAGTTACAGTTCTTACTGAATGTGTCTCTTCCCTTCTGTCCTTTCTGGCTCTACAGGGCAGCTGGACACAGTGGACCTGAATAAGCTAAACGAGATCGAAGGCACCCTGAACAAAGCCAAAGACGAAATGAAAGTCAGTGACCTAGACAGGAAAGTGTCCGACCTGGAGAATGAAGCCAAGAAGCAAGAGGCCGCCATCATGGACTACAACAGAGACATCGAGGAGATCATGAAGGACATCCGCAACCTGGAAGACATCAGGAAGACCTTGCCGTCCGGCTGCTTCAACACCCCGTCCATCGAAAAGCCCTAGCGTCTCCCCCCGGGGCTGGAAGGCAGCGCTCCCCGCGCGGGGAGGCATCCGAGGCCAGAGAGTGCCTTAACACAAAGATGACGTTCTTCAGACCCCCCACTCCTCTGCTGCTCTCCACCACTGTCCTCCTGAACCAGGAAAAGTCACAAAGTTTAAAGAGAAGCAAATTAAACATCGCGAATCAGGAACAAAGGGTTTTATCCAATAAAGTCTCTCTTCCACTTATGGCTCCCTCACCCACACTGTCCCTTCTGAGTTGCGTCAGGACGTGGCATCCTACATTACTGTACAGTGGCATAAGCACTTCGTGGGAACCGTTGCGTGCCAGGCCTGGGCAGGTAGCCCTCCCCTTGTCCCCGACACCAGCAGAACCTCCTCAGTCTCAGTACTCTTGTTTCTATGAAGGAAAAGTTTGGCTACTCATAGTAGCGTTGTGATGGCCAGTATATCCAGTCTATAGATAAAGAACATGCATCTACACCTCCTCCTTTTAAGCAAAAGGGACTAAACATCCTGTGCCAAAGGTATTAGTCCTTTAGAATGTCGAGAGCCATCACCAGTTGTTCTAGCTGTTTCGGGTAGAGGACTCTGAGCCATCCACGGGGAAGGATGCAATTATTTATGACGGTCTCCAGGAGAATGAGACTGCAGAAGGAGGCTGAATATCTTCTCATATGTTAATAATCGACTAGGAAGATAAACTTTTGTTCAGATCTTTGGGCAGCTGATAATTTAAATCTGGATGGGCAGCTTGTACTCGCCATAGACGTCTTTTCGATATTCCTATAAATGGAATTTATACAGAAGAAATAGGGATATGATAACCACTAAAGTTTTCTTTTTCTCCAAATCCAACTAACTCGTAGAGCTTTTTTAGTACGATAGTATGGGAACTAGTGTTGTTATCTGGCAGAGAGCAGTTGGTCCCTAAGATCTTGACAAACAAAAGAAAAACAAACCTTCTTTTCCCAGTCTTTTCTAGAAAAGGGAGAAAACTTAGGTGCACCCCGTATTGTTAGGATCCCATATATCCATTTTTCTTCCATCGGGGAGAGAGAAAACATTTGACCCTCAGCCTTAATTTTCTGCTGACGTTCCCATCTTCTAGAATCCCTCAAAACACGTGGTTTGCCAAATCCTGGTGGCAAATGCTCGCACTCAGTCGTTCACACAGCTGCCAGCACCCTCTAGTTCCTGCACTTTGTGATTGGAACCCACGCTAACCCTTCCCTCTAAGTGCAGAGGGAAGACCCGTATGTGGTTTTCTTGCGGGCTTCTCAACTTTTGATCCTCAGCTCTGTGATTTTCTTTTAAGATCACAGCGTGACAGTTCCCTGCCACATACCCCGTTCCTCCTACCAATCTGCCTTTGAGATTCATATATAGCCTTTAACACTATGCAACTTTGTACTTTGTGTAGCGGGGGGGGGAAAGAAACTATTATCTGACACACTGGTGCTATTAATTATTTCAAATTTATATTTTTGTGTGAATGTGTTTTTGTTTATCATGATTATAGAGTAAGGAGTTTATGTAAATATACTTGGTCCCGTTTCTAGAATGGCACTGTCTGTTCACTTCTTCACCCCATTGTCTCTCTCCCCTGGCACAATGTGTCCGGTACCTCCTCCCCTGCCGTCTGCGATGCTTTGGGCCGCATCTGTTCCCCGTCGCTGTGCTCCTGTTTGCGGCATGCCCGTGCTCTAACATCAATAACCCGCTTTCCTCCACGCGCAGCCGCTGGAAAGAGGTACCTCGAACCCTCCTCCATCACAGTAGTTCCAGGGGGTCCTAAACGACAGCCCAGCGTCACCCTTCACGCCCGCTCCCGGGCAGGTGTGCAGGGCTGACAGGACACGGTGGGATGAGGAGGTTTTGCTCAAAGGTATCTCTAACATCAGTGTGGGTCTGGCCAGGAATGAGCTAGAAATGCCCTTTCTCTAGTGGTGTGAGCTGGATGGGTCAGTTTTTTAAGACGTTGCGTGATTACTGAGAGCTCGGGGCATCAGAGACAGCGCTGCAGGTAGAGCGGGACAGGCCGTGGGACTTAGTCCTTCGCTCCCAGCCCCTCTCGCGTTCCAGAGTTGACTGCAAATGTTCGGACTTGGACACCCCTCAGCCTTCACTCTGTCACTTCTCCCGGAGCTTTTCGCCTATCCCAGGAGGCATGGCTCACTCTTGCCAAGTTTTCACATCAGTGTTTCCTAGCTAGTTCCTCTTGTTAAGTGGCCACATCCTAACGGAGACATTTTGGTCAAGGTCGCAGGATGAGGGCTGAAGATAGACAGCCAAGGTCGTTTTCCGTCTGGCCCGTGGGTGAGGTTCACTCCAGTAAGTCTGAGGCCACGGTGAAATTTTGTGATTTTGTCGTTGTTGTCGTTGTTGACACTTTTTTGGCTTTTCTCCATCTGCCTGATATATTTTTAAACAAAATTTTATTTTTAAAATGAAAGTTCTCTAAAAGATGATACCTTAATCACACTCCTGCAATATAGCCATTATTTTATGGTATAGTTCCAGTTATCTGTATTTTACGTAATAAAATCGACAGGGTGACTGCTGCAGAATGCTGGGTGTCACAGGGAACATATACAGCTGTTCCCTAGAATTTTTCCCTCTTAATTCCAACTTTAGCTCTTTTACATGTGCCTTCACTTTAGGTTGTTTGCCTGAATTTCTACAGTCTTGCTCTCCAGGGTGGTGAATAAAATGCAACACTTGGCATTTTTTTATGTTAAAAAAAAACAGTATTTTATTTATAATAAAATCTGAATATTTGTAACCCTTTATATTTGGTGTGGCTTGAGTGTGGTGCTGGGGACATGATGTTTTAAAAGGTATGAAGGTAAAGCTAATCATGTCTTTAGGCTATTTTTTTAGAACAATCCAGCGTGTGTGTGTGTGTGTGTGCGCGCGCGCGAGTGTGTGTGTGTGTGTGTGTTTGTGTGTGTAATTTTTCTTTTATCTGTCTCAGATTGGATACTTTGGTATAGTCTAGAGGTTGGCAACCTTTTTTTTTATAAAGAGCTGGATAGCGAATATTTTAGGCTTGCAGCCATAATTCTCTGTTACAGCTACTCAGCTATTTGAGGATGCAAACAGCCATGGACAGAATGTAAACAATTGAGTGCGGCTACGTCCTAGTAAAACTTTACAAACACAGGCCATGGGCCTGCAGGCTGTGGTTTATCAGACCCTCTGGTAATAGTCTCAATGCTCGGTTAGTGACTACTGAGGACTATTTTAAAATTATTTGGGCATCTTAAATTAGCAGTTACATGTAAAAAGTTGTCGGGCCACCTTTTAAGGACACACATGACTTCAGCTAAGGATGGTTTCTTCAGATGATGAGAAACACTCTCAAACAGAATGGAATAAAAAGATAAGGTAAGTAAGTGATGCACTGGACCAGCAGGTCAGAAGTAGCTGACTGTACCTCGAGCCAGCTGGAGGGCTGACTCAACCTGGAGTAACATGAGACCAGGAACAGTGTTGGAACGACAGAGACAGCAGGTAGGTAGGCTTTGGTTCACTCTTCAGTGCTCTGTTTATAGTCCTGCATCCCTGTGGATGACATGCCACCTTCCCAGTCTTAGAAATTGTAACTGTGTCACCTGTAAAGAAAAACCTGATCTCTTCTCACCCGACTTCCTCAGAGAGAACTTTAGAGGGCACTAGTTACTGGCTTTCCTGCACGCCGTGATTCGAATGCAAATATTATCTCCTTTAGAGTTACTGTGTCAGAGGGATGAGTGGGATTATAAAAACTTGCTTCCATTCCTTTATTTCAGGGTCAGCAGTATCTCAAAAGTTGGTACCGGCATAATGTGATTCAAACTATCCCAAAGGCTTCCTTCTTAAATAAGCATTCTAAGCCCCTTATAAATCTGGGTTCACCAACTCCATCCCTTTAAGTAAGCTCATAATAGAATGCCCAAAGAAGACCCCTGGGGTGGAGTTGTCGTGAGGGAGAAAAGCAGGTGGCACATTCTTCCCAAGGTGAGGAAAGACCCAGCCCAAGGAAAGATCAAATCTCTCCAGGCCCGGAGCTTATGGAAGCAAGTGAAATCATGGTGAATGGTAGGTAATTTTGTCTATGCACACTAAGCAAGTCTAAATAAAGTGAGTATTAGTAGTTGGAGTGAAAAGTAAGAAGATTTCTAGTTAATAATCTCTCAGAGGCTCCACTGGTTCAGGAGTCATCAAGTGGAATGCCTTATATTCGTTCTGAGTCTCCTAGAGAGATTATTCATGATCTACACAACTAAATGAAATTCTAAGTAGAAATCAAATGCATGCTTAAGAAAGAGAAATATTTAGCAGAAGTCCAAAGAAAATCCAAAAAGTCCCTGATTTGGAACTCGAATATGAGAAAAACCAACATTTCAAGTGTTGTTATAAAACCTCTGTGTCTTCGCTTTAACTCTTCTCTATGCCTAGCATGTCCCTATGTCCCTATGTCCCTCTCCAGCACAGGAAAGCCCGAGGTCAAGGCGTCAGCTCCTCTGTGGAAACCGGCCAGTCCTCCCTTTGTCCACCACCCCTCCCGGCCTTGGACTGGCTTCCAGCATGGCCTTTGGACATGTGCTTATTGATCACGTGTCTTTCACCCACCTCTCCCTTCACCTCCCTCTCATTCCCCAAGGAATACCCAGGGTCTGTGTTCCTCCTGTCTACATCCTCAGGGCTCGGAGCCATGGTGGTTGCTCAGGCTAAGTGGTGTGAAGGTTACCAGCCATTCTCATGTGCCTTTCCTCTCATTCCTCATACTTTTTCTCTTCTGTGAGCAGAGAGAGAGGTTTATGGATACTCGTGAACGCCTTCCCGCCTCTGCCCGCTTCTCAAAGCATTCTGCTCCCTCGATACTCCCGCCTAAGCAGGGATTTGCAGGAAGATAAGCTAAACCGCTCTCTCACCAAGTGGCACAGCACGTGCCACACACACAGCCGTGTGTGTGGTCAGCAACCAGTGTTTGGATCTGGCCTGCGAGGCCTGTTCCTCCGGCTTCCAGCCTCACTCGGCACTCGGTGCCTGTGACTTTTACCCATAGCCCCTTCTGTAGGTACCTCTGGCTCCTGGCCCAAGTTATAACATTGCTAACTTCCTTTCTTCTTCTCTAACTCCTGGGAATGCTCCCCATAATTTAAAACAGATTGGCTGACGTTTTATCCAGTTTGTATATGTACCTCGGAAAGCCTTGTACTGGAGGCCGTAGAGTTATGGCTCATGATTAACTCAGGATGGTTTGTATCTATTTCTATAAAAAGCTGAGCATCAGCCTGTGATCAAGCATGTAACCCTTTTCACAGCATTGTTCCCATAATAATGTGTAAGTCAATTTAAGTGCTTTTCTGTGCTTGTCGTACCTTTGAGGACCACTCTTCCATCCTTTCATAATCATTTTTCACCATGGCTGGTCACAAAAAATTCCACTTGAACTTCCGACTGATGTGTTTGGGGCCCATTCCACAGTGTCCGCCCTTTGAGATCCTTCGTCATTGCAATCACTAAATGCAGTCATCAAATTTTATGCCGTGGCAACTAGTGTTAAGAATTTCTAGTGAAATTCCCTTCTGAATATTCAGGGCCTGCTTTCTAGGACGTACGATCCGAGTGTTTCTTACTCTTCTCTGTTACTTGATCCCCGCTGTCTCTTCCATGGGTGTTTCTTTCCACCTGCGCGTGGTTTCTAAGTGGAGGTTCATGCAGCGTAAGCACAAGTCCAGCCACGGGCAGAAGTGTCTGGCGAGGCTGTGCTGTCCCGGTGTGGATTACACCTTCCCCGGTTGCTGAGCCAGCGTCCCAGGTAAAGGCGCAGGAGGAACAGCTGTGATTTCAGTGATTACATGTTTAGTGTGGTCAGAGGAGTTTGTGTTAGAACTTGCTGATCCCTCTTGGCTCAGACTGTCTGCTCTCCGTGCTGTCTCGATGGGGATGATGTGGAGGCTCAGACCCAGCCTGAGAGGTGAGTCCCCACGTAGACGTCAGATGTGCTGCCCTCTTTAATTAAGTTTCTGAGGGACTTGGGAAGGACTAGCACTATCAAGGCAGCTTGCATTGTATACCATGTTAGAAAAGGCCCCTTCGTAATTATTTTTTCTCATTTGCCCCTCATTCGATTAGGGTCTCCGTTTGACCAATGAGGAAATTCGAACCATGGTTCTCCGCTCCATCATCCTAACCACTATTTTAGCATGTTGTCTCTTTCTCTCTGATGATTTTGATCCATTTTCCTTTTCAGAATCTCTATTATCTACATGTAGTTCGTGATAACCTTCCTCAAATCCCTTTTTTGGAGAGATCAAGGGAGAATTTAAACATATTAGTAACTCGCCCAGTATTAGGGAACCAGTTAGTGGCAGAATTATTACTTGGAACCTGATCGTCCTCAAACAGCCTGGGCCATAAACACCGCCCAGCTCCCACCCCGCTCCCACTGTGCTTAGCTTGTTCCTCCCTTTCTGGTCCCCCCATATGGTTCACGGATAAGGAGCATGAAGCTGGCTCAGCTGCCCTCACCTTCGCCGAGCTTCTTCTAAGGCGAACACCTCATATAACTATGGGACATTTATCAAAACAAAGACATTAATATCGGTAGAATACTCTTTACTAAGTTACAGTCTTTTGCCTGCTTTTTATATATAACGAATGCTCGGGACTGTTTATTATGGGCAGTCTTCGAAGGACACATTATATTTGTGTGATGGTATATTTTTAGCTGCGTTGGAGAGAGTATGATCTGGAAAATGGGCTTGGGGACATCGACCTGGATGTGAAAATGCATGGATGGAGAATTCGATGATGTGCAGCCGAGTCTCCCCGTTTCCCTCCCGTCCATTGCTCTCTGTGTATTGAAGAAGTCTGGAACCCCAGTCCTGCTGTCTCTAACCCCAGGGAGAACGCTGATGCTCTGCGTGTTCATTTTCTAGATTCTAGTTTTGATCGATTATTGTTGGCCGCTCTTGCAGCTTTGATGCTCTCATTTCATAAGATGGCGTGGCACATTATTTAGTTGTTTCAAACTCTCACTGCTTAGACCTACTGCATCAGAAATTCAGGGGTGGGGGTGGGGCGTAATCTGTGTTGTAACGAGCCGCCTCCAGGGGATTCTGATGCTGACGAGGGCATCAGAGAGTGCTATATGCTGGTTCTCAGCAATTGTCCCCCTCATGTTAATCTCAGTTGCTGGTATATCCTATGTGTCTGCATGTTGGACTCAACTAGCATCATCTTTCAGCTCCCCTTGCTAGGACACAGGTTGTCACCTCTTTGAATGAGGAAGAAAGAACTTCGACTTGCACCTGTGCTAATTACAGTGTTAGAGATAATCAATATTAACTCTTCTTAATACTACTAAGAAACTCTAAGTATTTTATAAGCATCGAATTGGTTGATTAATCAAAATATTCCTCCTAGAGAGTACAAAAGGTTTTTTTAAAAAGTAGGTGGAGACTGACAAATCTATTTAAAAAATTTTTTTAATGTAAGTGTTTTCATTTTCAATTGATTTCTCTACTTTTCACAAGATCTTCTAAATAATAATTTCTAGCCACTAACTGTGAACAGACAAAAAGATCATGGGATAGACTAGACGTTTGTGATTCATCACTACCATCTAACGCTGTGAATTTGGTGAGCTTGTTCTGAATGGCTCCTCAAGCATAAAATAAGAGAGAACCATGTCATTCAATGTGGGAGATGCATTTCAAATTAGGATAAGCAACAAATATACCTAAAGACATCAAAAGAAGTTCAGTCTAAACCTTAGGCTCTGTCAAGTGGCCACAATTCATGGACAAGGTAGCTGTGTGCCTTCAGCTAAGTCTCTCAACCACGCCTGTATCTTCTATAAGTGGCACAGCCTTACAGAGTTGTTCACACGAATGGGTAAGTACGTGAAACTATATAATTTGGGGCCTTCTTTTAAAAAATAGATATGATCATGAATGTAAAGTAGGTACAGAGCTGGAAAGGGGCCCATGGGCGCCAGCTCCATCCTCCGCCCCGCTCCCCACCTCCCCATGGGAAGTCCAGCGGCAGTGCAGCTACTATGTTTATTTTAAGCCAGGGGAAGGCAGAGCAGTTGCTTCCTTCATGCCACTGTGTCACTGGGCGTGTGCATGACTGTACTTCCCTTC
The DNA here is from genome assembly GCF_902729225.1 of Pteropus medius. NCBI lineage: Eukaryota > Metazoa > Chordata > Mammalia > Chiroptera > Pteropodidae > Pteropus > Pteropus medius. The sequence goes on along the minus strand of NW_024349225.1, from coordinate 5,937,216 downwards.
CACTGCAGACACCTCAGCTGCGCCGTCTGGCCAGGAGAACCTGTTTTGTGTGCTCACTGCGTGATGACCGTGGGCGCGGCTCAGAGGGGAGTGCCCAGCCTCCAGAATGTGCCCAGAGGCTGCAGAATCAGATCTCTGCCAGAGGAAGAAAGAATGCCCCAAGGTGCACCTTCCCTGGGACCAGGGGGAATGGCTTGACTGCGCGGAGCCTTAGCCATCCTCTTCATTAAACCTTTTAATCATAAATGGAGGAGGCAAAGCTCACTTCTTAAAATAGAACTCCGTCCACTTCTACCCTCTGGAAACTGCATACCAGAGACAGTCCAATACTGGAGTCGTTTTGAGTTGCTTTCAGGCCCCAGCCTGCTCCAAGCTCACACTATACTTAGAACATAAACTTGGGGCAGCGAGGGCACAAACCCTGGCGTCTCGGCCAGAACCTGGTGCTAGGTTTGTTTCTATTAGAACAAAACAAAACAGCAACAATAATAGAAAGAAGGCTGTCTCAATGAGTTAAAAGATCTAAACTCTTAAGCTTACCCTTCTGAGTCTATTTTTCCAGAGCCTGTGAGATGGTTCAGGATAATAATAGTGTCTTTTATTTAGGAACCTTAGAGTACCCTGGGGACCTTAGAGTACCCTGCTCTCTTAAGTGGCACTGTGAAGAATATTCTGGTCAGAAAACACTGAGAAGAGCGTCGGTTTAGATGCAGAACACCCTCGTTAGTTCCATTCTATCAAAGAAAAATGATTTTTGATAGTTATTGGTCTGCTCATAAAAGAACCAATGCATGCCCACCTAGCATGCTGAGCGTCTATTCTATGACTTTCTGAAATAACCTAGGAGAGAGGCTTGCCACCTGTGAATGATTAACACAAATTTATCTAGGCCTAGGCCAGCATTTGCAGTAGGGGAACTCTAGTTTTTGTTCATATGCACATCGTTATAGTATGCAAATTTGTACTAAGTTCTTCTTACTAATTCTTAAAATAAGGAACTTTGATGACCCCGTCATTCTACAGCTACATACTGAGAACCAGCCCTGTGTGAGGTCCTGCCCCTTGTAGTGGGGATACAGCAGTGTACAAACCAGACAAAACCCCTGCACTTATGGAACTTAGTGGAGGCATAACAAACAAGAGATGGATGAAATATATAAGTGTTAGCTGACCATGTAGCAATTAATATGTTCCAGATGCTGTTCTAAGAACTTTATAAATATTAAGCCCACAACCTGATAGGGTCGTCCTGTTATTGTTCCAATTATATAAATGGGAAAAAATGAAGAATAGAGAGATTTTGTCTTAACTACCTGGTAAGTGACACAGCCAGGCCTCGTCCTCACTTACCTGTATCTCGAGTACAACATTATACTGCCTCTAAGTAGGGTAGAAAGTTCTATGGAGAAAAATAAAACAGGGAAGAGGAAAGAAAGTGTCTGGGGGTATGTGGAGAAGCTTGCAATTTTTATACAAGGTGCCTGAGAAAGCCTCACTCAGAAGATGGCATTTGAGTGAAGACCCGACCCACGTGGAGATCAGGAGACGAGACAGAGGCACTAGAGCGTGCAAAGTGGAAGCTGGGGGTGAGGGGGACGGAGGACAGGGAGGTAAAAAGGATCAGAGGTGGGGCAGGACACACAGTACAGGACCTTGAGGCCATCACAAGGACTGTGGCTTTTACTCAGAGCGAGGTGAAATGCCAGCGGAAGCTTTTGTAATGAGGTGAGATGTGATCTGAATTGTAATAAGAGTAGTTTGGCAGGTGGACTAAGGGGAGACAAAGGCAAAAGCAGAGGGACGAGGCAGGAAGCTGTCACAGTGGTCCACGCACAATACGGGGGGGGAGCTTAGATTAAGGCTGTTGCCGTGGAGGTGATGCGAAGTGGTCCAGTTCCGATGATGATCTGAAGGTGGATTTGCTGTGAGAGAAAGAGAAAAGTCGAGAGTGACTTTAAGGTGCCTGGACCGAAGGCCAAACGCTTGGGGAGACCGAGGCAGAAGAGGTGCAGGAGGCAGATCGCAGCTTTGTGTTGTATCGGGGATGTTAGTTACCCACCCGAGTGGAGATTTCAGTTAGGCGATTGAACGCACTCTTCGGGGTTCAGGGGAGTTATGCATCCAGTCTAAAGATGTAAACTTAACAGTCATCAACAGATATGCTTAAAGCTGTGAGACCAGCTAAGGAAATCAAGAAAGTGAGTGTCGATGGAAAAAAAGACAACGTCCAAGGCCTGAGCCTTAGGGGGCTTCTTCTACATTAAGAGGCCACTTCGACGTGAAGAGGTCAAAGAGATGTGGAAGCATCGGCAAAGGAGACAGAGAAGGGATGGCTTGTGTGGTAGGAGAAAAGCCACATGAACACATGATGTCCTGGCAACCAAGAAACATGTTTTGAGGAGAAAGGAATAGCCGATTATTTTCAATGATGCTGATAGATCCAAGAAGATGAAGGCTGAGAACTAGCCATTGGGTTTTATAACATGGCGGTTCCCGAAGGCCTTGGCAGGGGCCGGTTCAGTGGAGTCATGGGGACGAAGGCCTAATTGCAGTGGTTGGAGAAGTTTCTTGAAATCTAACTGCAGCAGTTTCAAGGGAGACTTAGAGAAAAGAAACTGGGGACTACGAGTATAGATGATTCTTTTGTTGTCCATAAAGGAGACAGCTCCAGAAGGGAGGAGAAAATGGGACAAGAGCTAAAGTACAACGGGGGGTCATGGGAGTTCTTCTTGTTTTTTAAGATGGGAAAAATTCAGGAGATAAAGAAAAGCCTACGATGCAGGAGAGACGGTGAAGAATCCTTCTCCGGAAGAAATGCTGTGGACTAGGGGAAGAAACGAGCCTCCCTTAGGTGGGGTACATGACAGTGGGGAACGTGGAAAGGGGGCCGGATTTTGGATATAAAAGCATGTGGTAGAGCTGCTCTTCTGAGCGCTTCTATTTCCTGAGAGTCTTAGGAAACAGGTCATCAGCAGAGAGTGATATGGGGAAGGAGGGCTGAGATGTTTGAAGAAAAGGGGAGTGTGAAATAGTCTTCAAGGAAACTAGGAAAATGGGGTCTGATTGCTCAGAACCCCCGTGAGATTAATAAGCATGAATTCAGCGTGTGACAGTGAGTGGCGTGTTGGTTTCTAATGGGACTCTAAAGGAGGGATTCTAATGACTGACCGTGGCATCTAAGATGAGGAGGGCTGTGAGGGTGGGGGTGGGGGGTGAAGTACGAAGGTGGTAGGTTCAACGGATTGTAGGTCTCAGTAGGGTTGAGGTGTTATTAAATTCTGGGCAGTAGAGAAACTGACTTTCAAAAATCAGAGGTGGTGATTAGAGATTGGAGGTTTGAAACGGAGGTTCTGGAAGATGTACAGGCACTTGGAATAGCAAAACCCAAATGTGATCACAGGAGTGAGTAGGGTGTGTTTTACTAAAGAATTTATTTGGTTAAGCAGTCACATTTCTCTCTTTCAATCCTGTCCCTATTGAAATCACCTTAGTCAATCGTCCAAAGGTTTTATTTCTCGGATGAAGTTGAATGAAATCACCAGCAGCCCATAGACCATGAATGACCCATCGTGACTCATAGATCTCCTGGCCCTCTGCATCCTGCACACAGACATGTGACTGGGACATTTGATGAGACTCCTTGATAGAAAAGGACGGGTTTGAATCCCAAATGAACATTAGCATACATATTTGGGGTTGATGAAATGCACTTGAGTAATTTCTATAAAGCCAGAGGGGTATTTGATTTGCTCTAAACAAATATCAGATCATTGTATTTCCCATTATGGTTGCCATGAGCATTCTCCAAACTGGCCTTCTTTTAAGTGTACTTCTCTGGGCAAAGAATTTGAAAACCATTTACCCAGTAACCCTTAATGAGAACCCTTAATTTGACTGGAATTTTTTTAGCAATTGAGTTAATCGAAAAGAGAAATATCTCAAAAATATAAACTCATATCAGTTATCTCACTGAAAAAAAAAGACAACTATCAAAAATTTCAAAGTGAGGTTAAAGGGTAGGCAAAAAATCGGCTTACACCGTCTGTATTAACTATAGTGCCGAAGAGTAAAAATAATGGTTAAGAATGAACAAGATCCAAAATCTTCCAGAAAGATGATAATAATCATGCTTTAGACAATGTGGGTAACACAGAGAAGGCACCTAGTTATTAAATGAATGCCCTAATCTGGAAAATGAGGTGCCATACGTTAGAAAAAACAGTTAGCATGGGTTTAGTTAACCAGAAACCATATTCAACCCTAACATCTGCTTTCCTGAAGTTTTTATATAATCAGGGATTCTCCATTTGCTGCATTTATAGGAAGTGGGACATTGAGGATGTTCTGAACTGGCCAGGGTCGTTCTCTTTAAAAATTGTCACCAGAGTCATACTGGAGCTGGTCAAGGGCTTGTTTCCTTCTGCTCATAATAGGGTCCTGAGATAACAGATCAAAATGAAGGCCTGTCCTCAGGTGTTTGTGAAAGCACAGAGGACAGGATAAGATGAAAAAACGGATGTTCTCCTATACCATGTGATGAATGGGCTTCCAAAGAAATATCAGAAGTGTGGAATGCCACCGCAGCGGGGCCCAGGCTAAGGGGCCGTGAAAGGAATCCACTGAGCACACGGGGCAAACTTAGAAGCAAATTTTGAATTGTTTAAAGAGAAAAAAAAAAACAATAGTCACTAAGTTTAATCTGACCAAACGGATGTTAAAAACATTATAGGCTGATCCGACAATAATTTCTCCTCATTTTCCTTCAAATGAACAAGTCTAAACATATACTTTTTGGTTTTATAAGTCTTTCTAAGGAAAAGTTCAAGTGGATTTTCAGCTACCCAGCCAATTGTTCTAATTGTAAGTATTCTAATTCTAAGACACGGAACTTATTCTCAAGGTGTGTGGTTTGTGATGGTGGTGGTAGTGTGTGTGTATGATATTTAAGAGCACATTAATGCTGGATCAAATTAATGCTGGAGAGGGATAGAGATGGCTTCCTTTCTGAGGAGGGGCAGGATTCATGCCTACAAAAGCAACCCAATGGCCTGGAACACTGAAAGCACATTTTTAGGACATGCTGAGGTAACCAGTTAAAACTTGCCAAAGGATGCTTTTCTACTTGGCTCACAGCTTTTCATTCATATTGGCTTTGACCATCCCACTCATTTTATTTTTAAGTCCTTATTCATTTTCAGGTCTTTCCATATAGGGTTAGCGAAAAATTGCTCATTCCAGAGCTGGCCTTTGTTAACTAGAAGATTAAGTCAGGTTTTAGAAATCTTGTTTTTGTCATATTTCCCCCATGCCTGGCTTAAGAACACTCCAAATATTAATACTTAATTACAGAAAGTGATGAGTTTTAAGGACATCAATTGGGGGGAAATTGGTTTTAGAGTGTTTTTCAGTGGTGCTTAAAAAGTGAATTCATGCAAGCAAAGATTATACTAGAAGAATTCCTTGAGGAGAAAAGACAACTACCCATCCATACAAAAGAATTCCAAATAATTTATGTAGTTACTCTGCCCTCCAGGAGATGGAGGGTAACTCCCCCTTCCTTAATTGTGGGTAGTGTGTAGTAACTTCCTTCCAAAGAGTCAGATATGGAAAGAGGGAGGAAAGAGTAACTTTTAACAGTGGAGAAACCTGACAAACACCATCTCAGCCAGGTGATCAAGGTCAACATCGACAGCGGTAACTTATGCTGATATCATGTACCCTCGATACGATGAGATGAAAGTGGTACTTACCTTTGTGGTCTTGCTCCCCAAAATCCATAACCCTAACCTGATGATGAGAAAAATATTGGACAAATCCCAGTTAAGAGACAGTCTACCAGACACGTCATCGGTACTCCTCAAAACCATCAAGGTCATCAAAAACTTGGACAGTCTAAGAAACTGTCACAGCCAAGAGAAGCCTAAGGAAACATGACAACTGAATAACATGGTATCCTGGATACAATCCTGGAACAGAAAAACGACCTTAGGTAAGAAGCTAAGAAAATCTGAATAAAATATGGACATTAGTTGATAATAATGTATCAATATTAGTTCATTCATTAAAACAAATATACCATTCTAATGTAAAATGTAATACATCGTTCTAATATAAAATGGAAACCGGATGTGGGATATATAAAAGTTCTCTGTATATACTTAGTTTTTCTATAAACCTATAGCTTTGCTAAAAAATATGATCGATGTTTTGAAAAAATTACTCGACCAAAAGATAAGCCCCACTGCGCTCATAGAGACAGTCTGAGGCAAAAAGTCTGGTCAGGAACCAGGCAGTTCTGGGCCGTCAGAACCCTGTAAACGTGGATGACGCAGGCAGGCCATGCTGTGAAAAGAAGTGTGCCCCAAAGCTCCCAGCTTCCCTATTTGGGACCCTGTCCCTTCATAAAAATAAGAACCAGTACTTAGAGAGTATACTGTGCTAAGTTATTAGTCCGTTTATTGCCTTTCACCTTCACGGCGGCCAACACTGTGAAATAGATTGATGTTATTATTATCATTATTCTGTCCATGAAGAAAATCAGACTGTGAGGGTGGAGCTGGGTTAAAAATCCAGACAGGCTGGGCCCCAGAGTCCGTGCTCTTTTAACCTCTCTCACTTGTGTACTTTCCTCCCCCATTCACTCCTTCTCCTCCAGGCGTTCAGGGCCTCCTACTCTCTTCAGCAGGAATTATCCCTAGGGTATGAATGGCCAGAGTTATTGTGACCCACGGCGTCTGCTGTACTGTGTGGACTCTGTAGAGAAACAGCGGAGGTGGCCAGGTGCCGGGAGCAGGGCAGAAAGGCAGCACTCTCTGAAAGTTGCAAGCGCTTTCTGATTCAGATCCCACACTCAGATCCCCCCGGGGACCTGGAGTGAGACTGAATCCCATCCTAGAAGTCTATTCGAGCCCTAAACCTAATGTCGTACCCACCTGATGTCTGGGAAACAACCCAACCTCTGGGCATTTTCAAGTGGTTTCTGTAATGAGCATTAGCAATCCCGTGGGTACGCCTAAATGAGGATTTGTGAAGCTGAGCATATTTTCCTAACCCTGTACTTCAGAAAGGTTGGCTCCCTTTTATTTACAAAATAAGGTGAAATTGTGTATACCAGCCTCAATGAAGAGAAGCAGGTTCTCTTTCAAGTTTGCAAAAGATGTACGTGAGGCATTGAGAAAGCGATTTGAAACAGCAGCTTCTCAAACTCTGTCCTTTTCCATAAATAGTCTGAAAGTTCACAACGTAAGAAAAAACCCTTAGAAAGGCCAAAGAATGGACCCATTCAGTGACTTCATAAATATAGGGGGCTGAGAAGAAATAAAATATTCCATCATGACTTCCTGCTGGAAAAGTCAAAGCCAGTTTAGATCATTTGGAGGGAAGACTGAACCTCTGCGACATGCAATGGCATGTTTTAAAAGTCCCCCGGGGTGTGGGATGGTGACAAGTTTTCTTTTTTTTCCCCTCCTTTGGTTGTCTGTGTTCCTTAATGTTTCTGCTGCCGACATGTATTGCTCCTGTCATAATAGAAGTAAACAGAAAAAACTATTAAAAAAGAAAGGTCTGGCTGCTGTTTCGGCAGGAAACGGCTTACCTGGAGAATCCTGACGAGAGCATGAGCAGGAGCGCCACTTCCTGTGACTGACTCGGCGCTGCAGGCCAGTGCGTGGTTTGTGGGAGATTCTATGATGACAGCAGGACTCTGGGGAATTCCAATTAAGACCGTGGTCGGTGGGTTGAAGTTCTGAAAGAGAGTTTAAATAGTCTGGCTCCATGGAATTAGCAAACAACTTGAAGACAATTCAGAAAGAAAAAAAAAACAAAAAAAACAAAACTTCAACAAACAAAGCCAAAATACCATACAGCTAAGGCGGGAACACAGGTCAGTGTAAGGAACCAATATCAATGAATCTAGAAGAGAGACAAGACAATGGGCTTCAAAAACTAATGCGTTCATTCTGAAGTTGGGGTGTGCATCTATTTTCAGCTCTGCTTAGGAAAAACCAAGAGAAAAAAAATCCACTTAGGTTAACATGTGAGGGACTTCCATCGATCCCATCGAGTCTAATTTTTTCTTGTCGTGTAGTGGCGTCGTGATTTAGGGGACTGGACTCCGCTCCCATGTGGACCCAAGCCAGGGGTTGGCAAATTTTTCCTGTAAAAGACCAGGGAGTATCTGGGGACTGATGAGCCCTATAGTCTCTGTTAGTGACTGCTGAACTCTGCCGCTGTTGTACATAAGTGGTCACGGACAATATGGAGAGAAAGGGTATGACTGTGTTCTAATAAAACCTTACAGAAGCAGCCGGTGGGCAGGATAAGGCCCACAGCCATGTTTGCTGACCTCTGTCCTATGCCTATCACAGTTCTCCCTTCCCTCTCGCCAGGGATTAGGGTATTTAGGCTTAAACCAACCAATATAAAGCATTTTTCTGGCGATAGTTACTGGTTCAGAGACAGGCATATGAACTGGATTGGCCACATGAAGAGGAAAGATTTTTGTCTGAAGTTAGGGAAGAGGGCTTTGATCTCTTCCCGCCTATATGAATAAGGAAGCATACAACCCTGAGTGTAAGTGGCCACTAGTCTAAAACTATGAGAGGAACCGGCCTTTAGATGCAGTAGACTCTGGGTGATGAGAGAGATAGAACTTTCGCCCTAGATGGTATCATGGGAATTCAGAATAATTGAACTCTATTTCCCACCCAAACTCTGGATTTTCAAATATGTGAGCCTATAAATTTGCTGATTGTAAAAACCACTTTGAGTTAACATTTCTAATACCTTACAGCTAAGTCATCCTAGCTGATGGAAAACTTAAAACGTTTAGGACTCTCGAAGTTTGCACACACTAAAAAGAATTGATAATAGTTTCCTTTCCAGCATTAAAAATAAATGTGAAAAATGGGAATGAAACTATAATGTTTTTTTAAAAAAATATCTAGATTGGTGAATGTGGGTGTTCCAGGGGGCAGCAAAGCTTTGATTAAATGACCTTCAATTCAGGAAATATCGGGGTTAGAGGGTACTTTCTCTGTGATGAGTCTGAGCAGGCGGATGCCAAGAGGCATTGAGGATCTAGACTGTCTGTCTGTCTGTCTGTCTGTCTGTCTGCCATTAACCGCGGTCTCAAGCGCAGGTCCTTTCCCTTCGTCCGTCGTCTTCGAGCTCTAAACATAAGAAAGTACTTTTCAAATGCACGTCTAACACTGAAAGAATGAACGTGATTGTAAACCTGAGGCCTTAATGAAGAGTTTACGAAAAAAAAAAAAATTCGTAAAATGAAAAAAAAACCTTTTTCATAGCAGCCTCTCATTTTGAAGTTTAATGTTTTTTATACCAGCCTGACTATAATTACATCATTCTTTTATATTCATTTTAGTCTCTTTTAGTTGTATGAATTTATAGCTTTGGCGATCTATACAATTATTTTAATAAGAGAACTTGTGTTTTAGAACCATTTTTCTTCCAAGCAGGCCAAATCTCACCTTTCTATATCTCAGTTTAAACATTAATATGATGACGGAAATTACATCTTATCTAAATAACCCTTTAAGAATATCAGGAAGATATGACTGTAAGCCGATGCTCATTCAAATGTAAGAAGCTTTCACAATCTGGTCTCTCTTTGTCAAAACATTCATGAGAAATCTTGGAAACACCCTAATAAGAGCAACTGAAATTATCACCAGGGCAGGCAGCTAGGTGATCTAAAAATGGGATTTTTCAGCCAGAAAGGCAAAGGGACATGTAGGTAAAGTTTATAAAGTCATAAAGGATTGGGAAATGGCAACATATCCTCTTGTGTAGCAAATCCTAAAGTACTAGAACCAAGGACACTTAAGAGGTCTTTTTAATAAAATGAAAGAAAGTTGATTTTATACAGCAGATCAAAACTTCTAGAAAATATAGATATTTAAAAGAGAGAACTGGTTAAATTTACAGATGCTAATTCCATAATAGGCTAATAAGTACATTTGAGGATATTTGGGACTGTTTTCCTAAACATTTAAGGTTAGTGTCATGGAGGCAACTCACCCCCAAAACATCTGCTGGTGCTCCTGTGAGGTCCAGCCTGGTTTGGTGTAAGAGGATGTCGATGCAAATTAGCATGTCCTTTTAAGTGTTCTCACTCTTTTGGGTCTGTCTATGTTCTGGAGGGAAAATCAGCATCATGGTTGACTGGTTAGACAAGATCTGGTTCCGAAAGGAAGCCCATTAAATTAATTTTTATTAATATAAATGTATAAAGTTAATAATTCTTCAGAAAATTTCAGCAGGAAAAAATAGGATGTAGATAACATTGGGACAGTTATTGCTAAAATGGATTTTTCCTCAGGCCCTGAAGGGGTCAGAAGATTTGCAATTGCTCTCTTCTTAAAAAATATTAAATGTAAGATTAAAACTTAAAAACCAAACCAATCAGAAAAAGCCCACATTTTTTACTCAAAAAAAAAAAAGGAGATTTTCTATTTAGAGCTCAGGTAATCTCTCCTCTCTCTCTCTCTCTCTCTCTCTCTCTCTCTGTACATTTTAAGTATAATCCATTTTAAGTTGACCCGAAGGACAGAAAATATATTCACTTCTATATAAATAATTCTGAAAAACCAAGCAGTTATATTTTGCTTTTGCTGAGATTTTCTAAGGGTTGTATTAATAGAGAACCCTGAGATAAGAAAACAGTAAAAATAGCAGCTTTGTTAAAGCAATGGCAATTAGATCTTGCTCTGCTGTGTATTTATACAATAAAAAGCAGAACATTGAAACAATTGTCCAAATAATTCAAGCCTATAATAGATTCACCTAAAATAGCTAGATGGGTGAGGAAAATGTATCATTTTGGTTTAAGGTGTCTGAATCACTGCGTTAATTCTCCTCCTAAACCTAAGTAGACATATTGAGGCTGTGAGAAAATTTTAGATTAGTGAAAAGTGTCTCTAGATTTTTCTGTGATTCTTGGTAGCACTTTTTATAATTGCTGTGGTCTAACGGTTCCATCTTTTAACCAAAGTCTATTCCAATCTGCAGGCTTCCTAAAAAAAAAAAAGAAAAACCATCCAGGGATGTTTGGGGATTTCTGTGTAACCAGGCCCAAGAAAAGCTGGAGCCATAGAGACAGCTCCTGGATTCTGGAGCTCTTTCAGACCGCGCATGCTCTTTGCACTAGGCCAAAAATAATTTCTAATGATTCTAAGGAGTTCAAGGATGGAGTTACTTCATCTAGTGCTCTGATACCCAGATTAAGTTGTCAGACCAAGAGAAAACAACCGTCGAGACCTGACTGGATGCTGTAAAACGATGTTGCGCAAGGATCTGAACTCACTGTGCACGGAAGGATTGCAAAAGGTAATGTGAAAAGGAAAGGAAAATGCACCCCTAATAACCAAGCCTTTATTGCCGAGCTGCAGGAGAGGAGTCACTGCAGAATACAGGACATAAGGACTAGGAAATCAATGTTCTGTTTGGCGGCCCAACGCATTTTGGTGGTTGTTTTTTAATGGGAGAAGAGTGTGTTTATCCAGTGAGAGGCTTACTTTGTTTTTATCTCGTAGTTGAATAATAATGCTAGAGAGAGGTGTGGGCGTGGATTTGTGAGGGAGCCTGAGTGGCCTTGAAATGAGGATCATAACAGATGGTGAGGAGCCAATTGCAAAGCACTGATCTGGGCACATCCAGAAGATTCCAGCTTCGCTGTCAGTACTCTAATGGTCAAAATTGTTACTAGATATTTAAAGTGCGCCCAGTTTCCTATTCAAAGGCAGCCTCTAAGTGCTGTAGAGTTCCCCAGACTTTATAACATTAATTATTAAAATTGCAGATTGAAATTGAGAAGCACATTTAGAAACACTGTCTCTTGGACTTGTTTCTGACTCCTGAAAGGCAGGCGTATGGGGCTCTAAGTGTGGCCACCGTTCGCTTCCAGCTTATCTTGTCACGCCCTGACCTCCCCCATAGAAACCCAGGGAAGAATTTTCACTGCGGTGGGCTCGTTCGCCTCTCCTTCAAATGTCAGTATCTCTGGTCCAAGCACTGGAGAGGCTGAGGAACCACGGGCAGCAAATACTCTCTCAAATCGCCATCTCAGACAGGATGAGCACATTTCAGTCTAAGGGAACACAAGAGCTAGCACGCTCCTGAGTCTGCTGAAGTTCTCTCTTGTAGAATGTTTATCCTCTCTTGTTTTTTTTTTTTTCCTGCCTCTTTTGTCTTTTTCCGAGCATGTACTCTCTTTGCTTCTCTCCACCTGTGTTGGTAAACAAATACTTGATTTGAATATTTCTGTCTGTAACAACTACATCAAAAAGATGCGGGAGAAGTGTTCTTTGTGCCCAGCTCTGATTTCCCACCAGTTCCTGGCCCAGGCAGATCCTCAGTCAACCACAGAAAAAAGGATTGTCTCCCTTTAAAAAGCAAAAGGCATTACTTGAGCTTGGGTCCGGCCCCTACCCCTGAGCACAAGCTGTGGGAAGACCATATAGATTTCTGCATTAAATGGAAGCTTGCCACTCCAGGCAGGGCGGGGGCCTGCTTCTGTGAGCATTGTTTTCTGGAGACTGGCCAACCTCAGAGAATTTACCCAGATGATCCAGGAAACACTGGATTTCCATTTATGGACATTTTCTTTTACAATTAAGAACAAGGGGAGTCATCTTTTTCCCTGATTGCTTTATTTTACATTTTAAAACTTTATGCAAAAGCTGACGTAATTAGAACTATCTGGGGAGATAAAGGGCAGAGAATTGACACCGAGGTCCTGTCCGTGGCTGGCATGTGAACAGCCAGTGCTTCAGTTTTTATCATAAGTGAGTTTGAAAGCGGGTGACATGCCAGACATTCCTGCTGAAAGTTAACTAAGGTAATGATGGAACTCAAGGCAAAATTCAACATGTCACTTGCAATTCTCTGTGGGAGGCTGGGGTGCAGAGATGGCAGTTCTATGAAGTGATTTACACAGCATTGTAAAACGAAAAGTCCCCGGGTGATGACTGAGCTGGCTGTAAATGAAACAATGGACAAAGGGGACTTCCAGGGCTTCGGCCTTCCGGCCACACCCCAGTACCTCTCGGTCTCCGGGACTGCACGACTGCAGAGAAGGTCACCCCCACTGATACCAGAGATTACACTCCAGATGAATGTGACCACTTTGGGGAAGAGAAGAGGGAAACCCAAGTGCTGACTTCCTAGAACCAAAGTCCAAGATGGGTTTGAAAAGTGTGCCCCTAGGCAGACATTTCAGAAAAGCATCTCTTACCTTTTATAAATTGCCAAAACAGACAGGTTTCCAGAAGAGGAGTCCCCCTCACAATTTTTGGATGGTCTTTTCGCCCGAAGGGCTGAGATGGCCTTCTGCCTGAAGCTCCTCAGAGCTTATCAGAACGAGCGGGATGTTAGGGCTGAACTCACCTGTGCTGTGGCTTCGTCACAATGTATGCACACGCTGGTCTGTTTCCAGTCCTGAGTTTGAGTTTGCACATTGGAGTTAAGGTATCTGCTGACTTATCAAGGAGATTTTTCTTTTATTTTTTTATATCAGTTTTATTGAAGTATAATTTATATACAATCAAATTTATCTATTTTAAGAGTATAATTTGATTATTTTTGACCACTATCATTTCAGAATATTTCATTCATCCCCCCAAATTATCCTCATCCCCATTGCAACCAGGCCCCTACCTCTGGTAACCACAGATTTGCTTGTTTTCCTTGTAGTTTCACCTTTTCTAGAATTTCAGATAAATGGAATCATACAGAATCTGGTCTTCTGTGTCTGGCTTCTTTCATGGGAGAACGATCAGTAGTTCATTCTCTTTTATTGCTAAGTAGTAGCATCAATTTGATTTTTGTCACATTTTTATCGTGTTAAAATACCTATAACATAAAATTTACCATCTTAACCATTTCTACGTGTACATCAAGTCGATTTTTGTTGGTTTGAAAAAAGATTTATTGGGATCATATGGAAAGGCAAATAGTTTTTTGTTGCCTTTTTGAAAATCGTGAATTAATTCAAATTGATCATAAGAATATATTTAAATCCATCTTATCTTTACACGTTCCCTGAAATATAAGATCCACCCCACCTTATTAATAATGAAGTTCTAAATGCACAAATTTTGAAACATTTGGTAGGCAAATTTGAACGTGAAGGAAATTTCCAGATATGCAGCAAAAATACAAATTAATTAACAACTTCCAAGGAAATGTTGATAATTTGGACTTGAACTTGGATTAGACCAAGAGTTTCATAGAAGTTTAAAATTATGATTTTAAACTTATTTTAAAATCATAGTAACCAGTTAGTAGAAAATTTAAAGCAAAAACCTTCTTTCTCGTATATTTGTTAACAATTATAACAAGGAGACACTGATGGTGCTTAGTGATAATAATAGCAATAACAACTATTATTATTATTATTTACTTGTTTAATGCATATTATATACCTGGTGCTGCTCTGAGTACCAGATAGGTCATTAACTCTTTTAATTGTCCCAACAACCTTACCAGCTAAGTGTCCTATTATTATCCCCACGTTGCATATAAAGAAACCGAGACTCAGAGAAAACTAAGTGACTGACCTGCCTTGATGAGAAGTGAAGCCAGGATCTGGCCCTGGCAATTGGCTCCAGGGCGTTGGATTTTCACCAAGAGGATACTCCTAACCCCAGCAACGAGCTAGAGAAAAATTCTCAAATTGGCAGAGGGAGCTGCTATTGTCCCCGATCAAGGCACGATGTTAAGATAGAGCGGCGGCCGCAAGCCTGAGCCAGATAGGTCGCTTATGTGGACGAAGAGGCCCAGAATAAGGCAGGGAGGAGAGGTGGAACGGAGGAACATCGGAGCACATCGTTCACATAAAAGAGGCCGCTGGTTGGCCTGGGGCTCGGGGGCCTGCTGCCCACTTTCTGGCCCAGGTCCAGGTGACCGATGGGGTCCTTTCAGAGCTAACATGTGAGGAAAACCCGAAATCTTTGTTCAGAGTCCATTGTGACTTGGCTTCGTTGATGTGGGCCCATAGTTCACAATCTAGTTGGGGTGCAATGGATGTTGATAAATAACCACTGACTACGTATCGAACTCATTCAGTATTGTGAATTTGCCTTTTTATATGGTGCTTTTTAATCTGATCTAACAAAGAGTTTATGGACTCTGGAACTAGATTGACTGATTTTGAATCTTGGCTTTGCCACTTACTAGCAGTGTGAATTTGAGCATGTTACTTGATCTTGCCATGCTTCTGTTTTCTCATCTATAAAATGGGGATATTAATAGTATACCTATTTCATAGTATTGTTTCAAAGAATGAAAGGCTATTATGTATAAAGGATTTACAACAGAGCTGACAAATAGTAGGTACTATATACGTGTTAGTCATTATTATCACTAGCCAAAAAATGATGGTAGATGAAAATATCTGTTCCATCCTTTGAGATTTAATAAACTATAGTAATCTACACTAAAATAAAATTTACCTTCCGGACTTATTTTCGCCGGGCTCTGTTCCTTGGTCCTTCAGGATCGTGAGTTATTGCACGGCGCTGAGGGATGGAAGTGCAAGGGGCAGGCAGCTCAGGGATGTGAGTTCAGCACCAGCTTTTAGAGGGGAAAATTCTAAATACCTAGTCTCTGCAAATTGAAACGTTAGCAGTAATTGGACACTGTGAGTTTTGAGAGAGAAGAATCTTTACGTTATTTATTTGAATCCTGGACAGAGTAGAAGAGAACCGAGCTTGGGATGAGAAAATTAAAGTTTTCTTTCTAGTCCTCGATTTCTGCTACTGGAGATTTTCAAGTAGGTGTTAGCCAGTTTGTAGAAACCTGCCTGGCCCCTGTGGTTCTTTGGTGCTATGTTTGGATCCAAGTTATTCCTGGACACCTAATTCCAGCTCTGTGTTCTGTACAAAGCCATGACAAGCTAGCTCTGTCAGCTCATGCTGGTCTTAATTACATGGATAAACTGAAATTCTTGCACCCTTTGACACTTAATCACATACTGTCCTGTATTGTTTATTGTCTTACGTTGCTCTCACCTGTAGAACTATCCACAGATCATTTATTTAATCAGTGGACAACAATTTATTGGGGGCCTTTGCTGTCTTCAACGATGAAAAACAGGAGTAGTTGTTTTGGACACTGTGTTGCATATACCGTATACCTATAAACCTCTAGTAATTTTTAAATCTCTAGGAGGAACCAAAGCCTTCTTGACTGCCACCTCTCTGAATTATTGCCACCAGTCCCCTTAGGGAAAGGGACAATGCAGGATATACCAAGATTTGTAGTTTCCTAGCTGTCGCCCACTTCACCTAGCACAGTGGACGTGAATAATATTCAACAGCTCGTCCCAGCAAACATTTTCTAAGGGGCCTGTAGAGAATGGCAGGAGAAACATGCTGTGAGACGGAAAGGGAATAGAAATGTGGACCCACTTTCTCACTCGATTTAACAGAACGTTTATTTTGCGTGGACTGTGAGCTAGATCTTGTACGAGTCGTTAGGGGTGGAGAGCGATATCTCCTCGCCTTCACCGCCAGGCGCAGGGACTTAGAGATGTTAGACAGTAGATGGGAGAGGGAAATCGTAGGGACTCAGGAAAGGAGCCCTTGGCCCAGCCTGGTGGTGATGAGGGAAGGGATTAGGTGTCAGCAGAGTGGGTGGGCCGGGGGTAGGGCTGCTAACCTGGCCGGAGGAAGAACTGGGCCCTGTGGTAACTCTCAGACCAGCCTGTTTTCCTCGATGTCTTTCTTCTAGATCAGAGCTGGTCAGGGCTGCCAACTTACTTCTGAGTTTGCGCACTTCCCACCGGGCCTCCCAGTTTGAGAAGGGGCGGGCTGCTAGCTACCTGTGTGAATTCTGCCCTGGACCACCCCGGGAGAGAGAGAGGGCTCTGGGGGGGTTCTGGCACATTCCTCCAGAGGGCTCCCTGGGCCGCAGCCTCTGCACCACACCCTCAGCCGGGCCAGGTGTGCACGAGGGGGGAGCCGGGGCTGGGGTGAGCGCTTTTTCAGCGCTGGCGTGTGCTGTTTGTCTGCCTCCTGAGGGCTGGGTCCTCCTTATTCACAGGTGAGTCACACCCTGAAACAGGCTCTCTTCCTGTCAGGACTGAGTCAGGTGGAAGAGTCGATAAAACCACCTGATCAAGGAAAACGAAGGCACAGCGGAGCGCACTGCAAGATCCGCAGGGCTCCAGGCGCCAGGCAGCGACCCCTCCAGCGGCGGACGGTGCGCCGCAGGCCCGGCCATGCCCGCGCTCTGGCTGAGCTGCTGCCTCTGCTTCTCGCTGCTCCTGCCTGCCGCCCGGGCCACCTCCAGGAGGGAAGGTGAGTTGGCTTCCAGGAGCAAACGTCGCTGCCCCGGGCTGCGACCTGGCCTTTCTGTGCACACCAAGCTGGCCGAACGCACCTCCAAGGATGCCCACTTTGTCCAGAACCTCTTTAGCTCACCCTCCTCCTCCCCCATCTGAGGCTTTTCTGGAGTCGGGGTTTCAATAAGACTAATATTACTATATAAAACTGTCTGATTTTAAAATGTGAAGCCAACAGGTGTGCCAAACCAGGGTTTTCCTTACTTTAATAATGTTCCTTGATTGCTTTTTCTATCAAGGGGCCCGCGTGTGATCAGTAATATGTCGGTGTATAAATGCTTTTCCAATTCCGTGTTTTTATTGATGGGATTTTGGTGGGAGTGTTTTCTGTGACCGTGAACACGACAGAGAATGACCCTCTTCAAAAATCCTTCTGGAATTCCTGTTTCGTCTTTGGGGTAGAAAGTGAGTCATAACAATGCTTTACTTTCACATAACGTTACTTTTTATAGTGTTTTCACATAATAGTCATTCGACAGACATTTATTGGGTGCGTGTGCATAGATCATTTGATCTTATCTAGGGCACCCAGTGGCTGTCATGTCGTGAGAAGTTCCTCTGATGTAAACAAAACTTTCTGAGAGCCTAGCAACTGTTGACTGTATGCATGTGTCAGCTATGACAACACCTAACGGGTGTTTTCCTTGTCACTTAGTCTTAGTAGTGATACTTGCCTGTATAATTACCCAGAAACTTCATGTTTATATTGCTTCCTGCACCTGATGGCATTTAAAATAATAGTTTCAATAGGTTCAAGAGCCGTTTTCACACGTGTGCAATATGTAAACATGAGACAGTGTTCGCATGTACGTGGGCTCATCTTAGGTGTTCCCTTTATTACTGTGCAGTCTGGGTGATGCTGGCCTGAGTTATATTTGAATGGCATGAATATTTTAGCATATATTTGAATGCAGTCCTGTTTTGTTTTGTTTCGTTTTCCTAAAATAGTCTTGGAATTAAATTCCAGCCCATCATTGTGACTGCCATTAAAAAAAAAAAAATGATCATGTAGGTTAGGTTCCTTTAGAGTTAGGATAAATAGTCTTAACCTAGTGAAGTATGTCCTATAAGTAAGGATAGTCTCTGAATATTAGAATTCAGAGGGACGGCTCATAGACCAACCGCTAGAATCCCTTGGCTTAAAAAATGAAAAAAAAAAAAAAAAGAAATGAATTTGCTCAAAGCCACACAGGCAATTATTGGCAGAGACAGAACTGGAACTTGATTCAGGGATTCTTAGGCTGGAACTTTTGGGACCACGTTACAAAAATATTGAGGAGACAATGTATATGTATTTTACATAATGGGTAATTATATATTGAAGCAATTTTGCTCTTGGTTATACTTGAATATATATGTGTGTATTAGCATTAGATAACAGAAGTTAATATGCAGGATGTTATCACTTGTTTAATAAAATCAAACTCAAAAGGACAGAGCTTAGACTCTTACTTCTCAAGGATGGCTCAGCTCTGGGCATTCTGTCTAGACCATTAAGTCAGAAGCAGTGTTCTAGTTCTTTTCCAGATGTTCCCCTTCCTTGGGGATGGACTACTTAACATATTAAGCTCCCTCCCCAAAGGGCTTCATTTTGAGGTTCAATGAAAGTGTGAAAAATTTGGCATCAGGGTAGAGCACACATGCTTTCCAGTTCATGGGATGCTGGAATGTAGTGGATGTTGGACTGAAAGTATGGTACTTGCCACCTACCAAAGTGACACGCATCCGTGTCTTGTGAGCTGCACCTGTGAGGATCTAAAGCAATGACATTGCTTCTTGGTTGTCCCCCTGCAGGCAAAATTATGGCGTTAGATGTAATCAGCAAGACTTTCAGGGTTGGCTTCAGTTAGAGCACAGGTGTTAGAGTTAGCCTAACCTGGCTTCAGGGTTTGCCTCATTCACTTACTAGTTGTTTATGAGTGAGCTTTCGGGCTCCTCAGGCGCTTGGAGTCAGCTTCTTCACCTGCTAAGCGGAAGCAGTAACACTGTGCAGCCTTGTAGAGCTAGTGAAAGGATGAGAGTTTATTGTAAAGTGCCTCAAAATGCCTAGGATCGCATTTCTTTACAAAGTCTGAAGCCAACTGTACAGGTTTAATGAACTCAGATGCCCAGAGATCAGTAAGGGAGGTAAGGACTCCCCTTCGGGAGCTCGGTTGGTGTGAGAGGATGTGGGACGTAGATCCAATGGTCTGGATCATAGTTCACGTGGGGAGGTATGACTGGAGAAGGTGCTAAAAGGAAATAGGAATGAGACTAGAAATGTAGCCAAGAATCTGGTCGTGAAGAGCTTTGCATGCCAGGCTGTGCAGTCAGGATAGATAGTGTGCCCTGTAAGCAAAGAAGAGTTGCAGATGGTTTATAAGCAAGAGTGGGCATGGTCAGATTCATGTTCTAGAAAGGTCACTCACTCGAAGGCATAGACGATGGAGCTGATCTAGGAGAGGCCAATAAGCAGCCATTGCAGTAATCTAAACGAGAGATGATGAAGGCTTTCGTCGTGGTGATAGAAATAATAAAGAGGAACTGGTTAGAGAGACATTTAGAAGGTAAAATCAGAAGAATCTGGTGATCCAACGGGTGTGTGTGTGTTAGGAATACAAGTGGGGGGAAATCATGAGAAATAAAGAAGAGGCCAAGATGGGTGCAAGGCTTCAGGTCTGTACGAACAGTTAGCCAGGGATGCCACTAAAGGAGACGAGGGTGATAAAAGAAGCATCAGATTGGGAGCACGCTCGAGCAGTGAAGAGGAGGGGGTGGGATCCTGTGGGGACCTGTTGACTTTGAGATGAGCGTGGCAATGTCTTATAGTCCCAGTGAACAGCTGGAACTCTGATTTTGAAGTTTAGAAGAAAAGTTTGAAATATGAAGTTGGGAGCCCGGAGATGGAAAGCAAAGCCTTGGCAATCGACGAGACTACATGGGACATGGAGGTGAAAGAAGCCTCAACTCTTAACAAGGAGAAGGAAGAATGATGGAGGAGGAAGGAGCCTTGAGGATAGAGGAGAATTAAGAGGGGTGTTTCGTTAGCCCAAGAGTTAACAGGAGTTTCAACAATGTAGGAATAATAAACAGTACTCACATGTAAAAATGTGAATATACAAAGATGAGGACTAAAATGACACCGTTGTTGGAGTCAGCCATCAGGTAAGTTTTGAAGCAATTATTCTAGAATGGTGAGCCCAGAATCCCAGATCGTTATAGATCATTAATTTGGTTTCTCCTGTGGCCTGGTACCGGAAAATAGGTGCTGCAAATAGTGGAGAGGGCCCCTGGAAAGGTTTCTACTCTCACATGCATTCTGCTATTTAAACTGTTAAAGTGAAATTGCATCACGCATGAGAGTGCAGGCTCTGGGGTAAGACTGCCTAGGTTCAAATCCCAGTCCATCCTTTACCAGCGCTGGGGGTTAGGCAAGCTCCTGCACCTGTTATTCGGTTACCTCAAAGATGGCGATAATAAATAGTGGCAATTATTACACGTAAAACACTTTGTACAGTGCTTGATAAGCACTCACTCTGTGTTTAATATTACTGTTATATAACTAACTGTCCTGCCAGTATTGAATGTCAGCATATCGCCTTGTGGGTTTTGAGTGGTGAAATTTTTGAAGGCTCCTTGAATTAGCTCAGGAAAGGTGATGAGGAGCCCTTCTGCTCAGGCTGAAATGAACCCTAAGTTTTACCCAATGAAACAAATGGAGTTCCTAACAGGGAACCCAAAACAGACTGGAATTTTAAGATTAGATTTCGTATCATCTCTTCTCCGTGCCTTTTGTAAACCGCCAGACCTCATCACAGATTCAGCAAAGCTGTTGCACTCTATCTAGAATATGAACAAATATAAGATGACCCCACATGAGACGGTCTCTCACTTCTCAGTGGGAAGGTCTGCACCCCCTGGACCACTGCCACCAAAAAAAATAAAGGATTTTTGCCAACTAGGTTATGAGAACATTTAGCAATATCAAGGCAGTGGTCACATGTCTCTTTATATTTAACTTAGTAAATTTGCACAAACACATTTAAAGTCACACAATTTATAAAATAATAGCTTAGAAGTATTGGCTAGTTCATTCACATTTCATGAAGTAATTATATTCAAATTCTTTCCATTCATCTTTAGGAATGCATTCCTAAAGCCATTCTGATACAGTTTCTTTTTCACTTCAGACTAGGTAGTTTGAGACACACAGCCCTATTCGAGTCTGCTTTTGATGCTGTCGCTGGAAAGTATATCATTTTAAAAACATTAAAAAATCATCCTTAAGCACGCATTGTGATCTTCACAACATAACTAATCTTGAAACACTTATTTATAACAATTTTCAGCACTGACAATTGTAAGATAATGAAAAATTATGAGAATTGCGTTTAATACCTTGGCCTCTTTCTTACTGATAAATCTCCAAAACATTGATTGAGGTCATTTCAAATTATCGTGTCTTCCCCAAACAATACTTTATTTTTCAAATAAAGTATTTGAGAAAGTACCATATGATCTGAGAGAATTTTGAAAAGACTTAAATGTATCCTTTGTTTTTCCTGAGAGTTAAAAAAAAGGGGAAAATAAAAACTTTTACCTTTTACTCGAGTGTGTCCAATAAACAGGAGTATAGAGTTGGGTTGATCTATAAGCTGGACATTTCTGAGTAGACTTCAATTCTGGGTGCCCTGAACTGGGGGTAGCCAGCCAGCCACTGGGTGAGCTCTGCTGATCCAAGAAGCTGAGGAAGAACTTCGATTTGTGATCAGTGTTTCTGGGAAAGTCAGAAGCGTGAAATTTATATGTCAATCCTGGGAATATTTTTCCCATTAAAGTTCTTAGTGGCTCAATTGTATTGACTTTTCTTTTCCCCAGAAAAATTTGCAAGGACAAGACTTGAAACATCTCTTATGGACCAGTGTAGAAACAGGAGCCTCATAGATTCTAGAATACTCTGATTTAGTCACAAATTAGGCCTAGTCAATTACTAAATCCTTACTGGGCTGTGTTCTAACATAACCCCCAGGTACATGATGTAATATTTGAATCATATCCAAAGCCAAAACTAAGTCTTTTCTGTCTCTCTGGGTGACTGTATGTCTGTGTATGTGCCTCCCCAACAGACATATGCTTCCTTACATCACAATTATGAAAGATGAAAAGAATGGTTCTTCCTCAGCGCCGATCAGTATAAGGACTTGAGTCCTCCCCCTGTGCTGTATCAGAGGAGAGGTGGAGAGATGGACTCTAATCTTCCTTATTTCAGCTGCTTCTTAAAGGGGCATATGACAGCTGTTGCTGGGCCATGCAGGAAAGGCTCCATGCTCTTTGGGTAACAGTCAAATGTGCTTTCTGTGTTGGAATGTTTTCTTTTAGAGATGATCTCATAGAAAATAGAAATTGCTTTACTGCAGCCAGAAGGGTGTGGGGCTATGCGTGGATGGATGGGTACTTTCATACAGAGTCCCTACTATGAACACTGCTGAATCCAAATGCTGCAGCTGACACAGCTCTCTCAGAGCTGAGCCCTTCGAGGTGCCAGGTGTCGGAGAAAGGGAGGCTCTTCTGTATTTCTTTCATCTTAATCTCTTTTGTTTTACCTTTGAACTCACTCAGACTGAGCCCTCAGCCTCCTCCCTTGCCCTCAACTCTTTTGCTAGGTAGACAAAAACTGGTGTCCCCCACCTCCCTGTTCATTGGGTCATTCTTTCCCTCTCCCCACTGGCTGGCTGCCTGGGCTCTGGTGCGGAGTTAGGGGAGACGTGGCCAGGTGAGGTTTCCTGGTGTCGTCCTCACTAGGCCGAGTTACCTACAGTCCACATGTGCCTTTTCCAATTCTAGGTTGTAATGTAATGTGCTATAAACTCAGTGAAAATAGATGACTCCCTTTAAGCCGTACTCTTTCAAGAGGAAACTATGGTGATCTGAGTTGCATTGACTCTTGATAACTTCAGACTATTTAGAGTTGAAAAGACTTGCCCAAATTTTATCATTCGAAGTGGCCGGTGGGATGAGAACACTGACCTCTGTTGTCCCTCTGCTCAGAGCACTTCACGTTGCAGACTGACTTATACTGCCGGGCACTTCCATGTCCTGGGAAACAAACGCATCAGGCAGCTGTGGCTGCGTCCGCTGAAGAGGCAGCTGTGAAAAGTGTGGGTGAGAAAACCGGATTCAGTTAAAAGACTCTTAGCGAGGGAAGTGCCATTTCGGTTTTCTTAATTCTGGTTCGAAGACATGTCGTGGTTTACCTTAAAAAGATAAAGCTGGAAGCAGACATTTACACATTAAACCGTAAAATTCAAGATCTGTTTCAATGATGAAATGTTCAGAGTTTTGTTTTAAAGTATTCGCCCAAGCTGAGAAGCACATTAAACCTTAGGAAAATCTCATGTAGGAGGTTCTAACACTAGAAAATACTTAAAAGCATCTTCATCATCACATCTTAGAATATAATATAATAAAAATATTCATCTTGTCATCTTGAGTATCTCAGATTTGGAGACTTTTTGATTTTTTAAAATTTTAAATTCATTTACTTAAAAAATTTTTCAATTAAAGTTGACATGCAATATTATATTAGTTTCAGGTGTATAACATGGTGATTAGACATTTATATAACTTATGAATTATCACTCCAGTATGGAGACTTTAATTCTGGCAAGTGGGATGATCGCTTCCTGGGCCTTTGATACCAAACTGATAGATTTCCCTTAGACTTCATGACTAATGTGCAATTGGAGAATTCGTAAAAATAATTTAAAATACATTAGGATAGACTGCTATTTAAAGGACACTTTCAATCATTGCTTTTGTTCTGAAAATAAACATTTGCCAGTTATTTTTCAAGTGAGTATGTTATGCTCAACTTTAATTTTATTCTCCATTTTCAGACTAGCTATTAACATGGAGGTGAAAGTTACTATCTTTGAGTGTAAGAGTCTGTCAGTGTACATGAGGCCGGTTCTTTGACTCAGTGAAAGGGAATGATATCCAATAAGATAAATTCAGATTTAATATTTTTAGTGTAACTTCTTGGAACAAACCAACTGGAGGAAGGTGGTCGGGATTGTTAGCCCCTACTTACCTCTTCCCACCATGATGCTTTTCTTTTACGAAGCAAGAATTTAAAGAAGCAGAGGCAGTGAAGATTTTTTAAAAAGTATAAGTGAAAATGAATGGGAGAGAGATAAAGATGTCCCAGTGGAGAGTGGTGTGTAAAATTAGGCTGGAAAAGTAGGTAAGACCATGAAAGTGTTTGCAGGCAATGTTAAGGAATTCTGTTTTTTTTTGTTTTTTTTTTTGTTTTTGTTTTTTTTTATCCTAGAAGTAAAGGATAAAGTTTCGAGCAAAGAGATAACTGGTAAAGTTTATATTTTGAAAAGGTTTTGTGACTGCCCGGTGGAGAGAGGCAAGAGAAATTGCAGGAGATTCAGTTAGGGAGATACTGCAGGCAAAAGGTGATTGGGGTCCGGTCTAGAGGGGCCATAGTGGAGGTGGGCTTGAGTGGACTCGAGCTATTCAATGAGTCGTATCAATAAAATGTGCTGACTAGAATGTGAGCAGATGAGAAAGATGGAGAGGAACATGTAAGGATGGCTTCCGGCTTCCTGCTTTGAAGGGATGACGGTCACAAGTTTGGTTTTAAACATGTTTTCTATCAAGAGTTTTTGAGTTGGGAATGTAATGTGGTTGGCTGGACAGGAGAGTCTAAAGCTGAGAATGAAGTCTGGGCCAGGGAAGAATCTCGGCATGTCAACCGTGATCATGGTTACTGACGCCCTGGGCTTGCACGAGAGAGTTCTAGAGGGAGGAGTCATGGAGCTTCAGGGCCGGGCTTCGAGAGCTGAGGTAAGGAGAGGAGCCTATGGAGTCTTGGGTGCGGGTGGAGGCCAAGGTCAGAAGCCAAGAGGATACCTGGTGGTGTGACATTTGGGCATCCAACGGAAGAGAGTTTCAGAAAGGAAGGAGAGAAAAAGATTCAACGTCTCAGAAAGGGAACAAGGGGCACAAAATTCTAGAAAGGAGACGCAGAGCACACACCTTCTCTCTAAATAAGAAGGGAATTGAGTGTCACCTCTAAATGATTTATGTTTGGATTCATTCACAGGGGATTACAGGTAACTTATTTCATAGACTCGCTGCTGTTTAATCGAGTCAGTATTAATGCACTAAGTAGCTGAAATGGAAGCGAGAGCAGCAAAGCTCTACGTAATAGCAGCCAGCACTCACACCGTCAGGTTCAAACACGATGCTCAGATTCCTAGCTCCTGAGCTAGTCCCACACAGCAGCCAAGTACACTACCTGTCAAGGCTTCCTGATCGCTGCAAACTGATCTCACACTCTCAAGCCTGCCTGGCCGCCTGGCCCCTCCTCCCGTGCAGCCCCAGGCTTGCTGCCCTTTGAGATGGCAGGCAGAACGTCTTTGCAGCTCCAGGCTCACAGAGCACAGATGGGCAGGCAGTCCTGGCACAGAAATAGTTCATCTGGTGCGAGCGGCGACCTGAAGTCTCCAGACACTCCCTCTACCTCAGAGGGCCACGTTCCTCTTATAATTCTTCCTGTTCCCATCTCACCATGGTGTTTTGGTTGAAACATAAGCTTTTTTTACATTGAATGCTGTATTTGTAGACAATGAAAACTTTGTGTTTTGTATTGATAAAATTTTATATTGGGTCCCTGGGCTCCTGGGAGACTTCTGTATGTTTTTGTTTGGCATTTTTCAGAGTCAGAATTTTCTTTCTTTCTTTCTTTCTTTCTTTCTTTCTTTCTTTCTTTCTTTCTTTCTTGCTTGCTTGCTTGCTTGCTTTCTTTCTTTCTCTTTCTTTCTTTTCTTTCTTTTCTTTTTCTCT
The DNA here is from genome assembly GCF_902729225.1 of Pteropus medius. Classification (NCBI taxonomy): domain Eukaryota; kingdom Metazoa; phylum Chordata; class Mammalia; order Chiroptera; family Pteropodidae; genus Pteropus; species Pteropus medius. The sequence continues at coordinate 5,911,019 of NW_024349225.1, read as the reverse complement.
CTCTCTCTCTCTCTTTCTTTTTTCCCTTCTTCTTCCTTCTTCCTTCCTTTCTTCCTTCCTTCCTTCCTTCCTTCCTTCCTTCCTTCCTTCTTCCTTCCTTCTATCCTTTTTTCATCCATCCATTCATCCATCCATCCATCCAACAATCACTTGTCCCAAGCTCTGGGTTAGGTACTATGAGGATACAAACGTGTGCCATGCTATCGAGGAAGTAAGTCATGTACACAAATAGTGATGACACGGGATAGAAAGTAATCAATGCCAGGAGAAAGATGGGGATGAAATCCTGTGGGCATTCGGAAAAGGGAGAAGCTGTTGAAAGGTTATCTGCAGGGACCCTAAAGGATCTGATTTATGCTCTTGAAAAGATCACTCTGGTTGCCATGTGGGTTTAGGGAGGGTGGAAGTGGGTAGTGCCCCAGGCAAAGGAAACAGCAAGCCTAAGGACCTGGGGAGGGAAGAGCTTGGAGCATCCTAGATTCTTGGACGATCTGTGTATTGGAGCCCAGTGAACGAGAGGGAAAGAGGCATGAGATAAATTGGCAGAGGTCAACAGGGCCAAATCTGCAGGGTCAGGGTCTTGAAAAAGGTTTGGATTTTTAATTTTCTTATTACTGTTAAAGCACTGAAAACACAACGATTCCATTAATTATACAAAGATGGCAGTTAGATCACTCCGATGAAAAGCAGCATGTGCTTTTAAGTTTAGAGCAACAGAAGGAGGATCTGTTTATACACAAATGATCGGATCAGTGCCAAATGGTTAAAAATTCTCGTAATTTCTTGCAACGTTTCCTATGGGAAATTTAAAATGAGGTCTTGATGAACTGCAGTCACCAAGGGCGATTATGTCAAGGCCTTGCCCCAGGTACAAGCCGAGGAAATTTTCGGTTTCCTTCCATTCTCCTGAGGATGCAGCTTGGAAACGGCCTTGTCTCCTGTGCTTCCTGTCTCGACCTGTTGAGACTGTGTGAGTGAGGGTGGGAGTGTGAAGCGAGCCCCGGGGTCCCACACACCTTGCTCCATTGTTCGAAGAGGGTCCCAGCTCCTTGGGTCTGCATCTGGGGTGGGGGCGGGGCGGGTGGCATGTGGGTGGCCGTGGGCTGATCAGCCCGTGTCTGGCTGCCCCACCGGATTTTCTAAGAACCACCTTGAGGGGCAGCGACAATGGGCTATTATAGTTATTATAATAAATACATAAGTGCCAAAGAAGCAGCATACGGCATAGCCAGACACAATTACCACCCACGCTTTACGAGGCTGAAAAAAATTTGTGAAAATCTGAGTAAAACGACTCGGTTTTCGATATGTTTATGGAGGGCTTGAGGTAAACTTGGTCAATCTCGTTCCTTTAGCTGTGACAGAGACAGTTATTGGGGGTGTTGGAATGGGGGACAGAGAGAGGATAAAACAAAACCTTGAAGAGTGGTCCCTAGTTTGGGTAGAGTACAGTACAAATGAATAGTCAAGTCACTTGTGATACAGAATTCAGTGAAAAAGGAAGAAAAAACTCACCTACCTTGATTCCTAGACCCTGTAAGGCTTCAGGTCTGTTCAGTGTCTGAGTCTGATTTTTTTTCTGTATTTTCTGATGCAAAGGTGTTTTAAGGTCAGGTCCCAGATCCATGCCTGTCCATGGCTAAAGGAGGAAGACGTGGATGATGTGAATAGTGTTTGCCAAAGCCCAATATGTTTTAAGTAAATATATATATTTGTATATTAAATAAATACATCCTAGGTAAATATATATCTCATTTGACATAATGAAACACTGGCGAATCCCTTCTTTGAAATCTTGCTTCTCCATGAAGTCCCAGGTTCCAAGCGCCCAGTGCAGCCTCCCTGTTAGGTGTGAAGTGCTATTTATTAAATAAATGGAAAAACTGTACATTTCATTGGCTGAGGACAGAAGAAGGGGAAAAAGGAGTAAGGATCAGTGAAACAAAATCTATCAAGAAGGTAGAGAATGGGAGCTTAGGAGGGGCAAAAGAAAATTTGTAACAACGGGACAGGCAAATAGTTTGATACATTTGTTATATAAATAATTCATGATAACCGATCAGAAAAACATGGTGCCCAATAGATAAATGGGCAAAGTCATAAACTGATGAATATCAAATTAAAAATAAAATAGTAAACCAGCATGGCACTTTTCAGCCCTCCCTTCCAACTCGCCTTACCACCTCCTGACTTCCTGTTTCCTTCCACTGCGTCATGTAGTTCTCGCTAACAAATACCACGCTCTCAATATTCTCTCTGTATTACTTATTTTTTTCCCCTCCAGCTTCCATGAAGACTCCCATGAGGTCTGGTTTTGTTTACTGCTTTATCCCCAGTGCCTAGAACAGGGCTTGGCACGTAGAAACATAATAAGTGCTCAATATATATTTGTCGAATGAATGAATGAATGAATGAATGAATGTCGAGAAAAGAGAAATGTCCAGGACCCCCATCTTTGCATTTCCGTCACTTGATTTTGTGTCACGGCTCCCTGATGGAAACTAGAAAACGTATTTATGAAATTTGGTGCTAGCCCAGAATTTACAATAATAGCAAACATTTTTATGAAATAAAAATGAAAAAAGTTCTAGGCATAAAGTTAAACAAGGTTAAACATAAAGGAAGTGAAATAAAAAAACATTTTTTAGAATGTCCTCTTGTTTTAAAATGTATTACAGGCTTATATTTAGGTTTATTAATCTGAATAAATCATTATAGTGTAAGTTATCAAGAAAGGCCATTTTCTGGAGTGGGCTTCTGTGGAGAAAATCATCCCTGCCAGAGAACAAGGAAGAGTGTGATTGCTAAGTATTGATATTTGTATTTTTAAGGCATAGCCAGACATGTGGGGACATATGGAGTCCTTGAAATGGTAAAAACACATCTAGGAGTTTCCTGAGGTTCAAGAAAACATTCATTCATTTGTTCATTAAAAAAGCGTTAAATACTTCCTGTGGACCAGACAGTGTACCACAGACTAAGACTTCGTTTTTCCTTTTTCTAAGGCATGAGGTGTGCTTTCTGCCTGCTCAAAGAGTAGAGTCCAGTGCAAAGATTTGCCCAGCTTCCTTTCAAAAATAAATTTAGGAAAAATTTTTGCCAACATTTGGAACTCAGTAGATTTCATACATAACGCTAGATTTCTGTCTTCTTTAAACACATTAAGTGGAAAAGCTGACTACAGTAGATATCGTTCCTGTGTGGCTACAGTTGGCCTGAGGTGACATGTTGCTTCTCCCTTTAGCCCTTTTGGCAGAGTCCCCACTGCTCCCTGCTGCCTTATTCCGGCCTCCCAGTGCCCTTCGACAGCCAGCGCGCCCAGAGGAGTGGCTGGGGAAGAAGTTGGTCGCAGAATAAAAGAGACCAGGCAAGCACAAGCTGCGTGAGGGCCATTTCGTTAAGCCCAGTTGCAGAAATAGTCTGGAATTTGAAATACGAAGACTTTTTTTTTTTTGCAGTCGTGCGAATGAATAATAATTGGTTTTAGGAAAGTTAGTCTAAATTTGGGAGATGATTTGAGAGAGACCATGTTGCAAATGCATCCCGTTCCGTACGAAAGGGCCGGCTCTCCCCCTCTTTCTCTGGCTGTGAGTGTCAGGAGACTCGACATTGACCCAAGTGCAGTACAGCTAAGTGTTGAGCTCAGCTCAGCTTGGTAACTTCGAAGTCCCATAGGCAAGGCTGGAGAAAGCGTCTTCCTGGAATCAGCCCATAATATAGACATAGGAGGCCACTACACTCCCCAGACATCAGGCCCAGGGATCCCCTCACCCCAGCCAGCATAACCCTGCACTGTAACAGAAACCCACTTGAGAGAGAGGAGGGAGAGATTAGCAATACATTTGTAACTTGTTGGGCAAGTTCCACAGAGAGGATGCCGGCTGACGGCCTCCCTTGCGGGAACTATAATTCATCTCCAAGGAAGGCTATGAATTTAGAGGAAGAACACAGTTCTTTGAGAATAGAGCTTTGAAGGAGAAAGGACAGAAGGAAAGGGAGATTGTTAAAAACCAGGTAATGACGAGGTTGTCTATTTTTAAAATATTGCTCTATATAAATATATCATGAGCTGTCCTTACGAAGTTAGCTATTACCAGCAAAAAATTTGTTCTGAATAAGAAACGCACCATGAAAGTCTGTAATTATTTTGAGATCCTCCCCAGAGGCATCCAGGGCAGAAAGGGCATCGACTCATGGAACCACACAAGGATCACTGGCTGGCGAATTTAGCTCTTGTACGTGCCTGACGATGTACTCGGTAGAAGTGTCACAGCACATGACAGCTGCGTGGCACATCTGTTCGAGATCCCAAAAATCAGTTACACAAGCATTCGCTGGGAAAGATTCGCCTTGGCACCAGTTCTGTGAAAAGCCCTGGGAGCCTGAATTGAGTGCAAACTTAATAAGCTGTAAGTGTGATGAAATGTTAGGCCGCATCCATGGAGCTGTAATATCTGGTCTGGTTGTTAAGCTGAGCCGTTCAAACCACACGTGAAGGACTGTAATAAATTCTGGCCATTTAAAGAAAGATACTAAAAATTAGAGTTTGTTTCTAGGAGGGTAGTCAAGAAGGATCTAGAAATTGTGACATGGGACATGGTTGAAAGTCCTGGAGGTGACGAGACTAAGGAAGGAGATGCTATAGTTACTATCTTCAGATATTCAAAGGCTTGGTGGACATAGCGCCTTAATAAAACAATATCTGAAGTAAATGATGACTAAATAAATGAAGAAGAGAGCGTAGATGTGTGTGTGTGTATGTGTGTCTGTATGTGTGTGTGTGTCTGTGTGTGTGTTTTCCAGGGCAGAACAAGAACACATGGTAAAAATTACAGGGAGGAAGGCAGATTTAAAACTCCATAAAAATAATTTGTAACAACCAGTGCTGTCTAAGGAGGAACGGGAAATCGTACTAGATTAGGAAGGATTCAAGAAGGGGATGAATTTATAAAAAAGAATGTCTGAGTAGTGGTAAACTGGATTCTTGAAACGCAGGAGAAAATGGAAAGGTGAGGGCTTTGTGGCTGGAAAGACCTGGGAGCAAATTATCTTTGCCATTTAGCTCTGTGACGTTAGGAAAGATGCCTACTCCTTCTAAGCATTTGTTTCTTCTTCTGTTAAATGGGGAAAACAAAACCCATGTTAAAGTGTTACTGTGAGCCGCTGTATGTAAAGTCCTATAAATAGAATGGGCTCCGGATGGATGTTAGTGGACTATCTGGGTTAGATGGCATCCAAAGTAGCCAGAGAGAGTTTTAGGAGCTGTAAGGAAGTCACTTAAAAAGCTCATAGAATTTGCTTAGTTACCTTTGTGCCTGCAGAGCCTGACACGGCTTGCAAAGGGCAGCTGCTCAGTACATGTTGGCACATTTGCCATTTTTATCAGTACTCTGGGTGAGCCATGGCCCCAGGCGCTTCCAGAAACAGGCTCATTGCGCGTGTATGACCATTGGCAACAGCGTGCCTAGTGGAAAGAAAGTGAGTTTGGCATCAGACAAAGTTCAAATCCCAGCTCTCCACTGGGTCAAGTTAGTTAACCTTTCAGAGCTGCATTTTTCTCATCCAAGGCAATAACTGTCTCATATGAGTGAGGAATAAAATAGCAAAGATGAAGGACTTTGATATTCTTTTCTCAGTGGAACCCTCTCACCAGTCCAGGGAGGCAGAAAACGCCACGTTCATTTATAAGAGAAGAGCCAGGATGCAGAGAGTTCGAGTGATCTGGCAAGAAAATAGTAGAATCGATATTTAATCCACGTCTTTTAACCTCAAGGCTCATCACCTTTCTCTTCTAAACAGTGACTGAATCATTAAGTGTCTGCTGTGTGCGTGGTACTATGCTCAGTATTTCTGTGTATCACCTCATTGGCTGTTTAGGTCACACATGAAGATGTCACTCCATGAGTCTCTTTGGAAGATCCACAAGATAAACTTTCCTAGACACTTGGGAAAGGCTATTCTTCATGGGACTATGGTTCTCTTTGATACCTGGCTTTGGGAGGTGTCCTTTGGGAGGACACTCAAGGCACAGTGAGTTGGGGAGGAGATACCTATCCAGAGAGTCACATTAGCTCCTCAGACTTGACCATCGCTGGAGGAACAGATGTTGTGTGTCTTGAACAGATGACACCATCAGCTGTTGGACAGTTGGCAGTCCTCGGGTCTTTTCCAGCCATAGACTTTTTCTATGGGGTTTTCAAAATGAATTCCTTGCAAATATTTAATTCAGAAATTTTCACATAAAATATATATATATATATATAAGATTTTTGGTTTGTCATGAGGAATTGGACAGTTGGGGAGTAACCCTGAACCCACGTTCCCCCAGGCAACGCCCCACTAGCACTGCATAACTGCTACTTCATTTAGGTGGAGCAAGAAGTCTCACAGTCCTCACCCGGCCCGTTCCACCGCCCTCCCCGACCTCCATCAAGTAGATGAGATTAATATGCAGTACCCCGTACCCCCTGCGTAATTGATATCAATAATAAAACACCTGGGAGAATTGTCTCTGTGTGTTTTGCTAACGACGTCTCTTTTTTCCTGATCCCCAGTCTGCGATTGCAATGGGAAGTCCCGGCAATGCATCTTTGATCGTGACCTTCACAGGCAGACAGGAAATGGATTCCGTTGCCTCAACTGCAATGACAACACGGACGGCATTCACTGCGAGAGGTGCAGAGAAGGATTTTACCGACAGAGAGAGAGAGACCGCTGTTTGCCCTGCAATTGTAACTCCAAAGGTAGTTGGAAGAAGGCAAAGGAAAAGGGAGAGGGAGACGGGGAGGAGGGGAGGGAGGGAGAAGCAAGCAGCCCGACAGAGAGGTGCTCGACGTCGAGAACAATTGAGATTTACCGGACATTGTTTTTTGTTTATTTGTTTGTTTTGTTTTGTTTTTTACCAATTTCAGTCTGGAAAGAAACGTGTTTTTCTGAAGTCTGGGTTCCTTAGGGCATGTTGGTTTGAATTCTAGTACCAAGAGGCACAGGATTACTTTTCTTGGCAGACGGCAGTATTTGACCCAGGAACAAAGGAACTTTGAATTCTTCCAGTGATAGTTCCTCATATCCACGACTATCTGACCAATCTCTCGAAAAATAAGGGATTAGAAAGATCCGTTACTGGTGCTATGCTAGGTGCTAGCAATATCAAGTGGTACTAATAGAAGACACAGACAAATAAATAGGCAGATTAAAGTCTTTCCCAGGCTTGTTAACAAGAAAAAATAGAATTAACAAATAAGAAAGACCTAACGGGGTGGCTGGTTCATAGGTGGGATCTTGTTTGTTTGTTTTAAATGTATCACCCCGTGCTATATTCACAGAACTGTAATTTTGGGGCGTGTGTGCGTGCACGCGCGCGCGCACACACACACACACACACACATTGTGCTATATTCATTGAGGGCAGACCGTAAAGACAAGTTAGTAAAAATAACAAGGGAGAGATAGGCAGTTCTGTTAAATAAGTTGAGTTTTTTTAAAAAACTACTCTATTTGTCTATCATCTTGGCAATATCTGTTTCTTCTCTTTGCTAGAAAGTGTTTAATAGCATACTATGATAAATATTAACATGCCTAAAAGGGTGTACAGCCAGGCCGGCACGTGGTAATCGCTCAGTGTAGCTCCCTAGAATCAACTCATAGCAGAACCTGAAATAATCTAAAAACAGGCAGATTTGGGTCCAGCCGCGAGTTGCTGGTAGAATGTGTTGGGGACCCTTATAGAAAACTGGGGTGACCATGTGGTGATACAGACCCATATCCCAGCAATCACTCTCCAAATTGCCAGAGTTGCTGTTACGATGTGGTTTGAACCAGATTTGCTGAGCTTTGTGGCGTAGAATCAGCATCTAGAATCTTTTGGATTGAGTAGTTCTCCCTACGAATCAAAACACCTCACAAAGGAAAACTAAAAGAAAAATTATTCCATTAAAATGCGCATTTAACCTCTCTGCAGAGCCCACATTGCTGTAGGTAATGCGGCTTTCTTGTGAGTCACTGGATTTGGGTCATACCAGCAAAATGGTCAGAGAAGATGGAACTAGAAATGTAATTGGCTCAGCTGCAGACAGGGTGATTAGTCTCAGAGCAGACAAGCTAAGCCTGCTGCTTAGCGAGGAGAGATGCTAATGAGGGAGTTGCTGCATCCTCTCTTCTTTTCATAGTGTAGTCCATTGCCCGCCTAGCAACAATGAGTCTGGCTCTTGCTTTTCTTTTGGGGAACAGTTACCCCTGACTCAGTGTGCTTAGTCTGGGGGTAGGAAATGGTGGAGCCCAGCGATGATTTGCGTCTTATATTGTAGCAAACATGCATTACTCACTCACTCTGTAGCAGGCACTATTCTACATGCTTTCATCCAGCAATTAATTTAATCTTCACAAATAACCTTATGAAGAGGGTGCTATTATTATTTCCATTTTACGAATGCGGTAGCAGAGGCTTAGAGAGGCAGGTGGAGAAACTTGTCGAAGGTCGTAGAGCTATGTGAGTTCCAGCCCAGGTGTGCCGATGTCGAAGATCATAACATTGTGGGTTTTGGAGCTGGACAGCCTGGGCTCAAATCTTGGCACTTCCACCAGTGTGATGTCCCTCTGGACATACTCTTTAACCTCTCGCTACCCCACTGTCCTCACCTATAAAAGGGTGATCACGTTATTTACATTACAGGATCACATGAGGATAAAATGACGTTTGTCAAGCACGTGGTGAACGATGCAATAAATTGTGTTTCTTATTAGGACAGAGGTTAGGGTCCCAATCCCCTGGAACACTGGCTTGCTAAAATATCACCTTCGAGCATAGAAAGAAGCCTGGTAAAGGCCATACGTTTGGTCTACAACTATTTATTAACATTTTATTTATTATTAACATATGGCAGTGAATTGTTATTTTAACTGTGGGGAAATTGAGACCTAGAAGAGTTAATGAATGGCCTGAAGTTTCTCAGCGAGTGATTACAAGAGCTCAAGTTGTAATCCAGATGTTCTAATCAAGAACTATTCCCCCTTAAACCCTTCATATGAAAAAACAAAACAAAACAAAAAAACAAAAAACAGACAAACAGAAAAACAGAATGGTATCCTTTTATCTCCAACAACAGAAAATTAGATGTTCAGGAAAAACTTTGTAGATATTCTTTGCTAAGATCTGGGTAATGCTTTATACTTCCCCAGAACATATTCATAGATGCTGTCTTCTTTGTGTGTGTACTGACACACTCCACCCACCATTACATAGATGAAGGGGCTAAAGCTCCAGAGCCCCAGCTGCCTGGGCTGCTTGCATGTTGGTGGCAGAGACTGTCCCCTCCATGTGCCACCTCCGACTGCACGTTGGCTGCACAGATCACTAAACCAGTGGCACGAGGTTAATTCCCTATGTGATTTCTCAGTCTCCAAATCAAACCAAAGGATATTTTCACTTTCAAATAATAACTTCACAAGGGAACTTGTAGTATATTCAATTTCAAATGCAGAGGAATGCATTTTAGAAAAACTGCTATCATTCCATGTATGGTAAATGAAGGCAACAGCATTAATAATTGCCAAATTGGTCACAGATTTGGACTTCACATCAATTTCTCACAAATATAGCAATGGGGCTTGTTTTTAGATGATGACTTTGTGAGCTCAGCAGTAAGGCCGAGTTATTTTCGACTCTTGTAACCACATGCGTAAGATTTAGTAAGCACCTGATAACCTTTTGCAGATATTTTAAAATTCACTGTGTGTGCATGTATGTCTTTGTTTCTCCTGTGACACCTCCATTCTTGAGATCTGTGTGGACATCAATGACATTGGACTTATTCTCTTAATTTTATCAATTTTTATGTTCCTGACAGCAGATTACTCAGACTGTATCATTCGAGTTGTTTAAAATATGCCTTAAATAATAATTAATTATTATTCCATATAACTCTTAAATAATAGTCATGTCATTTAAAAATGCAAGTATATTTACTTTTAAAGGGTTCTCAAAAAGGAATTTACTCTCTTGGCTTAAATTTTAAATATTAATAATTTTAGAATGCCTTCCTGAATCCTCAAATGCATGTAAACTATATCTACATTAGCCTTAAGGTGTTCGTTGGGACACAAACTGTGAACAGGAAGCTGTTCTTCATCTGTTTTTGAAACTCGATTGTTCACGGCCCCTAAGAGTAGCTCGTGATGTAGAAACTGAGACAGGTCTTTTTATACTAAGGAGACACTTTGAAAACCCAGTGCTATTATTTTGGAAGTTTAGGAACATGAAATAAAGTAGCCATGTGAACACTAAGAACTTGTGTACTTTGTAAGGCTTAAAAGAGGCCTAGAGATAACAGTATAAACTACGTTTTTTGGAGCACCTACTATGCATGAGATACTGAATTAGGCACTTGATATATTTTAACTCAAAGTCTTACGACAGCTCTATTAGGTATAGGTATAAGTTTTTATCTCCACTCAAAAGAAGTAGTGAGTGAGCAGTTTGCCCCAGGATACACAGCTAAGTGGCAAAGCTGGAATTTGAAGTGAGATCTGCTGTACATCAAAGCCAGGCTCTTTTCGTGACCCCCGGTGTCTAGAGCTGTATTTGCTGGATGATATTCTATGGAACACTGTGTTCCTCAAGATAATAATAGGTGTTGCCTGTGAGAATGTCAAATAATATTTGAAATCGCTGGCATTAAAAAGTTAAACAGGCTTCTTGCCTCCTGAATGTACTATTATGTTTTAAATCTGTAAAAGATTTAGTGTGTACCATTTCCCAAACTCTTGAGCACAGAATGCCTATTTTCATGAGGTGACTATTAATACCCCTCAGAACGCTGTTTTGTAGAGTGCTTTTTCAGGCTGTTTGGGCCAAACCCAAAAGCAAAGTACAGTCTTCTCCATCTTATAAGAATAATTCGTTTCTGAAAAACTGCTGTGGAGTTTTCTTAAGTGAAAAGCATAATTTCCATTAATTTGAATGGAAACAAATGGGTTTCTGAGTTCCAGATCAATTACCATTTGTGTTAAAAAAACAAAACAAAACAAAACAACTAAGTTGTATTAAAGAGAGATGACTTCTATTTAATGTTATTTATCAAAGCATAATTTAAAAAATAATATTTCCCTCTTAGCTCTGCTGACCGAAGAGCAGTGAGTGTGGCGATCTCTAAATGCCAGACACAACAGCCTCTCTCCATCCTCCTCTGGCTGAACGCTCTCTTGCCTTAGATCCGGAAGACTTTTCCCTTCCTTTGATCCTCCTTTAACCCTCCTCGCTTTGACTTCTGCTGTCCTGAGACTTCTCCCCACCCTAATCCCCCCTTTCCTTTCATCAGCGATGTTCCATTTCTGTTCGAGGCACTTCCTCCCGCTCTCTATCTGCTCCCAAAGTACTGTCATGCTTCCTATTACTCTGTGTGCTGACGCCTCCTAGAACATCATCTCCAGCCTCTCTCTCGAGGCCCGGATTCACATTTCCATCGTAATCCACAGCTGGAACCTCGAGTTCGCTATGTCCAAAACGGAACTCATTTTCTTCTCTTGCAGTGTTCAACCTGAGAGCCTGCTCCTCCTCAATCTTCTTCCTGGTAAATAGCATCGCATTCCATTTTGTTGTGTTCCCTGGGACCTTGGTGACATCTGTGTGATCCCCGCCCCCTACCATCCATTTCCCGAGAGTCACCAAACTCTGTTCATTCTTCATCCTCAGTGTTTCCTTCCTACTCTCCGCTCCCAACTCCTGTGCTCCGGGCCATCATGTCACAGCAGGATTCCTCTTACAGGAGCCTGCTGGCCTTCCCCTCCTCACACTATCCTGTTCATTGCTCTAGAGCCGTCTTTCTAAACGGACAGTCTGATAGTTCCCTTATTACCCACAAACGGGTCTGTTATCCTTCTGTTAGCTTTTAATTCATTAGTTGATAGCATGAGCTGATATATCGAAAGTGCCTGACTCAGTGTCTCACGTGTCTTGGGCGCTCGAAAAATGTAGTTCATAACTCTTATCACCGAGGGCCCCTCAAGCCTTTCAGGGTTGACATGGAGTCTGTCACAGACTCTGACTGTGAATGTGACTAATTTATTTCATGCTCCACATGTGGCATAAAAGCCTTTTTTTTTTATAAGGCACAGAGTCAATACCTTTATTGATTTGAATTGTACCTACTAGTGAATGAAAAGTTCACAGGAGAATAATGGATTAGAAAAAAAGGAGCAACTTTTAAGTATTTCGTTGGCTGTATAGAGTATAAATAGCCTGTCACAATTAGTTGAGCTATCTGGATTATTTCATAGTTTTGCCAGCCGCAGGGAGATTTTAAAGCAGGTGAGGCCTCGCCAGCTTCCACCTCATCTCTTGGCTTCCATCAGCCCCTTTCACAGCAGCCCCATCCTCGTTCTCGGCATCTGGGCTTTAATCCAGCGGATTCCTGGGCTGCTTCTTTGTGCCGAGCACAGTGCTGGACCCTGGGGACACAGCAGGGAACGTGAGCTGAAGTCATCATAAGCGAGCGGGGCTAAGGACTGGAGCAGGGGTGGGAGGGGTATTCGAGATATGTGAGCCGGAGAATATTTCTCTAGAGAAGTGATATTTAACCGAGACCTGAGTGCTGAGAATGGGCCAACCCGGGGAAGTCTGGGGCAAGAGCGTTCCAGGCCGAGGGCGCAGCAGGTGCAAATGCCCTGAGGATGGATGAAGTTTACCCCTTTCTAGGAACAGAGAGAGCAGCTGGAACTTAGTGGAGGACGGAGGGAGGTGGGGTAAGAGAGGTTGCGTCTCGCGGGCCAGGATACAGTGGGAGCCACCAGCGGACCTAAACAGACGAATGATAGGATCCGCATTTCATTTTAGAAAGAGCGCCCTGGCTTCTATACATAGAGAATGCAGGCAAGAACGCAGGCAGGGAGGAGAGCGAGAGGCAGGGTCTAGGGAAGGGAAGATGGAGGCTCGAACTGGGCTGGTGGGAGGGGAGGTGCTGAGAAGTGGTTGGGTTCCACAGTGGCACATTTCGTTATCCTGAGAACCTCTTGTCTTTCACCAGCGCTCAACCTGCGAGGACTCATTTACAGGGAAGAGCATGTCTGTAAAAATCAATCACGGGACAAGTGCTCTAGTGCTGTAAACTGGGCGAGATGCATAGGTCCTTCAGCCCTCACAAAGGGCGATGCTCCGGGGATGAGAGTTTCTACCCCTCCAGGCTGGTGGAGACATTTTTAGTCAAGAGGCCTTTTTGTACTCAAAAAAAAAAAAAAAAAAAAAAAAATCACACCATTCGAACACTGACCCTTAAAAGGTGGCTTTTCCCTGCCAGAAATAAGGGAGAATATTGCCCGCTTTCTCATGCCCGTTCTCTTCAGGGCGGCCCGTGTACTCATTCACTAATTTTCTCCCTTCTTGAGATCTCAGAGATTTGACAAATTTCTTTTAAAAAGCCATGGCTTACACACTACTAATTGAAATGAAGCAGATATGTAAATTAAGATGCTTTCAGGAGTCATTTCCATTTCCTTCCCTGAAGAAGACATCCTTGGCTGTCAAAACTCTCCCTAATGGGCAGATTCACACGCAGACATGTGAGAGAACTGCTAGAGGCAGCAGGCGGCGGTTGTTACTTAGTGTTTATGGCACTCCCGCGGAGGGACAGTTGCTTCCTAATGCCGTGTAAATGACATATTTCCTCTTCTTCTTTCCTTCCCCTACCATGTCGGTTACAGGTTCTCTTAGCGCGCGATGTGACGACTCTGGACGGTGCAGCTGTAAGCCAGGTGTGACGGGAGACAGGTGTGACCGATGCCTGCCAGGCTTCCACACACTCACTGATGCCGGGTGCACCCAGGACCGAAGGCTACCGTAAGCACCTACACCCACCACTGCTGCCTCTGCCATGAGTAATGACAGTTATATTGACATTAGTGACCGCTTACCTTTCCTGAGCACCTACTGTGTGCCAAACACTGCCTTGAGAATTTCATATGGCTTATCTCATTTAACCTTCACAAAAAACCTGTGAGGTTGAGATTAAAATTATACTCATGTTGACGATAATAAACTCATACCATGTGAGGTGAAATAAGTTGCCTGATGGTACTGGTGAGGGTGAACTTAGTATTCGGGCCCAGAGTTTGGGCTCTGGAACCATGTCCTCACCCCAACAATTTGCCCCCCTTTAGACGAAGTGGGAAGGAGGTAAAGAATCTTCAAATTCTAACCTGGGACTCGTTTCGACGCCAATGAATTTGGAGTAGAAGAACTTTTCTGCATGACTTTAATCCCCGTTAGTTTGAAGCATCCTCTATCCCTCCTCCCAATCTTTTCTGGAAAAAGTTGGAGCTTACATTACAAATCATACAACCAATCCAGCGATGCGGAGCTGGCAGGGTTTGGGGATGGTTTAGAGGAGGGGGATCTCGACAGCAAAGCCATGAGCTAGAAATCTGTCCGCGGAGGAATCACGTCCCCGTTGCCCGCTTTTCCAGCCCCTCGTCCGCATGCGCACTGTCCCCCCAGCCACGCTCGTACCGTCCCCGTCATCGTCGTCTCAGGTCCTCTTGGCTTCCTGGATGTTCTCTTTCAGATTGTGTTTGGAGACCCTTCCCGGGGCCCGATCTCCCTTTCACAACCTGTTAAAACATGAAGCAGATCATATCACTTCTCCGCTTGCAACCCTCTATTCGCTCCCTTTCCCGCTCAGAATGAGATCCGCCCTTCTCATCAATACCCAGCAGAGCCCTGCCAAATCCCCACGTCCTCAGCGGCCTCAGCCACAGGCTCCCACTCAACTTCTCACTACCTCCCCTGGCACCGTGCATTCGGGCCACCCCAGCCATCCTTCCCTCCTTCAAAGGAGCCAAGCATATGTGACCTTGACCTTGGCCTAGAGCTGCCTCTCCTCCTGCAGAGCCGCACAGAGATTCCTGGGGCTCTATCCCCGCCTCGTCCACCTCCTCACGGAGGCCTTCCTTGACCAGGCCCCACCCTCCGTGTTCTGACTCTTGTTTTATTAAAATCTCTTATTTTCTATACATATTTGTCTGTCTCTCAAACTAGCATGTGAGCCCCATTGTGGCTTTGTCTTGTTCACTGATGTATCTGCTCAGGAAGAGGCATGTAGGGGTGTTCCAGCTCAGCTACAGCTGGCATCTGCTTTATTGTCATTGCTATTCCCATGTCTGCCCTGCCTGAGACTCCTAGAGAACAGGAATATGTCCCATGTCCTAGTATCCCCGGGGCTTCAGAGAGTCCAGATGAGTAGTTTGGAGGGGCTAAGACAGGGAGGAGACCATAGGAATGGAAAGGTGAGGATTGGGGAAGAAATCTGCAGGAAGCCGGACAGGATGTGGCATCTACTCGGATGAAGAATATAAGGGAGAGGGAGGAATCGAATTCGAGTTTGGGCAGGATTTAAAGGGAGTCATAGGGCAGTCGGAGGAAGAGCAGATCAGTAGGGAAAAGACCCACCAGTTTTGGACCCATGAGATAAATACATATCATTAATTGTGTGCCAAACTGAGCGACAGAGACCAGTGCTTTGACCAGTCAGCTATCTGTACACTTAGTCACTAGTTAAAGTACTAGTCTGCATGAGACAAGGTGATGGTGGCTAAATTAAATAATGAAAGGCTTCATTGGGAATGTCTTGCCAAAAAACAAATAAACAGACAAACAAACAACCCAGCCAAACTCAGCAATTCTGCTCCTAGGTGCACACTCAAGAGATATGAAAACATATATTTGCACAGAAACTTGTACACAGATGCTCACAGCCACATTATTCATAATTGCTAAAAAGCAGAAACAACCCAATGTCCATCAGCTGATGAATGGATAAACTAAAGGTGGTATGTCCATAGGATGGGATTTTATTCAGCCATAAAAAGGATGAAATGCTGGCTCACGACGTGACATGGATGAACCTTGAAAACATACTGAGTGAAAGAAGCCAAGTAAAGGCCACATCTCATATGATCCCATTTATAGGAAATGTTCAGAATGGGCCAATCTGTACAGACAGAAAGTAGATTAGGGGCTGCCTAGGGCTGGGGGTGGGAAGTGTAGGGGGTGAGGAGTGGTAGGGGGCATCGGTAAAGGGCCCAGGGTTTCTTTCTGGAGTGATGAAAATGCACTAAAGTTGTGGTAATGGTTGTTCAACTCTGACAAGCTACTAAAAACCATTGACTGTACACTTTAAATGGATGAATTGCAGAGCATGGGGATTCCATCCCAATAAAGGTGTTACCAAAAGAAAGGATGAAATGAACGAAAATAGCAAGTAGATGGAATCAATCATGATGAAAGCAGACATCATTGAATTAAACAAGAGAAATAAAAAAAAAAAAAAGTCAACTGAACCAAATAGTCAACCGAACTAAACAGTCAGTGATGAGTTGGGTTTACTTTCCAGCACAAAACCCTTCCTCTCTTTAGGGGCAGGTAGCAAACAGTTCGTGGACTGGCTGCCGCCCACAGACCACACTCGGAGTAACGCTAACGTAGACAAATGAGTCCTTAATTAAAGGGCCCGAGAGAGATTAGCATGGGCGAGGGTAGCTAAGCGAGACCGCATCGAGGATGAAAGATTCGCTCAAGTCGGTGACATTTGCTCATGAGCACTTGATCTTTGTGTGTACACTTGCAAAACATTTTGAAACACATCCCTAATTTTCTTTTCCTTCTTTCCCAGGGACTCCAAGTGTGACTGTGACCCAGCTGGCATCTCGGGGCCCTGTGACACGGGCCGCTGTGTCTGCAAGCCTGCTGTCACCGGAGCACGATGTGATAGGTCTGTGTGAACTGTGGCCCTACATACAGAGCAGGGAGGGTCCCCTTGGCAACCAGCATGAGAAGCCAACCTCTGAGTGCAATTGTGGAAAGAGGACACTTAACGAATGAATGTTGATGACCTTTTTTCTGCCCTCTGTCCTCAAAAACTAGGCTTTAAAAAAAAATACAACTGAGCCTCCAAATCTCACTGGACTCCATGCTTTTGCTGTGGCTTCTCCTTGTGTACACAACGGTAGAGGCACAGGGCCCCAGTGAGTCCCCTCCCCAACTCCAAATCCCAGGTGCTCTGACACAAGGTGCAATTATGAGGTCATGTGACTCAGCTTGCTCCTAGGAAAGGCCTGCCCTAATTAAACGTGTTGGGAACATTCTAGTAAGAGGGAATATCGCGGCACATGGCTATATTTAACCATCATGCAGAAAAGGAGCCGCCCAGGGTTGGCACGGCGGTTGCATGCACACACACGAACCAGGGAAGATGTAAGAGCCTTTTGGGCCCCATGCCATATTGGGGCAGGTGGCCCAGTGAGGAGAGAGCCACCTCAGCTGTTCCCTACAAACCACCCAGACTTAAAGCTCTGCCCTTGCCTGGGACGGTTGGGAGCAGAGGGCTGTGAGCCCGGCCCCAGAGGTAAAGGCTTCCTCCTCATCACCTTAAAAGTAAGAAAGCAGTTCTTTGGCATCCTGCCAATCACTTATACCTGGGCAGAGGAAATGCCAGCGACGTTCTGAACTCGTGTTTTCAGGAGGTTCTCCGCTGCTGAGGTTGGGGTGGGGAAACATAGCTTCAGGATTTAAAGAGGAGTCACTTTTTGAAAAAGTTTTTAATCTCGAAATGTAACACAGAAATGGAAAACCTCGTAAAACAAATGTCAGCACCACCAAATATATAAACTAGACCTTTGCTAAAAAAGGGGCCGTCCCAACGACACCTCCTCCCTCCCTAGAAGTGACCACTGTTCTGACTTCTATGGTTTTCTCCTCCTTACTTTTCTTCTTAATTTATTTTGCAAGTGCATCCATAAACACCACCCTTTAGTTTTGCCAGATTCTCTTCACTTCCTTCCCCTCCCTCCTTCCTTCCTTCCTTCCCCTCCCTCCTTCCTTCCTTCCTTCCTCTTCCTTCCTTCTTCCTTCCTTCCTTCCTTCCTTCCTTCCTTCCTTCCTTCCTTCCTTCCTTCCGCCTCCTTCCTTCCTGCCTTCCCTCCCTCCTTGTTTTTCAATCCTTTTAATCTCTCCTCCATAGATGTCATAATGATTTTTTTAACCCTCGCCCTGTTTATTTATTTACAGCTGTCCTCTGAAATATCACAGCTAACTTTCTTTTCTGTGATTTTGCACAGCAGATTAGACCACATGATTTAAAGGCAGCTATACCTGAGTTTGAATCTTGCCTCAGCCACATAACCAGCTCAATGACCTTGAACAAGCTTCTTAACCTCTCTGGTCTTGGTCTCTTCATCTAAGAAAATTGGAAATAATAATTCCTATTTCACAGGGTTTTGGTGAGGATTAAATGAGAGAGTACATACATAAGGTGCCTGGCATATCATAAGTGCTAAATAATACCAATAAATGATATTGAAATGATCATTATTTCATGTGGAAGGATGTAGTTAACTTGAACAGAGAAAAAGTGACTCCCCTTAACTTCCCCTGCCCTTTTCTCTGTGACCCCAACATCTGGGACTTGTCTGGCAGCTGTGGTCCTCAGAGAAGCCCCTGGAGGGCTCGATCTGGGAGCAGAGGCGGAACAACAGCCTACACTTTGCTTTTGTAGGGAGCCACTAGCCGTCCTTTGTTATACCCTCACCTGCCCCTCTCCTCTGTGGGCCAGAGCCTGGGTACAAAGGGCAGGGATGGCGGGCCACGCCTAGTGGTCTGGTGGGGGGTGGGTCTGTACAGCCGAGTGGGTGCCGAGACTGGAGCATTTGCCTTCTGTCACTGGCCCCCACCTCCCACCCTTTAGCCCCGATTAAGCCCTTCCCTTGAGGGGCTGTGACTGTCCCACAGGTGGTCTGGGACAAGGGTGGTGTATGCCACTTAGTATTTCCCACCTTTGAGAATAAAAAGATCCCGACGGGGGAGAAAGTAGAAAAGATCAGTCATCACATTCTCTATATTTGAATAAGAAATAACCTATAGCATTGTCCTGACTTCTAAAACTCCACTGCAGGTGTCGACCAGGTTACTACCACCTGGATGAGGGAAACCCTGAGGGCTGTACCCAGTGTTTTTGCTACGGGCATTCAGCCAGCTGCCGCAGCTCTGGGGACTACAGTGTCCACAGAATCACCTCTACCTTCCATCAAGGTAAAGCGTTCTGTTTTCTGAAATTCAGTTTTCAGCATCGTATAGGGCTCTATGCTGACAGATAACCACCTTGCCGTGCATAGGATGGGACCCTCCAAGCATCTTTAGTGACTCTCTTCTAGCTCTTAATGTGTGTTATCTTGACAGGGCGATAGGCAGACCTGATGTCTTGAAAAAGTATAGCTTAATGGTTTGCTCATACCAGTGTGTGAATAACTTAAAAGAATAACCAAAAAGAGACCAGATTTTCATCTCCCTGCATTTCCCATCCCCATCTGTTTCAAAACCACAAAAGAAACATTTATTGGATTGGAGAGTTTATGAGAGTTTTCCTGGAATTCACGTTCACTAACAATACTGTTTTCACATACAGTACATAAGTTAATTTCTGTGAAGTTAGTTTCCAAGCTACAAAGCACCATAAAAATATGGGAGATCGATATGATTGCAACTCTAGAGTTTCTCTTTAAATGTACTGGACCCTCTTACCTCACTAAGGCCAGACCCTGTTTATATAAATAAACTAAAAATCTAAATTACAGGTAGACGAAAACGTGCTCTCTTGTTACAAAATCAGACTCAAAGACAAGTAGTCAGCGTCGCTGTGGGATGGGAGCAGGTGGAGTCGAGACCCAAATAAAGAGGCACAAGGGGACTTTCGAGGACCATGCACGAGTGTAGAAATATGAAGCAGACCCCAGCTGCTAGCCACCGCTAGCATTTTTTTGGCTAGCAAGTCTTGCCTTGTTTATCTCAATGGATGGTTTATCTGAATGCAGAGTGGTTTTATTTTGTTTCAGGTGCTGACGACTGGAAGGCTATCCAAAGAAATGGGTCTCCTGCAAAACTCCATTGGTCCCAGCGCCATCGAGACGTGTTTACCTCGGCACAAAGATCAGACCCCGTCTATTTCGTAGCTCCTGGTACGTATGGCATTTTTCCTCCAGAAGCCAACCTATAAGACTAGGAAGTCAGGACAGAAAAATGGAGTTGCCAAATGCAGTATCTCCAGAGGACAGCTGGGGACAGAGTCATGGCATCGACAGAGGAGAACGGGGTGTTCAAGCAGTCGGACTGGGGTGAGGTTCCTACTTCAGTCAAGTGGGAGGTGTCTAGGCTTCCCACCAAGACAAGACATAAGGACTGTGGTCAACTCTGTGGGTCTATTGAGAAGCAGATGGAAAAGCCAAACTGGGGCATTTCTTAAAGCTTTAACCACTTGGAAATTACATAGATAGATAGATAGATAGATAGATAGATAGATAGATAGATAGATAGATAGATATAGATAGATAGATATATGTATATATATTAGTCAGTGGTATAGAAAAGCTGAATGGAAAAGCTCTGGCAAGAATTCTATTCCTAGTTCAGGTCCTTAGCTAACATGTGATTCCTGGGTAAGTTGTCCTCTTATTTAATCTTTCCAAGTTTCAATTCTCTCAGCTGCGAAACAGGAATAATAATGCCTGCTTCCGAGAATTATTGCCGTCAGATGTGATGACGTTTGCGAAAGCATTCCGTAAACTCTGAAGCTTTACGTAACAAATGGCACTATTGCTGCTATATCTTTATGCACTGGTCTGTCATGTAGATGGAATTGTCTCGCAAGGAGGCCCTTTTAGCATCTCAGTAACTTACCCTCCTTTGTAGCCAGTAGCGGTATGGCCACATCCAGTGCCATGAGCTGGCTTTTCTGGAATGTGGTTTGGGGCGGGGAGGCAGGTGTGTAATACAGAACTCCAACAGAAGTTGCCAACATTGGTGCAAACTTGCTCACTCGTTTGCTTCTCCAGTTTCACAACTGATCTCAATCTTTTCAAATTTTACTGCACAGCCAAATTTCTTGGGAATCAGCAGGTGAGCTATGGGCAAAGCCTGGCCTTTGACTACCGCGTGGACCGCGGAGGCAGACACCCATCCGCCCACGACGTGATCCTAGAAGGTGCTGGTCTACGGGTCACAGCTCCCTTGATGCCGCTTGGCAAGACACTGCCTTGCGGGATCACCAAGACTTACACGTTCAGGTAAAAAGCAAGACTGTCCATGGGTCAAGTACAGCAAATTGTGGTTGAAGTCTCGTCCCTTTGTTCATTCATTCAACCACCATTCATTGTTTCTACAAGCTTTTCTGGGCCCCTTTTACGTAACAGCCATGGTGTCATGTGCTGAGACAGGACATGATTCCTGTCCTCAAGTCCCTGAGTGGCTCATGGGAGAGAAAAACAAACATGATTACAGTGCAGCTTGTAAGTGACGAGATAGACAAGGTGGACACACACATAGGCACAACTAACCCCCATTGGAGCGATCGAGGAGACGTGTCAAGCAGAGAGCCGCTTTCTAAACGGGAGAGGCTAACAAGGCAGTGGAACTGTCATGCCTGAGGAAGTTTGGGGTTTAGGAAGTTGCAGGTAGATAAGCAGGAGTGGAGCATGGAGTGGGGGAGGGGAATACAGCGAGAAGTCAGGTCAGAGAAAGAGGTGGGCTGAGGTCGCGGACGGCCCTGTGTGTCTAAGGAGGCTGCACATTATCCTGTGGAATGGGAATTTTGAATGGTGGGTACAGAGAGGTCTGGGAAGGGGGCCGTGCCTTCTAAGTGCTCAGTACTGATTAGCAGCTTGGAAAGCAAGATGAAGAAATTTGGCCTTTGACTTCTAAGAGTTCATGGTCTAGTAGGATATATGACATGCCAACAAGCAAACATAATACAGTGCAATCATCGCTTCAGTGGTGGTGCATGTTCATGGGGACTCGAGAGGAAAGAGTATCTAATTCTGCTGGAGGAGTCAGGGAAAACATCACAGACAAGGAAACGTGGGCTGAGAACAGAAGGAAAGCCCAGAGCCTTCCCAGGGACAAAAATCAGGACAACCTGTTCACAGGAGTATACGTGGGGATGTGGAAAGCCATAACACAGCGGGGACTGGCAAGCAATATTCATGGCTGCCACATAGCACGTGCAGGGGAGATGGACAGATAAGGTGGAAAGGACTGGAAAAGAACCCAGCACAGTGGGCCTTGTACGTCATGTCAAGGTGCTGAGATCTTGTCCATGTCCGTACAGTGATGGGAAGCCGCCGAGACACTGAGAGTTTGAGAAGCCACATGATCGGCGTGGAGGCTGGGTGCGAGCACCGTGAGGAGGGCAGTTTGGGTAGGGTCCTTCATTGGACCATTAGAATACAAACCAAGTGCACAGTAAATTGTCGTTTAACGAATCAGAGAATGAAATGAAAGAGTTCGGGTTGTTCCTTGAATTGCTATTCCAGGAAAAAAATAAAACAGCATAAAAAACAGTGCAGGGGCTGGTGATGGGATGCAGTGAGGCACTATGATGCCCGGTTAGGAAGGGATTCGATGTGGACAATGTCGAAGGTGGAAACTGACTTTTAAAAAGAGCAAGTGAAATACGCTTAGATTACAAATCATTTAAACAACAAAACCAAAAATGAATGGTTGCTCCAGAGGATGAGAGCTTCTTGAACTCAGAGATGTTTCTAATATTAGGTTTCGCATGACCAGGAATAGAAAGTGGTCTCTGAGGACATGGACCAGCACTGGATGCCATGACCCCTGGAGCTCTGGGATGCCCTCCATTATGTCCTGTGGGGCTTCTGCTCCCCATGGAGTGAGAAAGCTATGTGCCTACAAGGATGTGGCTCCCCGTCCTGCTGGCCCCTCTCTGCAGGACTGCCAAGGGGCATGATTTGTATCAGGTTTACAAACGAAAAGATTTTTAAAGAGTTGTATTTTTAAGCTTTTGCTTTTAAATCGTGCAGATTAAGTGAACATCCAAGCAGTAATTGGAGCCCCCAGCTGAGTTACTTTGAGTATCGTCGGTTACTGCGGAACCTCACGGCCCTGTGGATCCGAGCTACCTATGGAGAATACAGTAAGCAACTGGGAGAAACGGATTTCTCTGTTCTTAGGTTTTAGTTTAATTTGCTTCCGCTCTCTATGGTTCAGCTACCAAACAAGTCGATAAATTACTTGATGGCTTTGATGTACAGTCTCGGAAGGGGTCTAAAATTTTATATTCTAGAAGAGGTCGTTAAAAAGGAAAATTTCTGTAAAAAGAGGTCAGCACCAATGAAGAACGAGTCATGTCGCTTTGCTAAACGAGTCTCCAGATTTAGATGAAAGCTGATTATTTGAAGAAGATGATCTATAACAAATGGGCACATTCCCTTAGCTAGGAGACAGGATCTATGACACAGCCTTTATTCCTAGGGTAGCTTTTCTTTGGGGATTATACTCCTAGTTACCATGTTTGGACATCGTCATATATTCTGCTCATTCCTCTTGTTGAACTTCACCTGTTGAGCCCTCCTAATCCTGACCGAAATTATTTAAATGAGAATTTCTTCCAATTTTTAGCCCCCATGTAAAAAGGAAGCATGGCCGACAGGCACCGTTTCCATGTCCCTAATGCAGTGAATAAAGCGGGAAGTAGAAAAGGCGTTTCCTAACAACTTATTGAGTCTTTACTATGTGACAGGCATGTTCTCTCATTTAATTTGCACGACTTCTGCAGTTGAGGAAACACAGTCATGCAGAGGTTTATGTTATTTGCTCAATCTGCACAGCTAGTGTGTGGGGCGGGGGGGTGGGCAGCCAGAATGCAAACCGTTGTTTCTGGCACCAAAGCCTGGGCACGTCCTGGTGAGGGACCGCTATCCCTTTACGCATGGCATGGTGAGTGAACACCACCTGCCTTCGATAGTTAAGAAAAATAAAATCCAATTGAGGCCTGACTTTAGATCTTTGCACCTTCCCGCTGGCTTCTTCTGACCTGTTCCCTCCGTTGCAGGTACCGGGTACATTGACAACGTGACCCTGATTTCAGCCCGCCCCGTCTCTGGTGCGCCAGCACCCTGGGTTGAACAATGTGTATGTCCTGTTGGGTACAAGGGGCAGTTCTGCCAGGAGTGTGCTTCTGGCTACAAAAGAGATTCAGCCAGACTAGGACCTTTTAGTACCTGTATTCCATGTAACTGCCAAGGAGGAGGGACCTGTGATCCAGACACAGGTGAGCAAATGGTACCTGGACCAGGTGGCTGGGGGTACAGCCGGGTGATGAGGGTCTCCATGGGAGAGAGAGAGCTGTATAAGAAGGACCGTAGCTGAACTCATTTCGGAGATGGGAAAGGATTAAGGAAATGGGGCTGGAGTCAGGGGAAATGGACACGGCGTCCTATTCCACTCAATCCTTTTCATTTTGGAAACGCCACAGGTTGTGGGAAAAGTACTAGGTTCCAGGAAATGGCTGTCATGGTTCAATGCTGGGTGGGGAGCTGGTGTCGAGTTGCAAGAATAGTACTGGGAGATCAAAGGCTGTGTCAGGGCCTGGATCAGTGTGCTGACAAATGGTGTCAGGCCGTGGGGGCGGGGGGCGCGGTGCTAAGTTATGGCTAGTAAAGGAAGTGTGGATGTACTTAGCATGGGGCCGTGAGGGGGAGATTCAGGTTCGCGGCCACGTTTAGAGCTGGGACTAGGGCAGAGGTGAATGCCAGGGCTCAGACACCGTGAAGAAAGCTTCAGAAAGGAAGGCTTTGAGCTACTGAGCTCTGACCCCCGAATTACAGGAAGCGTGGACTTTTACCCCGCTCCTCTGTCTGCCCTTCCATTCTCCCCTGCCTCCCAGGAGACTGTTACTCAGGGGACGAGAATCCTGACGTCGAATGTGCCGACTGCCCCCTCGGTTTCTACAACGACCCGCACGACCCCCGCAGCTGTAAGCCCTGCCCGTGTCGCAACGGGTTCAGCTGCTCGGTGATGCCCGGGACGGAGGAGGTGGTGTGCAACAACTGCCCCCTCGGAGTCACCGGTGAGGCCGGCGCCCGCGTCCCCTTTTCCTCGTGCCGTTTGGGTACCCAGCTTCTATTCCGAGGAAGGTCTAGGGAATTATGATTCCTTGGGGTTGTTGTAAGTGGGCTCATTCTGACGATGAGACTATTTTGATGCCCAAGGGGCGAAGTGGATGGAGGAAGGGCGGAGTGTACGGGAAGAAATCTCTAAAGCTGTTGTAGGAGGTTTGTAATTATGAGATGAAGTTCTCACACAAAATACACGGTTTAACTCGGTTTTTAAAGATGAACCAAGGTCATGAAGGAAAATGGAAAATGTAGAGACCTTTAAATGTCACGTCTCCCTGCCGGTCAGTCTGAAAGAAGAGACCATGCTTTCGCAGCAGCCTTGGGCGTACTGCTCCAGACCTGGCTTTTCCCCGACCGTCTGACTGGCAGGGAGGCTCGGAGCGGTGCTGCTGGGGTCTAGAGCCCCGACCCGCTGGAGGGAAGAGCACGCCCCCTGCCCTGGGAGCCCGCTCCTGAGGCTGTGGTACGTTTGGCCTGAGCATCTGCTCTTGCTGCCGGTAGATGACCACTGGGCGTGGCCGTTTGTTTCTTCCAGGTGCCCGCTGCGAGCTCTGTGCTGATGGCTACTTTGGGGACCCCTTTGGGGAACGGGGCCCAGTGAGGCCCTGTCAGCCCTGTCAGTGCAACAACAATGTGGACCCCAGTGCCTCTGGGAACTGTGACCGCCTGACAGGCAGATGTCTCAAGTGCATCCACAATACAGCCGGTGTCCACTGTGACCAGTGCAAAGCAGGCTTCTTTGGGGACCCCTTGGCTCCCAATCCAGTGGACAAGTGTCGAGGTAGGACTGCATCCCAGACGGGTTGGACAGGGCGTGTGTGTGAGTGTGTGTGTGTGTGTGTGTGTGTGTGTGTACATGTGTGTGTAGACACATAAGCTTGCCAGTGTGTACACGCGTAAGACTGTACAAATCAACGAGGCCAGCAGCAGTTCATGTCATGATGCTCCTTTGGTGTCTCTGACCAGTTGGCTCATGAACAGCCCAGATCGTTCACCTGTTGAAGCCCGTAAGGCCAGTTTCCCCAGCAGCAGGGATGGAAGACTGAGCCGGAGGATGCTGAATGGGTTAAAGCTGGGTGGGAGAAGTGGAAAAGGTCAGGTTTACATTCTTAAGTGGAAGCGGAGATAAAACGGGGCACATCTTCTGCCAATGCCAAGGCCGGGAGGCAGGAAGTGGCGCCACACCTGTTACAGGAGAATATCAAATGCCTTGAGACTGAACCTGAACAAACTGAGGGGCCGTGGGGAGTGGGCTGTAAAGTAGGTTAAGGGACACTCTCAGGAAGTCCGTGTCACAGAGCAAATAAATGGCCAGCTGGAATCGATGCGCAGAAGGCTGCCAGTCGAAGCGTCTTCCAGAGAGACTCGGCTTCCAAGCGGCATTCCTAGGGCTGCTTCAGATCGAAGCATGAACACGCAGGTTGTGCAGGCCGGTGCTTCTTCCACACCTCTGCACCGGTTATATCCACGAGGCAAGTTTAGTTCTAGGGCACTGGTCCGCCCCGCAGACATGCCCCTTACTCGCAAAGGTCCCAGACCAGCCTGGTGCCCAGAACTCAAGAGCTTGTTTATTATAAGGTCCAGAGTGGCTCTGGGGACCCAGATCAGAGGACTCCTGGGACTTCTGAGGACTCCATGCAACCCAGGGCTTCTGACCGGGGGCACAAATCCCATCTGCCCTGATCCCAACCTGTGGGTTCACTGTAATATGCTAGAAAGTACCCCGAGATAGGAAGACCCCCACATGATATCTTGGCAGTACTAAGTTCAAGTCCAGTTTTTTTTTTTTTAACATACCTATAGTATTGTGCTGATTATAGCAATTAATCTCTCTGAGCTTCAGTTTCCTCATTGGGTGACTAATATTTAACCAAAAGGGGTTGCAAAGATAAAGCAGCATATGAGAAAGTACACTGTAAACTATGTAATTCTAGCTATAAGGCGCTATTAATAGAGATTTCACTGGCTTCTAGAGCACACATTTCTTCACTCAGCTATCTTTCGTCAAGCAATGTGGAGCTCGATACTAAAGAGCTCATATGCTAATAAGGAAGACACACAAATTTGTAAGCAAATAATGACAGTACACTTAGATATGGGATCACATGTCTGAATGCTGAGCGTTTTGTGAGCACCAAAGATAGAGCAATCCAGAGAATTGCTGTAACTCCATTAGAGCAATGTCTCACCCACTGTTACGTCCTCAGCTCCTAGAACATAGATGCTCAAGCAATTTGATTGGATGAATAAAGTTATTGCTTTCTTTCTGTACTTTCTACATCAAAGGCAGCAGGGCAGAAAGAAAAGAGCATTGCCTTTTTCGAAGTTCTTATTCCAGCTGGCCATTTATTTGCTCTGTGACCTTGGACCTCTCTGAGCTCATATTCCTCATCATTCCTGGACAACCTCAAGATGACTGTGGAAAGAATTCAGGCCCTGGGCATAAAAGACCCAGAAGAAATGTTATTCACCTTATGAGCAAAGCCGAAGTGCCTGCTGAATGGCTGACAGGCTTACCATTTAACAGGAGGAAAAATATAAGTGCCTCCAGAAAGGACAGACTATCGTAATATTTCTTCATCCACACACACACACCAAACAGACTTGCCAGGTGATTCCTAAGACTGTATTAGGAATGTGCTTGGAGGCATAGCTAAGAGATAAATCTAACACAGTATGAATCGTTGACACAATATGAATGCTGACTTAATCTTCTTCCTTTCGTTTTGCTATATGTCTCCAGTTTCTGGAATTTGCTTGATATGAATGTTTTCTATTTGTCTTTTGTCTCTAGCTTGCAACTGTAACCCAGTGGGCTCTGAGCCTGTGGAGTGTCGAAATGATGGCAGCTGTATTTGCAAGCCAGGATTCGGTGGCCTCAACTGTGAGCATGCAGCATTAGCCAGCTGTCCAGCTTGCTACGATCAAGTGAAGATTCAGGTGTGCATGCTAACCAACCCTCATCCCCACGAGTAAAAGCTTTAAGTGTCTAATGGGTGGTTTTGTCACAGATTTAGGACCTTCCTAGTCTCCTAAGGATGGTGGTGAGGGTTATTATTTTTTTTTAATTGTAGTATTTTAAAAAGTTCTGTATAATAGTAATAAGACTTCCGATTTATGTTCTTATATATATCATTTTCAAAACCCCTTTCGCAGATATTATCTTATTTGATACACATGATAATTTAGTCGGGTTGGCAGAAAAAGCATTCCGACCTCAGGTTTTACTGAGCAAACAAAGTCTTGAAAAATTGGCAATTTTTTTAAGTCGCATGGCCAGGTGGAACCAAGAATCTCACCCATGTCCCCTGACTCTGAGTTCAGTGCTCTTTCTACTATAATATGCCACTTTCTAGGATGTTTTTCCAAGTGACGTTCTCGTAAAACAAACAAAGAAAATCATAAACATACAAAAGGTATAAGGAGTCCAAAAGGTGTCAAGGCTATCTAAGCAGAAATAGCCTCCATAAATTTCTCATTCATGCTGTTAATTATTAAATATGACCTTGCCGGGGTGAGGTGTCGGGGAGGAAAAGGGCCTAAACAGAATCCCAAATATAGGACAAACACAACCTGTTTTTAAAATTTATTCAACCAGCCCTCTATAACACTTCTTTTATTTCAGGCACTATTCTAAGCCCTGTACAAATATTAACTCATTTAGTCCCATAACTCTATGACATATTATTATCATTATCTCCATCTTATGGATAAAGAAAGTGACATGCCCAAGGTCATACAGCTAGTGAGCAGGAGCGCCAGGATTCACACTCAGAGTCTGGGCTCTAAAGTCTGAATTCTGAACTGCCAAGACCTGCCAAGCATTTCTGGGCTTGTAGCCGTTACCCCCTGGACACCTGGTATTCGACCATCATCTGTTCCGATCCTCTTCCCTGTTTGGTTTCAGATGGATCCGTTCATGCAGCAACTCCGGAGCCTGGAGGCCCTGATTTCGAAGGCTCAGGGTGGTGGCGGAGGAGCACCCAACGCAGAGCTGGAGGGCAGGATGCAGCAGGCTGAGCAGAGTCTTCAGGACATTCTGAGAGAAGCCCAGATTTCAGAAGGTGATGAAGGCCGACTTCCTTTCAGACAGGAGAGAATTCACAGTCCCAGAAAGCATTGGCACACTAGGTCATAGACTCTTCTGTGGATATCAGTTCAGCTTATCTCTGCCCAGCTCTTGCAAAGAGGGACATTCTCCTGGGACCTGAATGATGGAGATGAAAGAGCAGTTGTATGCATTCGTTCACTGAGTTTCACCATCTTGCCAAAAGCCCATCAGAGTCACTTCTTCAGTCCTCTATTCTGTCTGAGCACCCTGCGCTGACTCTGAAAGAGCTCACCCTTCCTGTCCTTGTTGCTGTTCAGGTGCTGTGAGATCTCTCAATCTCCAGTTGGCCAAGGCAAGGAGCCAAGAGAGTAGCTACCGGAACCGCCTGGACAACCTCAAGATGACTGTGGAAAGAATTCAGGCCCTGGGCAGTCAGTATCAGAACCGGGTTCAGGATACTCACAGGCTTATCAATCAGATGCGCCTGAGCCTGGAGGAAAGCGAGTCTTCCCTACAGAAAACAGTAGGTGGTGCCGGGTTAGGGTAAGGGTGCCGCTGTATTGGGAGACCCCCTCGTAGACATCACTGGATCGCTGGCTGTTTCTCAGCTTTTCTGGTCTGTCTGGCAGATAATTGGACTTCTCTCCCTCGAAAACAGTCACAACTAATTTTGTGTTCTTTAGCTTCCCACAGTTTCTTGTTTTACTGTGTTATGTTCTTCTCAATTCATTTCTTGTTAACCATATTCTCGTCTTGACCCTATCTCTTCTCCCTTATTTCTGCATATCTTCTAGCTTGTTAGCTCCCAGAGGGCAGAATTTAATTTCGTTCATTTGCATTCTCAGCCCATAGCCTGGTGTGTGGCTGTATTAAATGTTTGCTGCATGCATGCGCGAATGAATAAATGAACAAGAGAACAAATGAAAAGAAGGAGGAGGAGGAGGAGGGAGGAAGGAAGGAAGGAAGGAAGGGAGGGAGGAGGAAGGAAGGAAGGAAGGAGGAAGGAAGGAAAGGAGGAGGAGGAAGGAAGAAGGAAGGAGGAGGAAGGGAGGAAGGAAGAAGGAAGGAAGGAAGAAGGAAGGAAGGAAGAAGAAGGAAGGAAGGAAGGAAGGAAGGAAGGATCCACGAAGACATGGTTTTGAAAATGGGGAAAAAAATTGTCGTGAGTATAACCTTCCTAATGATGGAGTCCGTAGTGTGGCGGGAGGAAGGGAGTTGAATGAACACTCTCTGTTTCTGAATGAAGAAGGCAAAGGTGACAATAACGTAAGTGGGCAGGTGGGAGATGAATAAAGGAAATTAGAAGATAAGCAGATAGTATGCTAAGTAAACGATTTAGAAAATAGTATGTATTGATTTTTTTCTTATTACAAAAATAACATTTATTGTAGAAACTTTGGAACATAAATAAAAATCCCCTATGATCCCATTACTAAGAATAGCCACCATATTCTACTGGACTTGAAATACATATGAACATGTATATATATTTTAGTGCACTGTATCTATATACAGGCTTTTTTGAACATGGGTCTTTATTCTTGTCTATACGTTTTTAATTGTAGTGACCCTAGTGATGAGAGACTCGATATATCAGGGTGTAGAATGCTGTGTGGCTAATGACAAGCAGTTCTGATGGGACAGATGGAGAACCTGCTTAGGCGCTATGGCCAAATGCAAAACCTTAACCAATTTTCCTTTTTCACAGAACATCCCTCCCTCAGAGCACTACGTGGGGCCAAATGGTTTTAAAAGCCTGGCTCAGGAGGCTACGAGATTGGCAGACAGGTGAGCACTAGCAGAGGGCGCCCCTGCCTCTGATCATCTCTGCAAGGCCAGACTTGAATGACATTGCTGGGCGTTCGAGCCCTAAGCAGCATATTCATTACCTCCAGGCTCCTTTGCAACCATTCCTCTACCTTGAAGCCATTTTTTTTTTTTTTTTTTTTTAACCTCTTGGCTTTTATGTGTCTTGGTGGCCACCAGGCATGGTCATTTGGCAAGAGCTGAGGCTCAGTGTGCTTCTTTCCCAGAGTTCTCCGTGACTCACAGTATGGCTTTGGCGTATGTCAGATGTGATTCCTCGGGCCTCATGAAATGAATCAGCCCTTGGAAAAGAACACTCTGCAGCTTTGAGGGACTCCCAAGCTCCCATGCCGAGCCTGAGAACAAGTACCAACAAGTCTTTGCTAGCCTGTGGGGCCAAGTCTGCAGAGAGGGGACTTCCTCCTGAAAACTGGCTCTGCAGGGCCTCAGTGATAGCAGGAAGCTCTTATGTCCTTGCCTAACTATAAATCCCGCCATGTTGAAGAGGTTTGCTTAGCGCCCAGTGCTCAGCGGGGTGGCAGGCTCTGTCTACCTCAGATGGAATTCGGTTAGCCAAAGAGGCTGGCTTGTGTTTTTGCAGCCTGAGCTTCCTCCTGAACTTGTTTTTCTTATCACTTTCTAGAAGAAGGACAAAAGCATCTGGGGACTTTTATTGACAGGCTTTTTTCTCCCTAGTGGTGGGCCCAGTTTAAAGTTGTAGCAAAAGTGAGTAGGGGATTGGATCCTGGATGAAACAAGACCTATGGGTCTTTTTTTCCTGCAGAAAACAACCTACAAATGCAATTCGTATTTTATCACCCTGATGCTGCTCCCAACACGCCCCCTCTCACATCCCTCCCCCAGCCCTGGGCTTCCCCTGATTACGCCATAGGTGGAAAAGATCACCAAAAAGTCTATGACATGAGGCTGCTTCTCCAGAAGACATTCTGCTTCTTAGTAGTTCTTCTAATTCCCCCAAACTGGGTCAATTCTGTTAGGCTTTCCTCTTCCTTCATTTAAATAAAAGTCTGAAAGGAAGTTCTTGCTCGAAAACTCAAATGCTTTATTTTTAATTCTTTCAGCCATGTTGAGTCAGCCAGTAACATGGAGCAACTGGCGAGGGAAACCGAAGACTATTCCCAACAAGCTCTGTCACTGGCACGCAAAGCTCTGCAGGGGGGCGGCGGCAGCGGCAGCCTGGACGGCTCCATGGTGCAAGGGCTTGTGGGAAAGTACGTTTCAACAGGTCCTCCTGGGGCCAGTGCAATCTGCATCCTCCCGGGGTATAAGGCAAAGCACATTTGACGGGGTGGTGCATTTCTTTAAAAAATATATTAATAATAAGAGGGACAAGAGAATGAGAGAGTTACTTTGGGGGGAAAGCGAATGCCTTTAAGGCTTGAAGAATAAGGTTGATCGATCTAAGTAAAGTTTGTGTTTTGACTGAGAGTGCATGCTTGAAGATGTGGTCACCCTCTGCGGTATTTGAAGGATGTGAGTAAACCCATCTGATGGCATGGAGGATATAAAAGTAATATAATGATGTTATCAAGAATTGGGAAACGTGGGCCGAATTTTCCTGACGCATCTGTATCAGCTCGAAGGCTTATATTTAGATTGTGGAGAAGGACACATAGCTGACATATAGGCTCATTTGGTTCTTCGGATAATTCCAACTACATACTTATAAAACAACAGAATGGATTCTTGCTTTTAATAAAAAGAATGAATTCTCAAAGTCCCCCCACCTTCTCCCCACAGATTAGAGAAAACCAAGTCTCTGGCCCAGCAGTTGTCAAGGGAGGCCACTCAAATGGACATCGAAGCAGATAAGTCTTACCAGCACAGTCTCCGCCTTCTCGATTCTGTGTCTCAGCTTCAGGGAGTGAATGATCAGTCCTTGCAGGTAAGGGCATCTTCCCTTCATGCCGATGTACAGAAGAAGGGCCATAATGCTTTCTTCTCTGGGAGTTCCATAATATCGTTCGATCATTTAGTTGACCTTTCTTGTTTAGAGTATGAACAGCATTTATCCTTCTTATGATCTATTTCCTTGTTCTTTAAGCCCAATCTTGGTCTCTGAAAAGGCCTTAGCTCACATCTTGAACCTATTAGTAGGTAAACGTTTTATATCTCTTCCCTAGTTTTGAGTGCTGTTGAAACTTGTAGGAAATTATTATAGATAAAATTTGATATTTACAATTGGGATCCAATCTATAGCATATCTCTATGTACGGCCACTCAGAAGACATGTGTTCTTCTCACAAGTTTTGCATTGTTGCTGTTGTTGATCCCAAACTTATTAGGTTAAGAAGATCCAGCTTTCTACCTACAGCAAAAATCACAATGATTCTCACAAAAATGATCCTGTGTATATAAACTAACACATAAAATAATAAGTTAAAAAAAGAGACACAAAACCTGTTTGAGGGTGGTGGGATAGGTGGAAAAAAGGGAAGGGAATTAAGAATGTCAAACTTCTAGTTATAAAATAAGTCATAGAGATGTATACACAGCATAAGGAATGTAGTCAATAATATCGTAATAGCAATGTGCAGTGACAGCTGTTTATTAGACTTATTAGCATGATCTTAAGGTACATAAGTGTTGATTCACTATGGTGTACACCTGAAACTAATATAATATTGTATGTCAACTATAATTAAAAATAAATTTGAAAAAAAAAAGCCTATTTGATGCCTGGGGGACCTGCTGATTGACATTTCCTTAGGCATGGTGCTTCATTTCTGTTAGACTTTGGACCCGGATTTTTTTTTGTTTTCAAACGATGATGTCAGGTCCTAGGAAGGCTGGTGTAGTGACTGGTGAGCAGAAAGTCAGACTCATTCATTTCTTTGGGCTCACAGATAGAAGCGAAGAGGATCCAGCAAAAAGCTGATTCTCTCTCAGGCCTGGTGACTGAGCATATGGATGAGCTCAAGCGTATGCAGAGCAGTCTGGGAGACTGGGAAAAAGAAACCCGGCAGCTCTTACAGAACGGAAAGAACGGGAGACAGGTATCCCTTTGTTAATCGATTCACTCAACAGATACATGCCGAATGCCTACCATGTGAATAAGTATCAAGAGGAACCACTGAAAAGCTTCTAAAGGTCATGGAACAGCTGCTTCTACAGGAAGTGACTGAGATGCAGAGACCTTGAAGTAACTGGCTCAGCTCTACCACTGAGTCAGCCCTCAAATCTAGGAATAGGACTCAGGTCTCCTGGGTCCAATTTTGGTCTAACTCTGTCTGCTTGCTTGGCCTCGGGAAGTATCTAGAATTTAAAATTATGATTTGCCAAACTGTTCTTGTCTCTGAGAGCGGAATAGAGTTTGAGACCGTTCTCTATATGGGATCCTTGGAGTCATTGGGTTATAAAGTTTGTTCTGTCCCAGATTGTGGAAGGGCTTGCTATAGAACCCCTAGACTCTTGGGTGAATCACAGCGTTCTTGTTGTCGTGAAGAGAAATATATCAGAGTGATTTTGCTGGCAGGAATGCACTTCCCAGGTGTATGTTACATTTACTCTAATCTTGTTCTATCTGTTTATTTACAGAAATCAGATCAGCTGCTTTCCCGTGCCAACCTTGCAAAAAGCAGAGCCCAAGAAGCACTAAGTATGGGCAATGCCACTTTTTATGAAGTTGAGAACATCTTAAAAAACCTCAGAGGTGAGTGTTTCCTGGGTCGGGTCACTTGATATTTTAAAGGTATAACCATGACTTTGGTTTATTTTTGAATCTTCATCTGTCTCTCTAAGTGGTAGGTATATTGGGGTATTAATAGGTGCTTAAAGTAACTTTCTAAAGAAAAAACTCATTGATATTTGATGTAATGGAAAGAATTGAACTGGAAGACAGAAGGCTTGAGTTCCCATCTCTGCTGTGCCACGAGACAAGGCTGAGCTCGCTGTGTGACCATAGGTCACGCATAAATTACATAGCCTTTCCAGACCCTAACTTCCCTCTTTTTCAAGGGAGGAGCTTGAATTTAGTGATCTCGAAGGCCCTTCACAGATTCAGCATCCCACTACTATACCAATAGTTTTTCTTTTTTTTATGGTAGTCTATTTAGTTCCCACATAGAACTAATACAGTTGCTTTGTGGTAATAATGGAGCAAACTTTGCCACAGCATCCAGGTCCCAGGAAATTTGGGTTTGTGCCTTGTAGAGATTTGGTTAAAGTTTCAGGCTTCTTCACCAAAGAGCAACAACAACAAAACAACATTCCTAAAGTCTTGAGATTTTCTTCACAGAGAATACCTCTCTACCCATTCCATCCAGTCGTCAGCTGTCATCATTGGCAGCTCAGTGTTTAAGGCTCTGGCTTGAAACTTTGGGCTTTAAGGATTCCACCTGCTTCTAATTCATTTTGGGGTGTTCAGACTCTTGCAGTGGTGGGGACCCAGGGCAGGCTGATTGTCAGTGCCCCTAAGCGAAGGACTAATTATGGCCCTTTTGAGGCCGCTTTTAAGATGCTTTCTCCCAGATAAGGAGGAGTCATAGCCACAGCTTCCCACACTCACGTTTCCAGGCAGCAATAACCCGGTTTCTGGATTTCTTAAAAACTTCAGCCCTTTTAATCTTCATTCGTAAGTTAGTTATGTAAGTTAGTTTTGATCCTTCTCGCAATGTTTTCTCCTCTTCGTTTCAGAATTTGACCTGCAGGTCGAAGACAGAAAAGCAGAAGCCGAAGAGGCCATGAAGAAACTCTCCTACATTAGCCAGAAGGTCGAGGGCGCCAGCGAGAAGACCAAGCAAGCGGAAGCCGCCCTGGGCGGTGCTGCTGCCGATGCCCAGAGGGCAAAGAATGCGGCCGGGGAGGCGCTGAAGATCACCGGCAAGATCGAGCAGGTAAGGGGAAATCGAGATGCAGGTCGGCCAGAGCACCTCCAAACCCAAGGGTGGTGTGGAACGGGAGAGAGCACTAGGCTCAGTTTGACCCGTGGGCTCAGAGTCCTGTTGTGGTCTGTCGTGGCCCCAGACCTACCTGGCACCCCTTTTGTTGACTGAGTCATGGGGCCGTCATTGACTAGGTGCTAGAACCCCTTGTTTTCAATTCCCTTTTTGGACAACATTGTGAGAAGAACCAGCCAAGCTTGTTTTATTTATTTATTTATTTATTTTTTAAATATATATCTATATCTATCTATCTATCTATATATAGACTATTACATTAGTTTTCTAAAGCCGCTATAACAGAGTACCACAAACTGGGTAGCCTGAAACAACAGAAATGAATTCTCCCACAGTTCCGGAGGCTGGAAGTCTGCGATCGAGGTGTTGGCAGAGCCGTGTGCCTCCGAGACTCTGCGTAGAAACATTCCTAGCTTCCGGGGGCGGCTGTCGGTCCTTAGCATTTCTTGGTTTGCACAACATCCCTCCAGCTTCCGCCTCTGTCATCACATGGGGTTCTTCTCCCTGAGTGTCTCCAACTCTTCTTATGAGGACACTAGTCATATCGGATTAGGGGCCTACGTTATTCCCCTAGGACCTCACTTTAATTACATTTGCAACAATCCTACATCCAAATAAGGTCGCATAGTGAGGTACTGAGGTTATGACTTCAACATATGAATGGGGGGAGGGGCACAGTTCAACTCATAACGACCGTCATCCGTGTTTTCATTCAAGCTGATGAAATTCTGGAGTCTACGTCCCTTGTCCCTCTGTTTCATGTGTAAGCTTCATTTTTCTCTTTCTTTTCACTATGAGCCAGCACTGTGCTTGGTGCTGGGGATGTGGAGATGCAAAAGACCCCGTCCTTCTCTTCCAGGAGCATTCAGTGTGACGGGGAGAGACAGGCTGGTCACACACACACAGGCCATGTTACATGCTCCAGGAGAAGGAGCGCTTCTCAGCAGGAAGAGCGCTTCATAGTTCTTATTTAAGCATGACCTCCGGAAAGCTTATGTAACTCTAGAAAGCCCAGAGGGAACTTTTTGGATCTGGACCATGTGGCCTCACTCTTGGACCACTTGGTAACTTGCAAAAATAATCTCTAATTTTAGTACCCTCGAGGGTAGAGACCAATTTTATGTGCCTCCTTTTATATGGCTTCTGGCGTAGAGACATCAGCAATTTGGTGCTTGATCATAGCTGTTGATAAAGATATTGATAAAATTTGTTCTAATAAAAACAGAACTGAAGGCTGTAGCCCGTTCATTCTCCACACCCCCAAACTCAACTGTCTCAGGGAGTAAAGTCATGCAAAAGACTGTGGCGGCAAAGAAACGTGGCAGAGAATGAGATGAGCTTCTCGTTCTCGAGGTTTTCCAAACTGGTTCCCGTTGCATCCGCCATTTGCTGAGCATCAACCTGAGAGGGAAGCAGTGTCTCACTGCTGACTCCCCAGGTCCCCAGAGACATAGCCCCACAGAGCGCGGGGAAGGGCGTGTCCCTGAGTCTCACTCTCCTCGTTCCTCTGACTTACTCCATCAGGGCCTGGCTGCAGCTGTATTTTTTCTGCAGTTGCCTTTGGAATGTTCTCGTGCCTCACCCCTCTCTCCTTCCGTCCCTGGCTCCTTTTCTTCTCCCAGGAGATAGGGAGTCTGAACTTGGAAGCCAACGTGACAGCAGATGGAGCTTTGGCCATGGAAAAGGGACTGGCCAGTCTGAAGAGTGAGCTGAGGGAAGTAGAAGGACAGCTGGCGAGGAAGGAGCAGGAGCTCGACATGGACGTGGACGCCGTGCAGACGGTGAGTCCTCACGTCTTGCCCCGGGAGATTCCTTTAAACTCACCAATGTGGGAAATACCCTTTCAAGACAAGTTTGTATTTATTTTTCCTCAGGTAATTACAGAAGCCCGAAGAGTTGATAACAGAGCCAAGGATGCTGGAGTTACAATCCAAGATACGCTCAACACATTGGACAGCATCCTACACCTAATAGGTATGTGGCGTGTCCACCACTGTCCAGCCCCGTGCTCCTGGCTTCTCCCAGAACGTAGCCCTGATGAACTGGAGTTCCAGCTCTACTTAAGGGTATCAGGAAGTTTGCTTTGTGTCCAGGCCCCGAGACCAGGCAGTTAACTTTACATGTTCTGGACTCTTGTCTTACTAACTCTAACACGGATCCCTGAGCATCTAAGTCTGTAGGTCAAAGAGCTAAGTGTATTTAGGGAAGTATATCGAGGCTCAGAGAGGGCAGTAATGTCTCACCGATCACTAAGTAAATTGTGGAGGCAGGATTTGAATGTCACAGCTAAAGTGAACCCTGGATGTCTTGACAGTCCTGCCAAGGATTCTGGCCTTGATTCTGAGAAGCTAGTAGACAATTTTAAGCAGAAGAATAACATTATCACTGTATATTTCCGAAAGGTCACTGGGTGCTTGCTTAGAGGAGAGCTCAAAGGCGGGGTATGCAGAAGACCGATGAGATGGCTGAGGAGATGGTAATCGAGGAGAGGGGTGAGGGAGCCTGCTCTGCACTGTGAGAGGAGAGGGGAGAGATTCTGGCAGTCCTGGAAGTCAGGAATCACTTGCTGATTCTGCCGTTCGTCCCTCCCCAAACCACGGTTATGCCTCGATGAATCCAGTCGCGGAAGCTCGCGCTGCCTGTGAGGCAGCCTGGGAGAAGTGTAAAGGTGGTAGTCTCTGAGATAGCACGAAACTTCAGGATAACATAGATTCGATGGCATAGTGCGGCAACAACTCAAAATACCTCCCCAGAGGAGACCTATTCGAATCAAAATTCTGAATATAGCTAGAACTGATGTCAGAGCCTCGTTTGGCCCGTTTGCCGGAGCTTGGACCGCAGCAGGCACAGAACGAGGGATTCGAACTCCAGCAGCACTTGAGAAAAGGCTTGGTTCTGCTTCTTCAGTTCAGTAGAACAACTTGAAAGCCTGATTTTCCTGTGGGTTATCGCCATCACCCTGAGAGACCAATATTGTCTGTGTTGCTTTACTGATGGGTCTGCTTTGTGATCCAATGAGCCCTAGAGAGTAAAATACCCTCTGGGAGGCGGGGAAACTCCCCAGTCGAGATTTTAACAGCTTTGTTTAATGTTCTAGAAAAAAGGTAATGAAACCAATGGGGCCTTTAAAGAGAAAACGAGAGAATGGGGTGAGAACGGTAGATGCGAACTATTAAATATTTACTACATGTCAGGCACGATGCCAGGTGTTTCCGTGGTATAATATCATTTGGGTATTTTCAAGGTCCTACGAGGTGGGTTTTATTATTTTATTTCACAGAGGAGTAAACCGAGGCTGAAGAAGTTAATAATATCACACGGTACGTTGTGGGGGCGGGATTTAAACCGAGGTCTCTTCATCGTCTGCTGTTTTGGCGCTGCTTATGCTTCCTCCCCTTGGACAGGGTTATTTTGTCCCTAAGTGTGCTTTACTTCCTTTGCATGTCATAAGGCCTTAAATTCTTAAATTCTGTCCCGCCCCCAGGTGAAGGACTGATCCGTTGGACCAACATTTTTGTTATGGTATCATTTCTACTCTATTTGCTCTCTTCAGGCCTGGAACAATAACAGTTTAGTCATTCTAGGTATGATAAACCCATGCAATCAAATGCTATCGCTCAGCTTAGATGCGTGAGGCAACCTGACCTTGAGTTGGAATTGGCTAAGGGCCGCTCCAACCTATTCAAACAAAACGGGTCTGGCCAGGTGCTCTTCATGCTGACATATGGGTCAAACATACCCGAACAAAGATGACTACAGTTCATACTGGAAATAAACTAATATCTAGCCAGGTTCTCACTGTTTCAGGCCACAAGGAAATCTTGCATCATTTTCTGACAGCTGGAATCCATCACCAAATAGCAAAGCATACCTTGGGCTCTGTAAAGCCTGAAGGCCAGCCAATTTCTAAAGGTCTTCCAATGGCAAACAGTAAGATACTGCCTGAGGGTGGTTCAGAAAATATCATTTGGGGTTGATTCTGATCCTACGGTGAGCAGTGTTGGGCAGAC
Organism: Pteropus medius; assembly: GCF_902729225.1. Taxonomy (NCBI): domain Eukaryota; kingdom Metazoa; phylum Chordata; class Mammalia; order Chiroptera; family Pteropodidae; genus Pteropus; species Pteropus medius. The sequence continues at coordinate 5,871,282 of NW_024349225.1, read as the reverse complement.
ACCTCGGACGGTGCTCTGTCCCCTCTGACCTCCATAAACTGTTGACCCTTACACAAAAAGAGAAATCCAAGCTTCATGTTGCTTCATCGGGCCCCGAGGCTTGAACTGGGCTGTTCACAACACAGTAACTTGGCTAGTACTCTTAGAATTTTTTTTCTAGGTTATTTCTAATTTAAAATAAATCTTTTAAAAATGCATGGCATATTATTTGCTACAGACAGGTGGACACAGGAAGGAGTTAAGTGTACAGAAGGGCCCACGTATGTTTAAGAAGACCTAACCACAGCTCGTCTCTGTTAATTCCTTTCCCGTTCTCTAAAACAGAGCAGCCCGGCAGTGTGGATGAAGAGGGGCTGATCTTACTGGAGCAGCAGCTTTCCCGAGCCAAGACCCAGGTCAACAGCCAGCTGCGGCCCCTGATGTCAGAGCTGGAGGAGAGGGCCCGTCAGCAGAGGGGCCACCTCCATTTGCTGGAGACGAGCATAGATGGGATTCTGGCTGACGTGAAGAACTTGGAGAACATTAGGGACAGCCTGCCCCCGGGCTGCTACAACACTCAGGCTCTTGAGCAACAGTGAAGCTGCTGTAGACATTTCTCAACTGAGGTTCTCAGGATACGGACCTTAGGGCTCAGGAGCCATCACACGCGGATGAGGCGGGATGGGGACATTTGAACGTGTTGAATAGGCATGCTCACGTCAGCGGAAGCTGGCCCCATCCCTGAGACCGTGGCCAGATAAATGTCTTAATGCGCCAGTGTGATACTCTTTGCTTCCTGATGCTGGGCATGAGAGAAATAGCATTGAGTATGAGACACATCAAGGGTCTGGAGCCCAAAGGGTAGACTGGATGGAAGGACAGACTGTACGGGCAGCTGTTTGCCTCAGAGTCCTAGAGTACGGACAGGTCCTACTGGGTGATACTCAGCTCATTCTTTGCATAATGTGACCAAAGGAAAATTTTTTTGACTTTGCTCACACATAAAATTCTTCTTACTGTTAGGACAGAACGTGAAGTCCAGTCATACTGTGACCAGTAAAGTACTGTTGCCTCATAGCATCCGATGTTCTTGTCAGAGTCCCTCCCACTCACCACCCAGCACGTAAACACATACTCCACTTTCAGGCTGGAAGAAGTGAGCAGCGATCGAATGAGAGGCTGTCAGCCTGGCCCACTTGGAACAGTGGTGCCTGCTGGTGCCCTGCTGCCTGTGCACTCTGGGCCTGGGAATGACATCCTTTCTCCTGATGATGACACGGCATCATCTTAGCAGTGTTTCCTACCAGTAAAGCAAACATTGGGAAGGTATTTACTTTTGGGTTTCAACGTGGTAGAAAAATGTGGTTTGGACATTGAAAGAAGTACAATTATCTAGAAGATTTATTAGTGCTAATTCGATCCACTTTTCAGACATTAAAAATGACATGCATCTATGTGTTTTATCTCATTCTCCCCTCAAAGCAGAGAATATTTCTACTCACACTTGAGCTGGGTGGAATCCATCCATCCATCCATCCATCCATCCATCCATCCATCCATCCTTACAACATATATTTATTTGAGTACCTACTGTGTGCCAGGGGCTGGAGTACAGTGGTGATATAGTCTTTGCCCTCAGAATTGATTGTCTAGTGACGAAGACAAACTAAAAAAATAAATTTAAACTTACGAATCTTGTTCATCACAAGTGGTGTTTATTGCAACAAGCCCCTGGTTTGCAACCTTTTTTCTCAACAGAACATATGTTGCAAGACACTCCCGTGGGAGCAGTTGGGTTTTGGCAAAGCTGAGTTGACTCTGGCTTGTGCACACGTCTTTGCATCCCAGCTGTCACTCAGCTCCTTTCTGCAACCGATTACAACAGACTCTTCAGTCGTAACACCAATGGGAATTGCTGGGAAAACCAGAGGCGCTTCCGCATCGGCTAGGAAACTTGGGTGCTGCCTCACCTCGGTATTTCCTTGGCTTTTTATGGACACGTTTTAAATAAAGAACAATTCTTTGATGCCTGTGGTCAGTTTCTACTTTATTAAACTCTAAACCTATAGTGGAGGTACCAAAGCAATGGAAGCTAAAATGCCATAGAAAGAGCAACGTATCCTAGAGAGTATCCTTCATCCCTTTTTCTGAGCGTCGTGTGGCCCTTTCAAACCATGAGGGCACTTTATGAGATTTAACTAGTGCCATCTCCTAAGCAAGAAGGATTTATTTCTGGGACAACCTGAGCAGGGTAGGGGTTATAATGAATATTGTCTTTTTTTAAAAAACAGCTATAAAATAAAGGTAAAATCAGTAGTTTGTGACACATCGTTCATCCTTTTTAATAAATTAAAATTTAATAAATTAAGATCTTGAAATGGCCATCTACCCAAGTGGCTGAGGAAAGGATTCTGCTTCCGTCCACACTGACACCCCCACCCCCAAATTCTAACAGGTCTGCTTAACCCTCTGTGGAAGTGAATTTATAATCCTGTCTTGACATACTCAATCACATATTCTACAAATCTCTTGCTGTAATTAAGAACTGTGCCCGGAAAATTTATGTATATTAATTTGGTAAGATTTACTGCTTACTATATCACATAAACCTAAAAATGTGCATAACTCTAACACGATACTTTTGTTTTTCTTGCTCCCGTAGTGAGCTAGATGGGGAAAAAGTCAGCAGGGTGGCCCTCCGAATAGTCATTCTAGAGGCCCTGCCATTTACAACGTCTGACTTGTAAGGTTACCCTGGGAATCATCTCATTTCCAGTGGGTAGAAATACAAGGTACATGCAATCATAAAAGGGTCCCCCAGTGGGACAGATTGTTAAAGTTATAAAACGTCTCCCCTGACCAATGGGAGATGATCTTTGAGAAGAGATGAGGAATGGAAAATTGACTTATGTGACTCCCTTGGAATAGAATTGATTCCTTCACTTTTGAGGTTCGGATAGATTGTCCCTCAAAATAGAGAAGGGGCGTGTGACTTAGAGGTAGCTGACCCAGGACTCAGCTTCTGTTACCAGTCTTGACCTGACGCTGCCGCATTAAGGGAGCTTTCCTTCTGATTTTTCATCAGTATCTATAATTTGTAGTGAAAACTTTCTTATGCTTCTCCTCTGAGAGTTTTTCGGTTAATTGTGCCTCTGGTAGGCGATCACATACATCATCATCTGCTTTGACTCATGGGGATTTCTGTTTGCAGACGGGGTTAGAAATGAAACTGCTCATAGATTATAAATTTCTTAGCAGATGTATTTGTGATTTTATTCCGGGATGTGGTTTCCTTTCAGTACTCTTGGGAGGCTGCAGAAAAGAGTAAGAAGCTACTCAGTAATGTCTAATGTTTGGAACAAGTCTCAAGGACCAGGGATATGTTTATTGTGTCTTCTTTTCATGTTTTGCATGGTCATGGGAATGTTATGGATTCTTGCTGTGGTTCGATTTTCCCACCTGGAAAGGAGAGATTAGGTATTTTTCTTTGCTTTCTTTATACTATGGGCTGCACGGAACTTTCTGGAAAATTCCAAGATCTGAAGCTTACTTATGGTCATAAGGGAAAAAAATGTGTATGTACATGTATGTAAATTCATATTTACTACATATATTTTATGAGTTAGTGAAAGTTAGCATATTAAACCAGTGTTTATACCTTATTTTAAACAAGCTCTCATCGTTAACATACTTTCAAAACAGAGAAAAAAAATGTTTAGCTTTGTGACCAAAATAGCAAACATAATAAATACAAGTGATCAATTTACAAGGCATACAAGCTTCATTATCCTGTGCCGCCAAACCCACATGGGTATACACAGAGTCAACTAATCTCAATCTTAAAAAAATACTAAGAACCAAAATGATTTTTTAAAGACCAACTAATCTAACAAGTAGTTAAACCTTAAATGAGCTGGCCTAACAGGAAACTGCTATTTTACCTTCGGAATCACGACTGATATTAGCTAATGACAATCATCACTTAGATCTAAACCAATACACAATGTCTGTCACAACTAAAAATGGAATAACTAAGAGCCATAGCGGGATTCAACAATTAACAAATCATTCAATTTTTGCTTTTTTACATTGCCAAAACAAAGTGTGAGTTGAACAATTTCCATTTTACTTAAGACATTTTATGCCAAAAAGCAAGTTATTCAAGTTATTTAAGAAATATATTTTTATTTCATAAAGATCTAATTTCATTAAGGAGCTAAAGCTAACCAATACCAGACTATACAGACTAAGTAGGATCTAAGATTTGATTTTTTTTTTTTAACTGAGAAAGCTTAGGCACAATTTACAAAATTGCCAATAATTTTTCCCTGTTTATGATCTTTGGGTGTGGTTGTATATACTTTCATATTACACATGTGTCATCGGCCAAACCAGCCGGAAAATCTTCTGCCATAAGAACGTTTTTACAATTGTTGGCTCCTGTCAAATAAGACTACGAAGAAAAAGTGATTAATTCTGCAACTCACAGAGAAGATTCTAAACCAAAATATGAGACTCTAGTAGCATTGTCTTATTTATTAACATAATTGAAACATTTTGTTGATAAACTTTTGTCCATGACTATTCTAAGCAATAAAATTTTACTCAAAATATTTCACTGTGAAATAGTGCTGCAACTTGAATGTAGTTTTTATTAATGAACTGGTTTCCATAAAGCAAATCTTACTCTCAAAATGGCAGATTCAGTGACCAAAAAGTGATTCAAAAAAAAAGCTTCCCCCTCCCCGTGCCAATCCTTGAGACCACCCGGATCGAGCTGAGCTCTGGGCCCTGGGACTGAAGGAGGGAAAGGGTGTAACTTGTTTTTAACTAACCGGAATCGGCTAATAGGACGCGCCAAACTCACACGAGAAAGAAACCATGTGAAGAGCTGAGTTTACTGAGCTGCTATAGGAAGGTGCAGATTGGATGAATCTGACAGAACATCTTGGTCGTCATTACCACAATGCTATTCCTAAGGTGTCCTAAGTGGATGAGCTACAAAATTGGTCCCTGTCTCCATCCTTCCCATATCCTCTGTCAACCTTCCTGCAGTAGTCTTGGGAGAGATCCTGAGCTTTTCGTATTCCACTGATTTATTTTTGCATTACTCTTTCGAGAAATAAAATATAACATGCTTCTCTCTAACTGGTTTCCTGGAAGTGTGTGTGTGTGTGTGTGTGTGTGTGTGTGTGTGTGTGTGTGTGTGTGTGCAGTTTGGGAGAATAGGTTTGGGCTGTTAAAATACGAGTCATTTCTCCCTATAATTCTTTGCCTTTTGCTGTAGATTTACAGTTGGGTCTCGCTTTCTACTTAATTAGAACAGCAGATTCTCTTATTCTTTTTGAGAAGCTGGAGCATGAGACTAGAGAATGTCGAGGACAGGCAGGCCAAGCCGAGACAGGAGGGACAGTGTCTCTAGAAGCTCTAGCTCTGGGTTTCAGGCACTTCAGTAAGAGACTTGCCTCCCTGTTACCATGTACATTCAAGGAACTTGAAAGCAAGAAGGACCCAGAAACTGCCTGGGGTTGGCATGGGGGGTGGGTAATGAGGTACCACTAGCAGCACAGCCCCTTCCCCCAGAGGGCCATTCCTTGAGGAGACAGTCCTTGACACAAAGGATTTCTCTCCTGGGAGGAACACTTTTTATTGGCTCAGGCCTCTCTTGACGCAATCACTCCAGGCCATGCCTTTCTCACAGTCTCTGAGCCTTGGGTTGGCCTTCGTAGGAAAGAACAAGACCACAGACAGGAAGTCAGGGCCTGGAGGTCAGCCTGCTGACACCTGGGGCACCACTTCAAACTCTGCATCATCTTTTTTGGTGTTGACCTTGGCTGGGCCACAGCACTATGTCCTGCCCTGGACTGACAGAGGGGCTCTGATCTCCCCCTAGCGAATGAAGAATGGGTCAGGGTGGGGAACGGACACTTACACCCAAAGGGAGAGTCACTTTCCCTTGTGTTAGAGGAAAGATATTGTAACATGAGCCCTGTGATTTACCAAGATAGGATCCGCCCCATTTCACTCCTAGAAATCTAGTTCTGTTGTCTCTATTCTTTTCCTTAGCTCATCTCCTCTCCCGTCCTGTGGGCCTTCCTACCTCCACACCGAGCACAGAGGCAGCCCGGTCCCCTCTCTTGGGCTGTGGACTAAGTGGGGTTTGACTACAGAGTCCGGCAGAGTAGCAGAGTGGACCAAAGAGACTAAAGAGATCTTGTCTTTCTCAGATCTGCTCCCGTGGATCCTCACAGTAAACTCTGGTCGTGAACTTCATATCCTTGATAACGCCATGTTCCCCCAGGGAACGCAGCTCCCTGTTTTCCTGCATTTCACTTCCTGCCTCGCAACTGTTCTGCCTAAACAAAGGCCCTTCTGTCTTTCTCTCTCAAGCACTAGTGTCATCTTGAGCATTCTGGGGCTTTCTTAGCCTCCACAAAGCAATCGTTTCTTGGATTCAGAGGGTTACTTTTTGGGATTTCCTCCAAGCTGTTTAGATTTCTTGATTTTTAAGGGAATCTTAAGTACTCTCAATCATTGACACATATAAAGCCATATATAGGGAGCACCTAGGTCAGACATAATTTAGGAGAAAGATGCCAAATAAAGGCTGAGAAGAGTAGAAACACACTTTACCCCGTCAGTATCATGGGAACTGGAGGGGCAGAGGTTATGTGGTGTGATGACCTTTGGTCAGGGAAACAATAGCCTTTTGCCAGACCCTACACTTGCTGTGTGACCTTGGACCTGCTATTTAATTCAGCGGATCTCTGCTCTTTCATCTTTTAATCTCTAAAGTTTTTTTCATTTGATTCCACGATCTTAGCCAAACACCGAGGCCCAAGTATAGGGTCTTCCTTTCCTCCTCTGGAGATTATTTCCAACACCCTCATGGATGCTACTTTACCATGCTCTTCTGTTGAATCCAGTCCCTTTCCCTAAAGGCTATTGAAGGATGTTGCAGATTTGAAGTGTGAGGTGAGGAACACTATTTCTGGCGTCATATCTCATCCTACTCCTCCTGGACCACAGCTGCTACTAACTTTTGATAACATTATTCTGCTGCTCAAGGACCATCCCTCAAAGACAATCGGAAACCCAACAGCAAGAGACACAGAGCATGAGAGAATAATTTCCTTTTGGCTCTCCAAGCAGGCCATGCATGGGGCCTAAACAACTAGAACAGAGTCTGTCAGTACCGTTTCCAGGGGCAGCAGAGGAAGGTGGGAAATAGGGAGTAAAGGGGTGAAACGGTTTAGTGGCTCTTGAGGCCCCTCACAATTGCTGTTCTGTGAACTCACTCCCTTGCTGGGCAGATTTCCTCAGATGATGACAACGGTTGCTGGGCTTGGCAGGAGATACAATCAGCCCCAGAAACAAGGCCAAGGCACTGCTTTCAAGAAAGAATTGACCTCAGGCATCACCTGTGTTACAGTTATAGTGAGTGAGAATCATCAGTTCCCAACAGGGCAATAAACTGCTTTCTCCTAGGTCACCCTGAACTTACATTATGACAAAGACACTTCCCAGCCAAACAGGCAATAAAGAGTGGCAATTAGCAAAGATCTCCAGAGATGAGCGAATTCCTAGCATGTTTTATTTCAGAAATGACTGCATTATTAAGATTTGGCCTTGCGTGTATGATCCTTCTCAGATGGAGGGATGTGGCTATGTACGGCCTCCAATGGCTTAGATGGTGATCTGAAGGATCCTTGGATAAGCCTGGCTGGCAGGAAACCTACACTCTGCCATCAGTCACAGGCCAGATAAGTAACTGTACAGAGGCCACCAGGAAATGGAGATGGACCGGCTCTGTGTGAGCATAGGCCCAGAGCATCAGGAAAATAGTCTTTTGAAGCTAAAGGAATGGACTGAAATTCTTCTACAAAACCCTACTATTCCCAGACTTGCCTCCCAGGTTTCAGAACTTGAAAGTCTCACTCCTGACCCCAGGCTGCTGCTGCTGCTGTGGGGGAAGGGGGGGTAGGGGGCGAGTGAGTAGGTAGATGGGTGTGGGGGGCTGTCGGGAAAGTGGAGGTGGCTTGACTTCCGTCACTGGGTGTGGCCCTTGCGCACTTACTGAGTGTTGAGGCTGGCTACAGTCTCCTAGCGAAGGGAAGTAATTCCACAGGAATGCATCAAGTCTACAGACATAAAGAACCATGGACACTGATTTCATCCAAGTTCTAGGAGGGGTGAATAACAACAATAAAAAAACAAATCAAAACAAAACAAAAAAACAAAACAAAAAGAAATAAAAGAAGAGAGAAAAAGAAAAATAGCCCTTTGTGGTAAAGGGCATGCTGGGAAGGCAAGAGCCAGAGCCACCTCCCCAGAGCATGCTGGGAGGATGGACACCACAGCCACCTCCCCAGAGCATGCTGGGATATGGATGCCCGCGCATCTCCAAAGACTGCACTTCCCCCAATTCCCACCCCTATTCCCTCACCCACTCCCAACCCGGAGACTAGAGGAAAGTTTGTCCACAGATGACTGCGGAATAGGGGATGCCGTGGTTCTCTGCAGGTCCCCCACACTGTGGAGGGTTGAGTCAGCGAAGGGGGAGAACAGTCAAGATGAGGAGATGGAGAAACAGAGAGGCAGGAGAGAAACAGGGGGACTGACAGACTGGAGGGGCCGGTGTGTTGGCGGAGGACGAGGGGAGAGTGGAGCAGAAGGCTGCGTGGCCGCTAGCCCGAGGCGTTGATGTACAGCTGGCTCTTGAGAATGTAGTCGATGACCGGCTGGGACAGGTAATCCACGACGTGGCCATCCCCATGCTGCAGGGCCAGCCTGGACCAGGAGAGACGGCGGTCAGACAGACATCGTTCCCTGAGCAAAGCAGGAGGCCTGGCCTGCCCACTCTTTCAGGGAAAGGGTTTACCCAGCACCCCGTTTCCAGCTGTTGCTTAGGCTAAGGAAAGGAAATCCCTGTTAGGAAATGCCTTCTTGCCTCCACGATTCCTCCCTCATCCTGGTGACTCCACCTCATCCCGGCTCTGCCGCTTCCTAGCTGAGGGGCCTTAGGCAAGTAATTTGCACCCATCTGCTCTTCAGTTTTCTCTTCTGTCAAACGAGGGTAATAGTTGGGCCTATCTCAGTTATTAAAAGGATTAAATGAGTCATGAAATCACTAAGAATGGCCCAGGCGCACAGTATGCCTTTTAATGTGTTAGCTATTCTCATTTCATTCCTTTGTGTTTCTCTGCACCACGGTCTCATGGAAAGGAATCTCACTGGGGTTCTTATGATTGACCATTTCCTTTTCTTCCTACTGGCACCTGATAGAGAAGAACGTGCCCTTCTCTGCAGCCCTTCTCACAAGCCCAGGGGGACTGTGGACGAAAAGCACCAAGCAGTATGAAAGGGCTCCAGTGATACACTTTGGTTGCTGCCGAGTTTTGCTCTAAGAGCCTTGGTCTGGCTGCTTCCTATTCTTTACTCATATAATGAGTCAAACATACCTGCTCTTGGTTGAGCTGACGACAGACATAGGATGGTTGATGTCATCCTTCACCACCATGATGTTGTTCTGGGGACAGAGTAGAGAGGGTAGGTCGCCAGCCCCCCACACTAAACTCCTTCTGCGCCCTCACTCCTCCAGTCCCCCCATCCACCCCCCCAACCTCCACCCAGCCCTCGGCCTGTCACAGAAGGACCACCTCACAGAGCTACACCAGCAGGGAGATGGAGCACTCACTTTGTATTTACGGAGTATTGAGGAGTGATTCATAATTCGGTCTGTGTCAGCTGCGTCCCGAGGCACCACCACGATCCCAAAGTCCCCAACAATCACCTCCATCTGACGAAGAGAGACAGAGACAGAGAGAGCGCGTGCCCTTTGTGAGATCACGCCTCCGAACCCCTAGCAAGCAGCTACTCAGCGGGGTGGAGCTCCTTCCACGTGGAACCCAAGCTTTAGTCCTGAACCTGCCTTCTCAGCCCTGCCAGTCAGCTCCTTCAGGTAATGACCTGCAACAGCGTTAGTGGAATGAGCGAGAACTTCGCCCAACACACAGAAGATGCTTAATAAATCCCTCCATGGACTGAATGAATAAGCATGCCTCTGCATGTCTGGGCAAGAACTCTAATTCCCGAGGCTCCTTTTAAGTTCTTAATGCTGAAGGGTAACATGAATGACACACAGTCCTTATGGATAGACAACCTTGTGGGAGTCACGGATCCCGTTGCCTAGCAGGCAAACCCCAGCCCCCAGCTGGGCGACCGAGGGGCTGGATGGAACCCTCCCCTGCTCATCGGCTTCAGAGCCGCCGTGGGTCTTGGGCAGCGAAGAGCGGGGAAGGGCTTGGAAGGTATCGGTGTGTGCAGAGGCGGTGGTGGGAGGAAGATTATTATGGGGTCACTTCTGAGATCAGTCTCTGATAGGAGCTTGCTGCCATAACCAGAAATGATACCTTTTTCATTAAAAAAAAATAATAATAGCATTTTTATTTTTTCACACTATAGACACGATACAAGCTTGGGAAATGCAGAAACAGAAATCAATCACAACCACGCCATCCAGATAACCACTGATACAACCACAGTCTATTTCTGTCCAGTGTTTTCCTCTCTACAAATAAATACACATATCCGCAATTAGGTTAAACTGAAAAATGAATCATTTTATCTGCATGTTTTTCCTTTAGCATTATAGCATGAGCGTTTTCTCACGCCATTAAAAATTATTCGCAAATATTGTTTTAACAATCTCTGTATTTCCTCATATGACTGTACTGATACAGCGTGATATATTAAATCCATCTTGTAGTATAGAAAGTGTACAGTGACTTCTGATTTTTTGCAATTATACATAACACTTTGTTGAAGATCTTTATACATAAATATTCTACCACATCTCTGATTATTTCTTTAGGATAGGAAGTTAAGTAATTAGATGAAAGGATATGAACTGGCCATATTTCAAGCTCTTGAGACATAGTACCAAGATGCTTTCTGGAAACTCATGCCAGGTTTTATTTTCAAAGAGCCTGAAATTGATGGCACTTAATAGACTTGGATCTAGCCCGGGCACATTACTGTTTAGATCTTGCCAATTAACGATCCCAGATGTGGGCAGCAGGGAGGAAGAGGCAGGCCGCTTCTAAGCGGTGCAGCTCATTGAGCAAGACCAGCCTTGGAGGCAAGGGACCCAGGTTTTTCCTCATAAATCTCCAAACCAGTGACACAGATAGACATTGTGGAGCATTGTGGGTGAGGCTTCTCTATCAGGATTTCTGTACCAGCAGATTCCATGTCTAAATCTGATTCATCGATTATGTTTTTCTGTGTACATATATATGTGCGTGAGTGCGAGCGTGTGCGTATGTGTGTGTGCACGTGTGCGTGCCCTTGGGTATTTCCATCCTCTTTACCCTGCTCCCTTTGCTCACATCTGGAGCTAGAGTTGCAGCTGAAACTCTGATGTTGCTGAAATAAAAAGCCATCTGAAAGTGCCCTAGGAGGGAAGCTGTGGAGAAGTGACAGGTAGATAGAGTGTGTCAGGGCTCCCGCTGGATCATGCCATTTGGAAGATACAGGGCATTTACACAACACGCTGCATCGATGGGTGGTGTTCACGTCGCACAGACTGGCACTGAGAGTTTGTCCTATAAACCAGGAATGTGAGGGAGAGGCAGGGCAGGGAGTTGGAGGGAGATCAACTCCTCCTGCCCTAGCTTTTAGAAAACTGCCCTGGGGTTCGCTACTCAGAAGGTAACCTAGGAAGCTGGTTCTCACACGTGGCTGCACATCAGAATCGCCTCGGGAGCTTTTAAAATCCCAAAGCCTAGCTCACACCCAAGATCAATTAAATCGGAATCTGGGAATGGGATCCAGGTATCGACAGTGTTTTTATTCCCCAGGTGATTGCAATATGCAATCAAGCTTGAGAACCAATGGTCGAAGTACTGAATTAAAATTCCCAGGGAATTGGTAGTGTAGGAAAAGAGATAGGGAAGAGAAGGCAGAAAGAAAGAGGAGTAGGAGGGGGAGGGGAGGGAGGAGAGGGAGGGCAGGGAGGGGAGGAGGTGGGCATGGAGATTCCTTGACTACCTGGCTATGTAGGTGTTTCAAGATGTCTGGTGTAGACTGCAGAATGTAGAATCTGCCTTCAATTTGATTCTGAGGACTTGATGAATGTTTCATATATGATGCAGGGAATAATGGGACTATTTAAAGAGAGTATTCTAGTTTAAAGCATGAAAACAATGGCTCAGAATGGCAGACAGGCCTCCTGGGGGAATCACCCTATGGGTGACATTAGTGCAGCTGCTGCTTTCTGAGCAGGAACTAATGATCTGAGCACCCAATTGATAACAATGCCAGGCGGCTCAGTGGGTGGCAAGCAGATGGGGACCTTGCCTGAGATGTTTTCCATTTCCAGAAACAGGTGACAGATGTGTCCCCTGGGAATCACAGATGGGACGAAGGAGATGATGTCTACGAGACGAGACGCAGCTTTACCACAGCCAGGAGGCATCTCTGCAGGAGTGTGGGCCAAAAGCTGCAGACCTTTGCTCCTAGAACTCCAGCTTAATTTTCATGCTGGAGAGAGTTTGTGTGGGTGTGTGTTTGGGGGTGGGGAGGTGCCAGGAGCTGGAGTTGGAGAGGTATGCCCTCAGTGCCATAGGTACCCACCTCCCTCCAGGGGCTCAGCTGTTGTCCCCCTCCACCCCCATTCCCTGTCTCCTATTTTCACCCAGCCTCCAGGATACCACCCTCTCCTGGTTGTCCCCCTGCCTCAGCAGCTGCTCTCTCTTAGTCTCTCTGTCCTGGTTCTTTCTCATCTCCTTAACTTTGAACTGTTAGAGTCCTGTAGACCTCAGTCCTTGGACCTCTTTTCTTTCTATCCATATGCACACCCTTAATAATTTCATGCAGTCGCACAGCCTGAAAGACACACCGAAGGCTCCTCAATCGATGCCTCCGCCATAGGCTTCTCTCCTGAACTTCAGACTCACATACTCAGTGGCCTTTTCAACTTGCCCATTTGGATGGGGCGTCTCAAACTTAGTCTGTCCACGAGCTGAACCTTCTGACATCAGTCAACTCCCCCGCCCCACCCCCCGCCCCCAGATGGTTTTCCTAGAGTCTTTCATTTCAATACATGGAAACTCTTCTTAAAATCGCTCAGGCGATTTTCCTTGGTTCCTGTCTTTCTCTTTCTTCTCACACTCAATCTGTAAGGTAACGAACCGACTCTGTCTTCAATACCAATCCAAGAATCTGCTCATTTTCCACCATTTTCATCACTTCTATCCTAGTCAAAACCTCCTTTCAGAGATAGATGGTTTAGATAATGGCCCCAAAGATATCCAGGTCCTAATTTTTGGAACCTGTGAACATAACCTTATATGGCAAAAGAGACTTGGCAGATGTAATTAAGGGTCTTGCGATTATCCTGAACAATCTAGGTGGGCCCTAATTCAATAACGAGTATCCTTACAAGAGGGAGACATAACACAGAAGAGAGAAGATGACGTGAAGGCAGAGCAGGGACACTTGAAGATGTCACACTGTTGGACTTGAAAATGAAAGGAGGGGCCATGAACCAAGGAATGCAACAAACGCAGCTCTAGAAGCCGGCAAAGGCGAGCAAGCCCCAGACCCTCCCGCGGAGCCTCCGGAGGAAATACGACCTTGCCAACAACTTAGTTTTGGCCCAGTGAAACCTATTTTCGATTTCTGGCCTCTGGAAGTATAAGAGAATAAATTTGTGTGGTTTGAAGCACTAAGGTTACAGCAATGGATAACTAATTCACTCCCATCATCTCTCACTTGGATTATTCTGGCCTCCTGTTTTTTTCTTGCCCTTTTTAATCTATTCCCAACGGCCAGACTGATAATGGGCCCGCTTAAGTTTCTTCTCCGGATGAGGAGATTCGAGGATGAACATGGGATTATCAGCAAGGAGATGAAGAGACATTTATTAAGGTACTTGCTATGTGCCAGGCACAGTACTAGGAGCTTTATCTATTATTACATTTAATCCTTACAACGACTATCTTCTGAGACATGGGCCTCAATTCTCGTTTCAGAGATGGGGAAACTGAGACTCAGTGAGATCTAGTAACTAGTCCAAGCTGCACAGATCGTGAATTTGAACCACTGTGGTCTGCTTTAACGGCTTTCTGCCACCTCTTCTAGGTCCATTTTTAAGACTCACATTTTGGTGACTTGAGACTTTTCTGGTTTGAAAATATACTCCCTGGTATCTTTCCTCCAGGCAGATGGTGGGCTGTCCTTAGTTCATTACTCCACACTGCCCCCTGGAGTATGTAACTTTTTATATTTCTGAGAGGGTTAAAAAAGATGTAGGAAGCCACACAGGAGGTGAGGAGTTTCTGAAACCTGCCCCACCCATTTCCATCAAAGCCCTCCGCCCCTCCTAGGTTCCTTCCGGCCCCTGCTCCCCTGCTCCTCTCGGGGGAAGGCCCAGCAGAGGCTAGTGCAGTCAGAGCCTAGGAGGTGGGGTTGCATTTCCAAGACGTCTCTTGCAGTGCAAATAAATGAATGATGCTTCAGAGGGATTTCCCAGAGAAATTCACCCCTACTCCCATTTCCTAATTGTCTGGGGGGTGTGGGAAGGTGGGAGATTCCAGACTCAAGTCAAAAGCCTGAAAACCAAGCCAACAGTGCCTTTCACACGAGAACTAGAATCTCCCATGGTAGCAGCTGAGCCTCGTTCTCTGGAGCCTGTAATTTCGGCACCGGGTTTATCAGGGTGGGGGGCCTAATCCCCGGGGTGAAGTGTCCATCGGGCTTCCTGGCTGGGGCCGAACTGTCTGATAAAAACCATCTGAGCCTGAAAAACTAAATGTTTGTCTTTGCTCCATTTGTCCTGGAGCCCTGGGATTTCTTCTGGAGTGGCTAGTGCCCCAGGCTCTTCCTCTGTTTATTTTCTTTGGTTGTTTTCCCACAACTGGTGGATGAAGGAAGCAGTTAGCCCACGCCTGGTTGGCTGGAAAAATGTAAGATACAGCCAATTAGAGCCAGCCTGTAGAATGCTGGGCTTTGAAAAGTGCAGAAAGAAACAAAACAAAACAAAACAAACAAAAAAACAACAGAAAAACCATTCTTCATTGGCCCATCTCTGGTGCCTAATCTTCCACCTTTAGATTTTCATTCCTTTGGGTTAAATATTGGCCCTTGCTCATTTAAAATGTAAATACCACTTGAGAGCGGCTAATACATTTAATCATTGAACTTACTGATTTTGCCAGCTTGCCGAAAAGTCAAAAGCCTCCCACATAAAGGCCAAGATAAACCTCCTATTTCATCCAGCCGGAGCAATCTCCCAAAAAGGTTTTCTTCACACTAGTAGATCTTTTACAGCCTCCTCTCAACCCTCAAAGCCCTTCCCTTTCCACCCACTTAACCCAATCTTGCCTAGCATTCAAAGGCCAGCTCACGTGCTGCCTCCTCCCTGGGCTGCTCTGAATTACACTTGCCGTTCCTCTCACCTGTCTTATCTGTCTTAGAGATAGATCTAAGATTTACGCCATAGCTATGCAGTCTTGGACAAGTCCCCATTTGCGTGAGCCTGGTTTCCACACCTGTAAATGGAAATGGAGATTCCACTGCACAGGAGTGTTTTAGGGGTTACCTGAGAAGCAATCCAAGTGTTCATGGTCTGTCTCCCCGCCCCAAAGTAAAGGGCACGCAGAGGGGTACTTGGTCTATTTGGCGTTCTCTGTTCCTCCAGCCCTAGCACAGTGTCTGGCATATGGTAGCTACTCAATAGATATTTTAAAATCAATGAATGAATAACAGCCAACGTTCACTGAATGCTTCCTAGGTTCAGAAACTCTTCTAAACTTTTTATGTGTTTTATTTTGTGGAATATAAAGAACTAATATAATGAAAAGTAAAATATTTTTAGATTTCAAGTACCACAAGAGTGAATAACATGCTTGTGTTCATATTGGACACACACATTAGTTGCAAGATTGATTGAAGGAAAGAATGCTTGAATCGGAATTAATTTGCCAGACTGCCTTCCAATATGATGGACAAAGCAACCGGCAGCATAAGGTCCTTAGACGACAGGTATTTTTAGGGTTGCGGAGTGAGTATCAAAGTTTCCCGCTTCTCAGACCTGTCCGCGGCTGACCCTTTCGCCTTTGGCCTTGATTTCCCACAGCCCTTGGTCCGTGCTCGGATACCTGCTCTGGTGCTGGTGTCAGGAAGAGGCACGGCACAGATCAGGTCTCCTGGGGAAGACTAATTCTCTACTTAAAAAGTCCGGAAATGGGACAGGCTAGGGAGACTGGGTTCTGATCTCCGAGGTTAGTCTAGGAATCTGGATTTCGATTTCTCTCAGGAATCAAGAATGAAAATGCTGACTGCCGGGACACACAAGAAGCTGCTCTTTTGTGTTTTATGGGGAGAAACCTGATGAATCCGTATGGAATTTTCTAACAGTAAATGTAAGAAGAAGGGGTGTGTCACTGTTTAGAGGAGGTCAGAATTCTCTGTGGACTAATGAGTCTTTGTGCCTGACAGGAAATACCCAAGGGATGTGTTCGGGTGGGGGTGGGGCTGCCGCTTCAGTTGTGTCATTAGATTTCGGGATCAAGAGCAGTGGCTCAGGAATCCACGACAAAGGAAAGAGCGAGGCTGACTCAGTGGAGAGTTAGCGACTGAAGAGGCCTTGGCAGGCCTGCTGCAGACCAGACTGCCTCGGCTGCTTCCCAGCCCGGGTGGGGACCGAACTGCTCCATGCTTCCTTCGAGCTTTCTTTATGGAAGGATGGAGAGGCTTCCATTGCTCCCCTGACTTGTTTGAACTAGTGGCTTCTCTTCTGCCTGTGTCTGAGGGTTCTGAAGAAGACATGGGAGAGCAGAACACCAGCCGGGGCCTAGGACTTTTCCAAGAAGTTTTGTTCTCCTGTCCCCAGTCATGGGCAGACTCAGGGCTTTGGGCTCCGGCACCGAGCAGAGGTCGTGGCCAATAAGTATCACTTGGGACACCAGGTAATAAAGTGAAATGTGTTCTGATAAAGGTTGAATGAATGAATGAAACCGGAGATAGAATACAAGTTTCACACACCTCATTCCTGGTTATCTCATGGTTAGGAAAAGAAATTCCAGGCAAGACCCAGATGGTAGAACGTTCTAGGAGCATAAGCAGGGCTCACCCTGTACCCAGTCTTGAAAGAAAGCCCTTCCTTTTCTAGACCTTGAGATCCAGCCTTTCCCAAATAAGGACAGTGGAATAATTCGTTGAGTTATTAACTAGGTTCCTGCTCACTGTATCCCACTTTGTGTAATTCCAGCCTTATTTTTAGCAGAGAATCAGAACCTTTAGGGGAGAGATTTGCAGGACAGAAAACAGAATTTTGAAGTCAATGGCTTTAAACTAACCAAAGAGAATTCACTAGATGTGAATTCCCTCCCCAAGGAGGGGAGAGAAAATGTGGGCGATACCATCAGACTAAAAAGAAGAGTTTTTGCTGTCTCCTCTCGCCCCCAGCCTTGAAAGAGGCTAGGGATCCATGACACCCACCCCTACTGCCCCCTCGGGGAAAGGCTCTGAAAGAAATGGGGCCTGGTGATCATAGGTGGGTGGAGCCCAGCGCTGGGCCAGGAGTCCCATGGCCCAGGTAGGCACGGAGCAGAGGGCCACGGACTTCAAGGGACCGTGAAGGTTCAAACAGAGACGTTTGTGGGGACCCTCAGGAATTGGTGTTCCTGTTCAGGGCATACAGGAGCCTGCCTCTCAGGTACTGCAGATCAGTAATAACTTGGATTAACTTCCCGTCATCCCTGTGAGATAGAGATTTGGAATCGAATTTTAATTTGGTTTAAATAATTGGAATGTGATATTTCTAGCATGCTTGTGTTGTGAGCTGGATTCACAATTATGTACGGAAACGGCTCCTTCCTCTTTTTTTCTTTTTCTTGCCTGTACCTCAGACGCCATGATTCGAAGGGCCCCACAGATTGGCTGTGGGTTGAATCAGGGGACTGAGCGATTGGCCAGGTAGGGTGGAGCAGGGTTGAGCTCGAGGCTCTAGAGAGCCCTCTGGAGTGAGCTGCAGGTGTGTGCTTCACCCACATCCCCTGTTGCCTGCACCGTGGGCTGGAATTCTCGCCACCCCGGACAAGACAGATGTGGGTGCCTAACGGCCTGGAACTATTGTACCCTCCGGGAGCGGCCAGCCTGAGGTCCTTGGATCTCCAGGGTGACCAACCAAGTGGGAACATAGTCGAGTAGATGAGGGTCTCACTCCACCTCCACTGTCACATTCCCAGTAGTAATTCGACAGCCAGTGGGGTTCTCGGATTTTTCTGTTTTCACCAACATGTCATTTCAGCACCAGGACCAACTGGAAGAGGAGGGATTTGGGGCTTTTTTTTCTGGTCTTCAAATATGAGATCTGACAACATCGGGGCAGCCATTTTGGAGAGAAGTTAGAGGACCTGCAGTCAACAATCTACCCGGGAGGACCAGAGGAACTGGCTATGCTTCCAGGGCCCCAAACCGAGTAAATCTCTACGAAGCCTGAGGCCGCCCTTGACAGGAGGCCCTAGACATGCGCAGCTCAAGCTGTCTGGGCCTCCCCAGGGATGGGGCCCCGGGCGATTTCCCAGATTTGCCTAGATTCTTGAAAAAGCTTTGCTGAGAACTTGTACAGGACTTTGCCACATTACTTTTTAATTTCAGGGCACTTTGTGAAGTAGAGAGGGAAGTAAAAGCTAATTAAGCCACCTAATCCGGAACTGAAAGGGGGCTTAGCGTTTCGCTCGCTGGAAATTGTTCAGGGCTGGAGATGAAAGGGCTACACTACACAGTGTAATTTGCTTCCCCGAAACTCTCTCTCCCTTCTTGATTATCCCTCAGCACGTGAGCATGCACGCCCTTCACCTGGAACATCTGCGTGTACATCGGTGTCTACGCAGGTAAATTCACTTATTCACATTTGTCGGATGTAACTGTAACGGGTACTAGGCGAGGCGCTTTGCATAGACAATTTCATTTAATTCTCCTCAAATCCTATGAGTAGGTACCATTATCATGCCCATGTTAGAGATGGGAAAAACTGAAGCTCAGCATATATTTTGTCATGATGTGTGTTGGAGAAGAACTGGAATATTAAATCTGATCTTAAAGCATCTCTCTCTCTCTCCCTCCCTCCCCCGCGGAGACACACATATGTACATGAAAAAATTTCATATGCATACATCTTGCCACCTAATACTTGGGGGCAGGGACTGTATTACATACATTTTTAAAAATGTCAGAATGCTACAGATAACATTCTGTATATTTATAGATAAAAAAAAAAAAAACAAGGCCCAGAGTTGTTGGTGATTTTAGCAGATTAAAAAAAAAAAGCACTAGGTCTAGAATTATTGCTCCAAGACTCCAACTTGCATAGGACTATGGGACTGGGAGCTGGCATCAGCCCCGGCTGTTAATGAATGAATAAGAATGAATGTATGGATGAAGGCCGAGTAGCTTATGAATTAGCTGGTATAAGACCATCTCAGTCAGATCTGGCAACAAAAGATGTCCACTAAGCTTCTAGGTGGTTTAAGTTTAACTTTCTGGTTCCCAAGTCAATTGCCAGAATGACCCTACTGACCTTTTGCAATTAACTTCTCCCTCTTGACCCCATCCTCCTGTTGAGGGAATTCTAGGGTGGTATTTACTATTTCTTCAAAAGGAATCAGAGGAAAACAAACACACAATAATTCAAAAGGGCAGAGCCTTTTTCTTTAGATCCCTCCCTCTCTTCCCTGCCACCAGCAGTGTGAATGGGAGCACCCCCCGCCCCCCTACACCCCCGCCCAAGCACTGCTTGGAGAAAGTATTCCATGACTCAAATGGCTTTTTCCCCTCACAGACTTTAGAGAGTGAGCCTGAGGAAGACTGAGTGTGGGAATGCGACAGGAGATAAAGCTGGGTGGGGTAGGGGAGAATTCTCTTCCCTAGAGACATGAATGGATTGTCCTCCTGGGAGCTCACAGGAGGGAGAGGAAGGCTGTGGGGAGAGGGAAGACCAGAGGTGAAAGTCCAGCGCTCCCCCCTCCATGTCAGCTGTGTTCGGTGTTGGATCCTCGCTACTCACATCTGCCTCATTCCAGAGCCCCGGGATGCAGAAGGACTCCAGCAGGTCACTGCCACACAGCAGCAGGATCCGCAGCTCTGAGGAGGGAGAATAAAGTTTGCAAAGGGATAAGTGAAGACCTGGGGAAGGCGGGACCCTCAGCCTTGTTCCCCGAGGCCCATGGTACCTGCTACCTGCGGGGCTCCAGAGCCCAGGCACCCCTGCCCCACGGTGTGTGCAGTGCAGAAAGCTTTGCTCACCTCCCCCTCAGGCTTGTTTACATTCCACCCCTCTTCCTGGTGGGGGGAATGACTCACTGGGGAGAGTCTTGGTTTGCCCAGTACTCTGGGGTTTCTGGGGACACAGGTCTTTCTGCAGAGACTGAGCCAGCCACGTGCCTTGTGTAAGATCTAAAGGCCTCTCTCTTTTGCTCCATATCAAACTCAAGTGTCAATAGAGTTTGGCTTCTCTGCTGCTGTGCATTATATGGGGTTTGTCTCCCGTCACAAGTGCCCACAAGATGGGAGGAATGCGGAGACCACACTGAGTTTACCCAGGTAGTAGCCGAGTTCATCAGGTGTCTTCTCTTTACATGGCCACTGCCTCCAGCAAAGGGCTTGCGAAGCGATGCTGAGCAAACCCTCTCTCTGACTCCTGGGCATGCTTCTTGCTCGTCAGTTGTTTTTCTTTCCTCATTAAGCCACTCTGAATTATCCCAGGGAGGCCCATCGTGGTTTAAAACAGGCAGCAAACTGACTCGCTCATTAAAACTGAGCAATGGGGAAAAAAGAATCTAGGATTCTCGGAACCACAGGGAGAGACCTCGGCCCTGGGTGTAACTCAGTGGTGTGTTTAGTTTCCGGCCATCCCAGGCCCTCCGTCAAGAGGTCGTGGCTGCAGGTGTCTTGTCTGAAACAGTGAGACAGCCCCGCTTTGAGCCCTCTGGAGACTGCTGCCACCCTGGCCCCTGACGCTGAGATGGCCCACAGCTCTGCCTGCCTTAGACCCCAGAGCTAGCTCAGGGATCTGACAAGGACTTCCAGATGGTGAGCTTGTTCCGGCTTCAGGAGTCTCCAGATGGTTCAGAGGAAGGCTGCCGGGCTGACGACAGGCAGTGCCAGTCTCGCCGTCTCGCAAAGGCAGACCGTCCTTGGGGGGCTCCATGGGACACTGGGGTCTTAACTCCTATATATCCCTGCTTCCTCTCCTCTTCCCCATGCCATACTATAGCCTAATGATCTGTTTATACACAGGGATCTTAATTTATGTTTATATCCCCAGGGCCTGGCAGGGAGACCTGCATACAATAGGGCTCAAGACCTATTGAATAAGTGAACAACATATCAGCTGACCGCAGAGGCTGTGCAGACAGGCTGTCTAAGAGCCATCTGGGCAGCCTGCGCTGGCTGGGCTGGCCGTCATGGCCTTTGCTCTTACAGCATGGTGCCCCTGGGGAAAGCGGTGCCTCCATGGTATGCCACGGGATTGCTGGCCCAACTCCCCACCTGTGGACATGCACCAGCCTTGGTTTGACTGACAGAAGCCAGAGGGGGCTCATTCCTGGGATCCTGTTGTTCCCCATGTCCCACTGGAGCCACCCAGGGCTCCAGGCCAGTTCTCTGCTGAAAAGCTGAGGCTCTGAAACTCTGGTCACCTAAATCTTCAGTTAGGTGGCCAAGTCCAGAAGAAGTACTGGCCCTCAGCTCTCACTACACCAGTGGTTCTCAACTGAGGGCAATTTTGTCTCCAGAACTTGGCAATGTCTGCAGCCATTTCCGGTGGTCTAGAGTGGGGAGAGGGGACTGCTACTGGCACCTAGTGCTTAGAGGGCGGGAATGCCGCTCAGCATTCTGCAATGCACACGCGGCCCCCGCGACACAGGATTAGCCATTCCCAGCCGTCAGTAGTCTAGTCAGGGAACCCTGCTCTAAAGCCATGGAGATGAATCTCTTTTTTCTTTCCCAGCCGGAGACTCGCTTTCCCACTCGAGAGTAATGTTGGAATGTTTTTTTAAGCCACAGCACAGAACATTAATGAGTGGGGCCTCCACCTTTGCTTGCAGGACCAGGGCAGATTATTTGTCACAGACAGACCAGAGGCCCTGGCGGGGTTTGGGGTCCCACGTGTGGCCGCTGGAGGGCAGCAGTGATTCTCCTGGTTTATTGCAGGAAACTAATGCAGCCTTTCCAGCCTGCAAAGCCTTTGGTCTGGGGCAGCCCCCCAGGAGCAGTCAGCTGACTAAGAACATGGAAATGGAGCCATAGTTGCTAACTGAGCCAGGAGAAAAATGGCTTTTTCCTTCTCGTGAAGGGTGCAATGGGACTGCAAAAAAGGAAACCCGTGAGCCGGAGGGCCTCGCGGCAGAGGTCTGGAGTCAGGGCAGCTCTCTCCCACCCTCTCTGGGCCCCCCGCCCTCCCCAGGTCACCCCATCCAGGGATCCGGGGCCAGCAGCCAGAATCGGTGCTCTCTCGCCCCACTCCCCGTTCAGGAATCCACGCACAGGCCCTGCGGCCCTTTCCAGCTTCCACTGCCCACAGAAGCAGCCGCCACCCAGCCATGCTGGGCCACAGATCCACCCTGGCAGCTGCAGCCACCCTCCTTCCTTCCTCTGAAAGAAGAGGAAGATGGGGTTACGAGGACCCCTGCCCCTCCCAGGGCTGCAGTGAGACAACTAAGTGGGTGGGGGTGCTGGGCACGCAGCCGGGGGCTGTGCAAACACCATTGCCATCGCTTCTCTGTGTGTGTGTGGCGGGGGCGGGGGGGGGGGCGCTCCCCAGGGCCAGGATGGCCTCACACCCGGGCCCTGGGCACTGGGAAGGTAAGCAAGGGCGCCTGGCTGAAGCTCGGCCACAATAAATTCCTCTGGAACAAAAAACAAGAGGAATATACGTTGGAATATAGTTAAAAGTGCGAAGCTGCTCGGAGCCGTGCTGGTCGGGAAGACTTTCTGGGAAGGTAGCTCCTGGCCAGGCGTGGGAACTCGGGGAAGTGGGCGCCGGACTTCCGCTGCCATCCGGGCCTTTGGGTGTTTGGGGGCTGTAGGACTTGGCCAAACGTGCCTGCCTGCTTTCGGGAGCAACCCAGAAACCAGGTGCCACTCTTCGTGGCCCTCGGACAGTGATGTGCTGGTAAAGGATATTAAAATATAGTAAAATAATTAAAACGTGAGGAGTTTTGAGAACTCCTTATTTTTGTTTTTTAATACAGTTCGTTTAACTGTTATTTAATATGATTTAATTTTTCGTATTAGCTGCATTAACAACCGGTTCACAAAATTCCTGAAAATCTTACAAATAGATCTAAAAAACCAGTATGAGCTGATTCGAGTGCGCCAGGCACCTCAATCAGAGGACAAGACCCAGAGAAGCCCCTTGAAATGATGTCACATCTGCTGGGCCTCCTGATGCTCAGGTACAGCGCCACACCTCCCAGGGTTATGGCAGGAGGCCACGACCTCCAGCCCCAGTCAGAGAAATACCAGGAAGGGGAGACCTGCAGTGGACGTTTAAGACTGAGCATGTCTGCTGGGTACCAGGTTGCCCCTCCTCCTAGAGATCCTGGTATTCGGCCGTCACCGACTCTCCTGCCACCTGGTACTTGTGCCAACTTCAGCTGCATTTTGGCATCTGTCTGCTCTTTCCCGTTTCAAATACTTGTGTCCCTCACCCACTTCGCAACCTTGGAAAGATTTCCATTTTCTGGTTTGTTCCCCACGGTTACTCCAGACTCAGCTCCCTTCTCGGGTGGGTCAGCTCCTTCCTATCTGACAGCTCTGTGTAACTGCCCTCTGCCTGTGCTGGCCTGGGGCCTGCGAGGACCTCGCACGGACAGCGGATGCCTTAGCCTCTGCTCAAGGCTGCAGGGAGGTTGCAAAGGTGGCTCTTGGCCCGCTCTCTGCTCCTCGTCCTCCAAACAAGCAAATCCTCTGATGAGGAAGGCCAGGGATGGGTTGGACGGGTGGCGTGTGCATTATCGTGGGCAAAAGAATAGTCTCTCTGGCGGGCACTGTGGCTCAACTTCCCGGTCTTTTGGATAAAGGAGAGGAGGCTCCGAAGGGAAAATTGCCGACAGGTCTGGGCCTGCCTCCTGAGGATCTGCGTGAGTCCAGTTAGGAGGTATAAAAGGGCGACCAATGGGACTGTGGCTTAGCCGGGGAGCAGTCATTCTTCTGAGAGGAGACCCCGGGTTTCAAGCCTCTCCCCCGCCCACTCTGCCCGTGGTAGAGGCAGGTGGCTCCAAACGCCCACTTTCCCAGCCCCACTCACCAATCTCCTCGTACCGCATCACTGTGCCAAGGTTGGCATTCTCGTCTAGGGAGGAGAAAGAAAACACAGAAGCATTAAGGCCCCGACCTGCTGGTATCTGCCGCCTGGGGCTCCTCGAAGGAGTACGCGGGGTGGGGTGGGGTGGGGTGGGTGGGAGTAGAGGTGCGCTTGCCTCCCTGCAGGGGGGCATCTGAGTAGAGTGAATGGGCAGCACAGTCCAGCCAAAAATCGAGAAGGAGCATCTCCTTAGGCTTCAGGGTGGACGTCACATTTCTGGGACTGTCAGAATTAGACAGCCTTGCCAGGGACCCAGTGACGAACAGACACACCCTCATGCTGAGCACCTTCTGCTTCCTTCTGTATTTTAGGGAGGCGGCCCACAAGAGCAGCATCCTCAACACTAGGGACACAGCTTTGAGTCACGAGGAAGTGGTCATCTCTCCTCAGGGGCTACCTGGTTCAACTAACAAGCAAAACGGCGTATTGGAAGTTTTCACGTGGCAGAATGCGGCAGGAGCCCGAGGAAGACGTAAATGAGCCTTTGACGTGCACTCTCGAGTATGAAACGCCTACATGGGGCGCACTGTGCGCACAAAGCCACGGAGATGCCATCTTGGTCCCTGACTCCTTCCCCGCTCAACCATCCCTCTTCGTTCCTTTGCACGATGCCCCAAATTGGAACTCTCAGAAATGGAAGATGTCAGCCCCAGGGAATCAAAAGCATGAGGTTCAGCTCATCTGCAGAGTTGAACTTGAGGACTCTGGAGGAGCCCCAGGGGCTCAGATAGTCTCATCCATGCTGAGCCCTTAGGGGAGCAGCCAAAACAGAGGGAATTAAGGACAGAGCGTGTGTGTTCTTAGCCTATCAGCAGGAGTAGGGACATTGCTGGAGCTGGAAGGACCTGGAGGAGGATCCTGTGCCCTCTGAAAGCTCTAAGGCATGTGGACACATTCGGGGTTGGGGGAGCGGGGGCGGAATGAGCATGTCATCCAGTGAGGTCTCCCAGGCAGCCCTGCGACAGGTTGATCACGCCCTCTGGGCTCCCACAACAGCTCAGCACGGCTCTGCAGGCCTGGTGACATTCCTATTTACCTCTGTTTTCTCGCAATTGCTATAGTTGCTCTATAAATGTAGTCAAGGAGGGGGAGGGGCAGTGAGTGGTTGCTGAATAAATGACAGGAAGAGGGAAAGAAAAGAGGCAGGACTGGGCAAGAAGGTCCTTGCTCCCTTACCCACAAAGGTGAAGCGCTCCACGGGCGGGCGGACGCAGCAGATCCGGCTTAGGCTTTCCCCCACCTTTCCCAAGATCTTGGCTATGGGAGAGAGCAAGACAGACAGGGACAGAGGGAGAGAACCACTCGCAACTTAACACTCACATCAGCCCGGCCTCGGGCCACCGTAAACGACAGGGGTGCACTGGAGCAGGGTGGTGGGTGGTAGAAGGAGGGTAGAGAGAAAGAACAGAAATATGACAGCAAAAATTCCGTCTTCTCATTCACAGTCCCAGACACAAGCATTTTGAGCCGTAGACTGGAATCTATTTTCTGGTCATGTTTATTATATGGTTGAAAAATTGGAAAACATAGAAGAGGAAAATATATAAAGAGGAAAATTAAAAAGCATCCATAATCCCACCCTGGAGATAACCGCCACTGACATACTGGTTTACTATTTATTTTCTTCCCTTTTACAAATGTGTTTATGCAGCCATGTGTGTATAACATCAGTTGGACGATTTTCTATGTTTAAAGAGCATGTAAGCTGTTTGCTTTTTCATTTTTTTTTTAATATCATAAGCATTTGCCCATCACTGATCCAAGGAGACTCGGCCTATGGCAAAAAAATTCATTTGGAAAATTTCTGCTGGGCTAAGGCATTCTTTCCCATGCAGATGGACTTTAAAATAATCAGACATCCTACTTTGGCTGAGAGGGATCTGGTTGTCGATAATCTTTCTGGTCTCTACTCCAGAACATTTTTTCTGAGCCCCTACAGGTAGCTGTATGCAAACCGAAATTCTGGCTCCTCCTTGTGAATTACCCCATGTGTAACAGACGAATGACATAAGAGCGTATGGTCTCTAGGCCTGAAAAATAATACCGAGATCTGTCCCCTGCAATTGAGCTGGAAGAAAATATTAGAAAGAACATAACCTTGGAATCAGACGGTCCTGAATATGAATTCTGGCTCTTCTATTTTTGAGCTGTGTGGTCTTAAGCAAATCACTTACCATTTCTGAATCTCATGTAAATGGGAACATGATATCTCTATCGCAGAATCACTGCATTAAATAAGAACCCCTGTAGAGCTCTGGGTGCCATGCGGGCACACAGTAGGGTAAGTCTTGGGGGTCCATGTTCTCTGTCACTGAAGAGGTGGCTAAGAGTGTGGGATTCTGGATGCAGACTGCTTCGGTTTGTCTCCTCGCCCTGTTATTTCCTCACTGTGGGACCCTGGGCAAGAGCCTCAATTCTCTTGGAAGGGGCTCAGAAAAATGCTTCCCTCTGTATCTTTAATTCCCAGTTAAGGCAACTATATTTATATTTAAATGCAGAAGAATGCGCACCATCACCCTTGTCTCTCTCTGTCTCTCCATCTCTCTCTGTCTCTGATTGCAACTGTTTCTCTCAGATGCTCTATATTAAGAGTTCTCAAAGTACGGTCCCTGGACCAGAGCATCAGCATCACCTTGTTAAAAATACAAATTCTCCTCCTACTTCCAGGCCTACTGAATCAAATTCTGGGGCGGCGCCCGGCAATCTGGATTTCGACAAGCCCTCCAGCGATTCTGAAGTTTGAGACCCACTGCTGCACAGCAGTATTGCCCTACCTGCAGTGGGCTTGGCAGGCACGTTGTTGTTCTGATAAATGGGCTGGGGGGTCTCATTCTGCGGCTGTCCGATCACAGGTGTCATAGAAGGTGTGTTGACATTGGAGAGGATGCAGCCAGTGACCCTCTGGGGAAAGGGCAAAATGCAGAGTCAGTGTCATTACCCAGGTAACTTACAAAAAGCGTTTCCCAGTCACCTCCAAACGCTCGTGTGCTGTTCTTCACAGTGAGATCGCCTGGAACCGAGGGAGAGGCCTGGGGTGGGTTCTAGGCACAGCTGCACTGAGCAGCACACTAGGCTGGCGGGAGACAGGATGACAGCTCAGTGGCTAACGCATGGGATGTGGTGTCGCACAGACTTCAGTTTAAATTGGAGCTCTGTGCCCTTCTGGCTGTGTGACTTTGGGTAGTTACTTAGCTTCTCTTGAACCTCAGCTCAGGAGTCTAGCATGGAGAGGTGACATAGCTACCTTTCTGGATTGTGGTAAGATTACATGAGTGAGCGTACGCCAAGTGCCTACAGAGTGTTTGGCACGTGGCGGGAACGTCGTGCATAGCAGCTGACGTTGTGACCCGTGCAACGTGCACACGGCCCTCGCTGCCTGCTTCATGGGGCTCAGATGAGGCCGTGTCTGTGGAAGGGCTGTGTAAGCTTGAGAGAGGTCACACACACACACACCAGGCGTTATCACCACCTGTGCTTCTCCGGGCCAGAGACGCCAACGGCAGGGCCGAGCCAGAGAGCGGTGCCAGGCAGAGCAGGATGTGCATGTGCTGCAGGAGGGTGGGCGGGGTTCTGGGCACTGCTCCTCAGTGTGAATACACGTTCTGGAGCCAAACGGAAATTCCATGGGCATTAACCATTGTCTTGTGTTATCTGGCCGGCTGCTTCTCTCCAGTGCCTCAGAAAACAGGGCAGATAGTGCAGCATTCGTCACAGCTGACCCAGAAGCAACCCCCCGCCCAGAAGCAACCCCCCGCCCGCGGTGAAGGGAGAGTAGCTGTGGGCAACAGAAACAAAGGATGCATTTCCAATCAGTTTAGCGTCACAAGAGCCACTGCTAATTCCAGGTCCCTTCAACTTGGCCGCATCCCACCCACCCCCCTACCACCCTTTCTGGATTACTGAGTCCTGCTGCCAGAGGACCCCAAGCCCCAGGGCTGGGGTGACCCTCCGAAGGCACCTCTCCCACAGGCCACGCTGCCGGCAGAGCAGCATGTGGGCCTCGAGCCGTGGAAGTCATTTGTCTTGTGGGGGTAGCCCGTCACTTCTGTAATGTTCCTGACAAGAGGAGGTCACGGCAGCACCTGGCACATCTGGGAGCCAGCCGAGGCCGGGTACCGTGGGGTCTTCTCAGCCTGCCTGGGGGTCCCTCGAAGAGGGCTGGCCGCCTGTCCCGCTCTGCCTTCACTCTCTGACGGCTCTTGCCTTCTCAGGGGCCTTTCCAACCATGGCCTTGAGTCACTTCGTAACCCCCGGCCAGTCTCTCCGACAGGTCTACTCCCCAGGCCAGGGACACCGGCCTGACACTAGGACCGGGGAGGCTGAGGGTTATTGGCAAGTGGCTCCAAGCCCCTGCTCTAAGGCAGGGACCATCGTGACCTCCATTCTGCGCTGGTGTGTGCCCCTCGCTGCAACAGCCGGGCTCCTGGCCATGCTCGTCTGGCCGAGACGCATGCCTCTGGGCGTGAGCAACAGCAGAGAGAGGGTTCTGGAAGCCCACGCATTTAGATAGCAAAACAGTACCCAGGCGCAGGCCTGCCTTTGGGGTCCCTAATTCCTCCCTTTTTCCTGGTGCCTGAGGCTCCTGTATGACTAGAAGGAGCACAGGCTCCCAGCTGACCCCTCAGCTGACATGGCCCGTGAGAAATAAAACTCGTGTGAAGCCGCTGAGATTTTAAGGATGTTTGTTAGCCTATCCTGACTGATACATCCTTGGACAGTAAGATGGGATGTCTTTTATCACTGCTGCTGTGGAGACCAGCACAGAGGAGCAGGTGGTGTCACCCTACATCAGAGTCCTTTCACGGGGACTAGAAAAGACTCCGGATGTCTGCGGAGAATTCTGCAAGCAGAGAGGTGGGAGATGGGTTTTTCTCGGTTCCGTGAGGGGGAACGTAACAGAGGAAGCGACGGCCAGCGGGTCCTCCCAGCTTCTCTGGCGCCCGGGCCCCCGGGAGTGTCTGGAGCCCGGAGGCTCCACGTCTGTTAAAACGAAGCCCAGCTGCATGGATGGCGGTGGCGGGTGACTGGGGCTGCTGACAGCTCCCCAAGGAGAAAGTCCTGACAGGCCCTCGGACAGGAAACCCCGATGGGATGGAGGCGTTCCCCGTGTTAGAACAATGCCATTTGGTTGTCGTCTGGGGCTGGGGACAGCCCGCGTCAGGGCCGGCGGAGGCGAGCGGGATCGATGGCGTCTGGTCCCGGTCGGCCGGGCTTCTCGCTGTTGTTGGCACTGCTTTTCATCCTGTCACTGTGGGAGTCGATTGATCTGTTGGTATTGATCTGTGAAGGGTGCTCTCTGCATGCGCTGGCCAGTGCTGCTGGCCGGCGTGGAACCCGTTCGAACCCGGCCCCCGGCTCTTCAGTCACGGCAGCCCCGCCGTGGCTCCAGATGCCCCTCCGTGCTCACTCGGCAGCGCGTCCGCGGGCTGCTGGCTCACTTCTCTGTGCTTCCTCCTACCCACTCCTCAAACAAGGCCTAGAGCACGGTCTGCCCGTGGGACTCGTGTGCGGAGCAGCGGGTGGGGATGATGGTACAGTGACGTCCGCACAGCACCCTCTGCCGGAGCGAGGGCACCGTGGATCCCAGACAGGTGAGGCAGAGGCAAGAGGACCTGGCCGCTTGTACCTCCTCCCAGAGTCCCCCCCACCCCTTCTCCTGCTTTTTTTTCTTGGTCTCTTTCTCTGCTCACTGTCTGAAGTCTTCTACCAATGGTCTCTTTCAATCCACCTTGAACTCGCTGCCAGGAGGTGAACTGCCCCAGGTCAGATCCCGCAGGGGGGCAAGGAAGACACAGCCCCTGGTGCTGCTCCGTGCTCCTCATTCCCCGCCCTCCCCCGTGCTGGTCTCCCCCACAGATGGTACGAAACCAGGAGGCCAGCAGCGCCCTTTCCACGGCCCGCCTGGCTTCTGTGGCCCGCCCGCCCCGCGGCGTGGCCCCGCTCACCTTCATGAGGTCGCGGTGGTGTTCCAACACGCTGCAGGTCGTCTGCCAGGTGTCCTGGTAGCACTCCCAGGGGTCCACCCTGACACAATCGGAAAGAGGTCTCCTTGGTTTCCAGTCTCACACTCTTTCCTTAGTTCCCCTTCAAAGACCACAGTTCGGGGGGCTTAACAGACCTGGTCATACCGTGTACTTAGACTTCGAATCGGATAAGACATGGGCTTGAAATACCTTCCTGAGCCTCAGTTTCCCCTCTATAAAAGGAGGGGTGCATGGCATGGGCTCCTCCACACAGATATGCTGATACCAATCTGTGCATGTTTAACCCCAGCCCTGGAACCTCCCACGCGGGGCCTCGGGAAAGTCATGTGATCTTTCAGAGCGCGCTTTCCCGGTCTGTAGAATGGGAATAACAGATGCAACGCTCTCGTGAGGGTATTAGAAAGGCTCACTGAGTGTTACACGTAAAGCGCTTATTATAGTGTCTCACTCTTATTCTCACCTGCAAAATGGGAATTCTCCTCTGGACGTTATAGGATTGTGAGAACCGGGCCCTCATCAAGTGGTGGCTGCAGTTATCTGAGTTGGGGAACCTGTCCCTGTCTGCCTCCCTGCGCAGAGGGGTGCCTTGTGGGCACGGAGGTGGGCACGGCAGTCAGACTGGAAGGCGCAGACCTGCGGGCCGGCCAAGCCCTCCTGCACACCAGGACGCAAAGTGAGTGTGGATCCAGCTCAGACTGATGCGGCTCACCGCCTTAATTGCAGATTTAATGAGCTGCTAAATTGGGATGTTTCTCAACATTTTCTTAGCAGTTGAGCATTCCCTGCCCACCTTCCACCATGCACACACACCTGAGGTTCTCAGAGATGGGATCTCACTAATTGAGAAGCCTTAGAGAGTCAGCCTGCCTTGAGCCTGGCTCCCCACAGATCCAGATCACCCCTTCCCTGAGATGGGCAGACACCTGACCTGGCTAAACAGGCTCCCCCATGTGCAGGGGCCCTGTCGTGCCCACCTCCATCTCTCGAGCTAGCTCTGCGCTTCCCTAGTGATCTCAGTTTGGAATTCTGATTTTCCAAGGGCCTAGAGCAATGCAGGCGGGGCAGACGGTAAGTGC
Organism: Pteropus medius; assembly: GCF_902729225.1. Classification (NCBI taxonomy): domain Eukaryota; kingdom Metazoa; phylum Chordata; class Mammalia; order Chiroptera; family Pteropodidae; genus Pteropus; species Pteropus medius. The sequence continues at coordinate 5,839,867 of NW_024349225.1, read as the reverse complement.
TCAGTAAATGTTTGTTGAATGAATGAGGGAATTAGTTCAAAATCCTCTAATCACATCCAAACGGCAACAGCCTCCTGCCCAGGATTTTCCCAACTAGACTCCATTATCCCCAGGAGATCATGAGTTACAAGTCAAGAGGCCTCATTTCTATTCCCGACTTGACCACAGAAGTGCTGTTTACTCTCAAGCCCCTTGATTTCTCCGGGCTTGTTTTTCATCGGAGAACAGGGTAGCTGTCTTTTGTTCTAACCTATATCCTGGGTGGATGAGAAAGTCTACTGAGGGCATGTGCTTTACACACAAGTCATTGAGCACTAATAGCGAGGATCACTGTTTAATTACCATCGCCGCCTCCCTTCACGGCTCTCATTTCCACTCACCCATCTCTTCTCCGCTAGCTCTCTGCATTCCTCATTCTGAGGTCAACTTTTCTTCATTTTCCACCTTTCATGGAAACTTCTAGGTGCTGCTTATTTTTCCATGGAGGAAAATTACAGTACCCACAGTGTACCATTATTTTTTTAAAAAAAACGTTCTCTACTCGTATGCAAATTATAACTGTAGGAACTTTGGGGAGCATAATTAGCATAATTAGTGGAAGCTTGCTTTAATTACACGGCAAGCTGAGCGGCTCGTGTCTGCCTTCTTAGTGGAATGTCTGAGGGAAAGGCGGTGAGTGCGCGCTCGTCCCTATGCCTCCGTCTCCCGCAGGTCTGTCCCACGGTCGGTGTGGGGCCCTGGAGAAGCTGGGCTCAGGAAGGGGAAATAGCCGAGCCCAGGGAACATTTCCTGAAAGGCAGTGAGAGCTCATGGAAGTGAGTGGAGATAAAAGTAGAGAGTTGTCGTGGATTTTCTGGCCATGCCTCACCCCAAGCCCAATTCTTGGAAGCTCCAAGAATATTCCTGGATCCAGAAACACCGAAAGCTCCCTTTTTAGTTTCATGGGCCCCATAGCTTGGTTAAAAAATAATGTTTCAGCTGGGCCACCCCTGCTGGTCTAACTGTGGCCTGCGTGGGGCTGTTAAAAAAGAAAACAGGCCCCACACGGAGTCACTTGTGCTAAGCCCACATTACCAAACCAAGACCTAATACCTACCTACTTGCAGTTTCAACTTCTCCCGAGAATGTAATTTGAACCCGTCAGTGTGGCAGTTCCTGGTCAGCTCAAGGGTAATCAGCCTGCCAGCTTCTTCCCAACCCCACAGGTAGATCACCAAAGCCGGAAACAATCCACTCTTTCACCCTTTCTGCCTATAAAAGCCTCCTATTTTTTATGGCTCCTTGGAGCTCCTTTCTATTTGTTAGATGGGATGCTGCCTGATTTATGCATCTTTGAATGAAGCCAATTTGATCTTTAAATCTACTCAGCTGAATTTTGTTAGCTAACAGGGCTAATTCCTCCCCTGGCATCTCCATCCCTGTAGGATCTAAACTGCTGCCAGGACCCGTCTTCTTTCTCCGCCCACCCCCAGTGGGTCCCAAGGCCCCCTGCCTCTGGCAGCATCAGGCCAGCCCTACCTGATCCAATCAGAATTCTGGACAGCCAGCTGACACATGATGAGACGATGCCGGCTTGACACAAGGCCCTGGGAAGCAACAGAGCAATCATTGGGACAGCCATCTGCTCCCTGCAGCCTCCCCGAGACACTATCCCAAGCCAGCCCATTACAAAAGTGCAGCCATTTTTCAATGGTGACAGAGAAGGAAGGTGTGACCCCCTCTACTTGTCTATCTGCCACACAGACAAGCATGGAGAGGCAGAGGAGACAGGAAAAGAAGGAAGGGCGTGTAGAATAGACCACCTATGACAGGGCCGATAGGTGGCCTCCCCTGACGAAACGGCCGGTGTGCGCAGCACAGAGATGAGACTCAACATGGCAGATGCTGCCTTGTCTCATGGCTCAAACTGGCTGCTTAGGTGATCTCCCCCAGAGCCCACTAGGGGAGGAAGGGGAATGACTGAGAGAGCTCTTAGAGTTTCTGGGGACCAGAACCTAGAAGGGTAGAGGAAATTTCTTCCTTCCTCGCAATAAAAACTCAGAGAACTAATAGAAGGAAACTTCTTACACGTGATACAGAACATGCAGGGACGGAGGGTCAGCGAAATGAATTTTAAGTCAGATGATGAAAGGCATAAGCCTTCATTTCTCCTAAAATCCCAGGAAAGACTCGCCAAGGCCATACCAAATTAGCGAATTTGGTATCCACTCGGCCCTCGGCAGGTGTGCCTGCTCCTCTGTTAATGAGTGTGGATTGAGCCTGGCGCTGTGAGCAGTTGCCTGGGCTTGGGCAGCTGTTCCTCCCAGCTGCAGCCCAACACCCAGTTGCTCAGTTCTGACTGTGGTCCAGGGATGGGAAGCAGGACGCCTGCTACCAGGCATTTAGTGCTCTCAGGAATTGTAGCAGAGATGGCCGTGGGGCAGTCTGATGCTGGAAGAGCCATCAGGTCAGGAAGGGAGGGCGTGGGGGAGGGGCGAAAGAGGACCCCACCTGCTTTCCGTAGGAGTCGTGGACAGGAGAGACGATCCCGCCAATCACGATAAACCTTCCAGTTTTGTGCAGATAATCTCTGGCTCTTTCTAATTAAGAGAAGAAAACCACACATTATAAAAAGGAAAAGTGTAGATTAAAGGTGGTCATTGAAATCAATACGTTCAACTCTGAAAGGTCTATTTCCCTTCTTTCTTGCCATTTAAATAGAAAGTGCCAACTCTCAAAGCAAACGCTGGCGATTCAGAAGGTTATGGCAACAGATTTTAGCCCCCAAAGCAAAAGGATTTGGAACTCCAGGGGATTAATCCGGTTTTAAAGGTCCTCTGCTGGATGAGCCAGTATAGTTTAGAGGGATTTAAAACAAGCCCCTCATTAAAAGAGCAACAGACCAGAATTACCCCTATGATCACTTGCGGAAATTCCAAAATGCAGGAGTAATTTAAAAAAAGAGAAGCAGCAGAAGCAGCCTTCTTATATTATGAAAGGTGGGCTGATTGCTTCATCTCGCTACTCAGAAGAGAAAAACCACCGAAACAAATTTAAAGGGCCTTCTATGTAATTAGAGGAAATTAACAATCAGGCCGAAAAACCATCATTATGGTTGGTTGAGAAAAATTCAGACAGAGAATTATTCCTCCCGCCCCAGGAAGGAATTTGTGATGCTGTTTTTTCAAATTTACCAGACATACCCAATTTTGTTTTCATGAGAAAACTCAGCAACCTAGGAAGAGGAGAAAAAATTTTATTCTCTTGCTTCCAAGGGGGTTCGTTGTACAAATCCAACAGGGCCTGAACTTGTACTGCTGAGAAAACGGGGCAAGGATTTATTCTACAGGCGAGGGATTCTGTAAGTGAACATGGGCTTGGTGGCAAGACTGGCTGTGTAGTTCACAAGCAAGGTTCCAGGATGACCTTCTTATTAGCTTTCTTCAAACTTAAAACTAATTCTTATCACATTTGCTTTTTTCTTTTAATGTGAAGTCTCTTAGTTTTCAAAATAATTAAGAGACTTTATTTTTTTAGCACAGTTTTAGATTTACAAAATAATTTAATAGAGTTATGTATACTCAGATCCTCACCTTTTTATCTATCCCCACACACACCCTGTTTCCCCTATTATTAACTTGCATTGCTGTGGTACATGTTATACTTCATGAGTCCATACTGACACGTTATTATTAACTATAGGCCATAGTTTGCACTAAGATTCACTCTGTATTGTTGAGTTCCATGGTTCCCACAACTTCCTCCTTGGGTTTGATTAATTTGCTAGAGTGCCTCACAGAACTCAAGAAACCTATGTAGTCACTAGATTACAAATTTATTGCAAAGTATTTTAAGGCTATGAATCAATAGCCAGATGAAGAGATATGTATAGCGAGGTACTAAACAAAGGAGTTTCTGTCTTTGTTGAGTTTGGTGCCTAGAACTGAGAAGCATAGAGGAAATTTCTTCCTTCCTCACAATAAAAAAACCAGAAAACTAAAAATAGAAAGGAACTTCTTTCCCATGATAAAGAACATCCATAAAAACCTACAGCAAATGTCATACTTGATGGAGAAAGACTAAATGCTTTCTTCTTAAGATCAGGAAGAAGGCGGGGACATCTGCTCTCATCACAGCTATTCAAATAGGACTCGAAGTTCTAGTTAGCCCAATAAAGTAAGACAAGGAAATAGAAGACATAGAGATCAAAAAGAAAAAAAAAACAGTCTCTATTTTCATATGGCATAAAAGTCGACTTAGAAATCCCAAGAAATATACAAGGAAACTCCCAGAACAAGATCAACAAAAGAAAATTAATTGTATTTCTATATGCTAGCAAGAAACATGTAAAAAGTGAAATTAAAATAAAATACTTAACTTTGAATATAATAAAACATATACAGAACTTCTATGTTAAAAACTATAAAATGCCGATGACAGAAAGCAAAGATCTATATAAATGTAAAGACATACTGTGTTTCTGGATTAGAAGGCTCTACATTGTAAAGATATTAATTCTCCCCAAACTGTATATTTTATATAAATTATATTATATTTATTATATAAATTATATTATATTTTAATAAATTTAATGCCCTTCCTATCCAAATCCTAGCATGATTTTTTTTGGTGTAAATACATACAAAATAATTCTAAAATTTATATAAAAAGGTAAATAAACTAGAATAGTGAAAACATTTTGAAAAAAAGAAGAAACTGAGAAAATCAATCTATCCAAATTTCAAGTCTTATTATATAGCTACCGTAATCAAGACTGTGAGGTATTGGCAGAGAGACAGACACACAGATCAATGAAATAGAATAGAGAGTCTAGAAATGACCCCACACAAGCATGGCCAACGGTGGGCAGCTGCAGAACAAAATAAGAAAGGAGGAGGAGGAGGAGGAGAAAAAGCTCATTCTAAATCTTGCACCCTATACACACGTTTATTCAATATAGATTGTAGATTTAAATCATGTAAAATGTAAAACTATAAAACTTTTAGATGAAAATCAAAGAAAAATTTAGGGCTCCCAAAACTTGGTGACCTCTTAGGCATGACACCAAAAATGTGATGCATAAAAGGAAAAGAAACAATTAATTAGACTTTGACAAAATTTTAAAAGTTTTACTCTATGAAAGAGACTGTTAAGAAAAAGAAAAAAACAAGTTACAGATTGAGAGAAAATATTCATAATCCACATATCTGAGGACTCATATCTAGAATATAGAAAATACCCTCAAAACTCAACAGTAAAAAAAAAACCTAACAATTCAATTATAAAATGGGCAAAAGAAACAAAGAGACATTTCGCTGATGAGGACACATAGAGAGCAAATAAGCACATAAAAAAAGATGTTCGGTATCGCTACACGTCAAGGAAATGTAAATTAAGACTATGAGGAGATACCACTTTTCACCTATCAGAGCGGCTAAAAGAAAAACTAATGATGATACCAAACGCTGGCCAGGATGAGGAGAACCTGGATCTCACATGCATTTCCGGTAAAAATGTAAAATGGCAAACTACTCTGAAAAATGGTTTGGCAGTTTCTTATAAAACTAAACATACGCTTATCATACGACCCAGGAATGGGAGTCCTGGATATTTATTCCAGAGAAATAAAAACATGTCTGCACAAAAACATGGACACGCTTGTTCATGTTAGCTTTATTCGTGATAACCCAATGCAGTAAACAAATATAATTTCCTACAACAGGTAAATGGTTAAACAAACTGTGGTACATCCATACTGTGGAATACTACTTAGCAACAAAAAGAAGCAAACTAACGATACAGGCGACAGTTGGGATGCGTCTCCAGTTCATCGTGTTGAGTGAAAAAAGGCCAATCTCAAAAGGTTGCATATATATGATTCCATTTATATAACATTCTGAGAAATTGTACAGATTAGTGGTTGCCAAGAGCTAGGGATGGGGAGTGGGGGCAGGGAAGGGGGTGGGTGTGACTCGAAAGCTGTAGCTCCAGGGAGATCTTCATGGTGGTGGACTGGTTCTGTATCTTAATTGTGTGGGTTACATAAATCTACACATGTGATATAATGACACGTAACTATACACACACTTTATACCAATGTCAATTTCCTCGTTTTAATTTTATACCATACTTCCAGAAAATGTAACCCTTGGGGGAAATTAGCTGAAGGGTACATGAGATCTCTCTCTGCTCCCTTTGCAACTTCCTATGGATCTATAATTATTTCAAAATAAGACATTTTTTGAAAGTTTATGATAAACTATGAAATACTGTACAACTTTAAGGTGGTAGCGTGCACATTCAAGCAAATGGAAAGCAAACTCATAGGGCTGGATGCTTCTGGAACGTTACCACTGCTCATCCCTTTCCATTTTTGCTGCTATCTGGATTCAGAGATTTGGGAATATTATAGCTGAGGAGGTGTTGTCCAAAGCAGGGCTTCTCAGACTTTGATGTGCATGTGAATTCTCTGGGGATCTTGTTAGAACATTCTGATTCTGATTCCAACAGTCTGGGTGGGGCCAGAGCTCAGGGCCAGGATTAAGGTGAGGTGAGAGGGGCAGGGTCATTCAAGTGCAGCGACAGCTCATGGCGTCATTTAAGATTATGACATTTTTCTCATCATGAATTTTTTGCATTAATTTTGATTTTTAAAAAATATTACTTATCTCGATGACCGAGTATTGGGGCGATCCCTTGAATTCTGCACTGGAGGCAGCCATCCTTCTTGGCCTCACGCTACCCTTGGCCCTGCCTGAGACTCAGCATTTCTAACAAGCTCTCAAATGAGACCAGTGCTGCAGGTCTACAGACTATGTTTTGATTAACAAGGGACTGAAGGCGGTGGGACAGCCCCTGCAATGCTGAGACACTCACGAAGCTCTTCTCTCTGCCCCACCCCACCCCACCCCACCCCACCGCCACCTCCACTCTGCATGACAAGGGCATTTCTGGACATTGGCAAGTCATCTTCTGGCAAAGCTACAGCTATGGTCCTGGAATTTGGTTTCATGCCAAGCTTCCCGAGATGTCTGTTTTTGTCCATCACCTCTGCCCCAGGGACAGAGCCAAATCACTGAAACAATTTTACACTCGAGTCTGACCCGCCCTCCATTTGCTCTGCCCTCCTTGCTCCTTCTTCTCTGGGAGGAGAAGCCCAAGGTGGCCGGGGCACTGCCGTGTCTCACAACTCATTCCAGGCCCCTTGGAACCAGGTAAATCTCCCTTCCCGACAGCCGCAGCTGGACCCACCAGCCAAGACGGACACAACACGGATGATTTGTCCATTAATAATAATTCATGAGACAGACACGCCTCGTCTGCCTCCTGGCTGCTCAGTGAACCCGGCTGACGTGTGTCATTTACTCTCCTATTCCAGGAAGCTAGTGGAGGAGATACTGGGGTCAGGCCATCAATACTAACTTTATTTTTCCTTTTCAGCTGCAATTAGAAACGATCCCTTCCGAGTTGTATTCACAGCTGGAGCCTCCCGAATTGTCCTTGTTTGAGAATTACGTAAGGTGGTCTGGATTTGTAAACATTATAAGGCTTAGAAAGATCAAGCGCTGAATAATAAAGGAAGACTAAAGGGCTTCAAAAGGCCTCCCCAAGGTGTGCTGCTATAGCATGTGGATTATTTTGAGGTGAAGGCAATCGAGACCCCGCAGGCTCATGAGAAACGTTTACCTCTCCCTTGAAGAATTTAAATTGGGAACTTACCCATAATAGGAGTTATTACCAGAAATAACTTTTTATGACCTACCTACATGGCAGGGCAAACATCTAATTTCCGAGTATCTGCTCTTCTTCCTCCCCGCTGAAGCTCCGAGGCGCCTGACCTCATCCTTAGCTCAGACTACCACGCAATCCTCATTTTACCTTTTTGTCTCTGGCTCTCTCATGTATGTGGGGTTCCCAGATGTGCGTATGTAATTAAATTTGGTTATTTTTCCTTGTTAATCTGTCTTGTGTAGATTTAATGATCGGATCAGATGACAGAACCTAGAAGGGTAGGGTAAAATTTTCTTCTCTCCCACAAAACCAAGCTGTGAGTTCCTCTAGGCAGGGTCATTCTTGCTTAGGGGTTAAATTAAAAAATCTTTTTTTTTTTTTTTTGAAAGGAACCATCCCTATGACATCGTTGGCTGAGTGGGCTGAGGGCCCCTGTGATAACTGCAGGCACGTTATGGACTTACTTTCCTCAGGGAGCGATTAACTTTGCTCTTCCTCAAGCCGGCCAGCCCTGCCCCCAGCCACACCACACTGCACACTGACACTTGCCATCCCAATCACACCTCAGCAGAATAGCGGGGAGCACGTGGATTCACCAGCACAGCGGCCTCGCCCTCCCTTCATACTCTTTACTCACAACGATAGGAGAAGCAAAGAAATACAAAGCCCCTTGAGGTTATGAGAGAACAATTTTTTCTTCAGGGAAAGACAGCTGCTTAGCCCTGTCTCTCTGACTCAGGAAGGCACGTGACGGGAGCCACATCTTCCAGGAGGCTGGTAGAGTGCCCGGATCTGGCACGTGCTTCTGCCCAGTATGTGTGGCCAGTGGCTGACAGCAGAAGACATGGGCTGGGTTGGGATGCACGTGGGGATCAAGCTGAGCTCGCTGAGTGGCCCTGCGCATCTCGAGAAGCTCCCCGGACATCCTCTCCACCATGTGTCACCTCCCACCAGCCGCTCCCACCCCCACTTCACGCGCCTCAGGCCGCCCGAATTCACCAGAGAAAAGGACAGATGCTTCCCAGAACCCCTCGCGTGCCCCGATTTCTTCTAGTCCCTGGATTTTCAGCCATTTGTGTGGCTTTTGCAGCCACTTCTACATACAACCCTGAACTGGCTGCCACCGAGTAACGGAGCGGCACCTCTCTTCCTCACGACCGCTGATCTTATTTGCTCTGCTGCCTCTAGCATGGGAGACTCTGAGACCCTTTGTCTCCATAGCTGGGAAATGATTTATGACCCTTACTTTCACAGCTGTCACTTCTGACAGACCGTGCCGGGGTGAACCTCTCATGTGTCCCAGCCGCTCGCTGCCACCCCAGGAGTCTGGCCTCCACTCAAACCCCTTCTCCTGGAAAAGCTCCCACATTCCCACCCCCCCCCCACACCCTTTCCAAACCAGGCTCCAAGCTTCTTGGAATTCGCCCATTGTTGAAAAGGAATTTTTTTTTTCTATTTATTTCTTCAAAAATAGAAAGCTAAATATATACGTAGAGATATGACATGAACTGCTTTCCCTTCGGCGAGACTCAAAAACACTTATGTGAGAGCATTATTTTAGAAACCCACAGACTGTAACACTAAATATAACTGGGCGGGGGGCTAGATGGGGGGAGCGAGGTGAGTGGAAAGCGAGGGAAAAGGAATAAAGCTAGGAAAAGGACCCATGATGTAGAAAATCTACAGTGGCTTCAGGTTAAGGTGACGAGTCTGTTATTCGCGTGGAATCAGGCTCTATTTTTAATACAGGTCTATTTTTTCACACTTTATTAACCAGGAACCTTTTTGAATCTAAGTTCACCATACGGACTTCTTTTTTAGGAATAATTCAGACCTCCGAGTAGAGTTTATCCAGCAAACAGCTTTGCTTTTCTCAAGGAAAATGAGAGGAGGACAGAAGGCAGAGAAGGTTCCTTTGGGTGAGGATATGGGCCGCTGTGGGTGTGGTGCAGAACTGGACTTGGACTTCTTAGAGGCTAAAGGTCGCTTTCCAACTAAAGAACGTTATTGGAAAACAATTTCCTTCACAGCTTTCTTATCCGTGTTCACCTTCTCTCCCTGTTTCTCCGCGAGTCAGCAGAAATGTCTTCCTGGAACAACAACCCCCTGCCTAAGGGCAACCGACAGTCCATGTTTGCCGGGAACTTTCGAAGTTTTAGCACTAAAAGTTCCATGACCTGGAAGACTTCAGTCTCCAGCAAACTGAGACGGTTGGTGTGTGGTGGGCTGAATAATGGCCCCCCAAAGATGCCCACATCCGAATTCCGGCAACCTGTACGTGCGCTACCTAACACGAAGGGACTTTGCAGATGTGACTTAAAGACGTTGAGATGGGGAGATTATCCCGAATTATCCAGGCGGGTCTGACGTAATCATAGAGGAAATGCAGGAGGGTGAGACTCAGAGGAGATGTGACAACGGGAGCAGAGGGTGAGGGAGATTTGAAGGTGGAGGAAGAGACCTTGAGACAAGGAATGTGATGGCCTCTGGAAGACGGGAAAAGCAAGGGAGCAGGTCTCCCCTGGAGCTCCCAGGAAGAACACACCTAGATTTTAGGGCTTCCAGAACTATGACGTAATAAATTTGTGTGGCTTTAAGCCAATAAGGTTGTGGTAATTAATTACAGCAGCAATAAGAAACTAACGTAGTTGGTTACCTCACCCTACCTCAACCAGAGTGTCCAGTGACACGGATCTGTCTTGTTCTTGTACGTGCCCTGAACCAAAGGACAAGTAGCAAGTCCCATGGAAGTAGAGAAAGGAAATCGGCTCACAGAAAACAAGTGCATCACGTGCTGGACTATTTCAGGGCACAGAAAGGACATGATTTTAAAGCAATTCCATTGTTATTTTGGAATTTTCTCTTTAAAGAAACCCATAAGCAAAGAAATGTACAATAATTTATGAACACCCAAAAATAAAGCCTTTGAAACTTCTTAGATTAAGACACCAAGCCCACCTGGGAGGCGACAGAGCATACATTTATAGGCTCTAGGTTCAAATCCTGGCCCAGGCATTGAACGTGGGTTCAAATCTTGCCCCAGACATTACGAGCTGAGTGACCTTGGGTTAGTTACTCCACTGCTCTGGCTGCTGACTCATCTCTAAGCTGGAGATAATAATACTGTCCACCTCCTAGGGTTGTTAGATGGTAGATGCAACAAGCTTAGCATAGCACCAGCGCCCAGGAAACACTGGCCAAGCTTCCTTTTCTTGGAAGAGTCTAACAACTGTTGGGGAGGAGGGGAGGAAAGTCGTGAGATAATAGAAAATATTCACGTTGGTCTCTGCCCCCAGTTCCTGACACAGAGCTCCTAAAACCCTCGTAAATGTCTAAGTGATAAAAATAATAGAAGCATCTTTTGTTCTAATGAAGTGACTGTGGGTTGGCTCCTGGATGCGGGGTGGTCCCCAGAAAGACCAAGTCATGATTAGAAGCTTGGCATTTATTTTCAGCTCCACTACACCCCCGTCCTTCAGAGAGGAGAAGAGGGGGCTGAAAACGGAGTTTATAATTGATCGCGCCTACATGAGGAAGCCTCCATAAAAATCCCAGTGGTAGGGGGTTCAGAGAGCTTCAGACTGACAAACACAACACTGGGAGGGTGACACCCCACAACCGCACAGAGACCGAAGCTCCTACAGCCCATCAGGACCTTCCTAGACTTCTCTTTATGAACCTCATCTGGCTGTGGATCTTTATCCTTTATTATATCCTTTAATAAATCAGTAAATGTAAGTGAAGCATTTTCTTGAGTCCTGTGGGTTGCTCCAGCAAATTAAGCAAACCCAAGGAGGGGATCTTTAGAAACTCCAAAATGTAGCTGTTGGTCAGAGGTACAGACAATAATCTGGGCTTGTGACTGGCGCCTGACGTGTGTGTGTGTGCATGTGTGTGTGTGTGTGTGTTTGGGGGTGTGGGGGAGAGTCATGTAGGGGAGAGTCTTGTGGGACTGAGCCCTTAGCCTGTGGGATCTGACACTAACTCCAGGTAGACAGTGTCTGAATTGCGTTAAATTGTAGGACACCCAGCTGGTAGCGGAGAATTGCTTGTTGTGGAAAAATCTTCAACACTCTGCTGACCAGAAGTGTCAGGAGTGTGTGTGAGGAGTAAAGGAGACACACAAGGAAGTGACTCAGAAGGGAAGACCTCCCCTCCCCACCCCACCCCCCCTATACAATGGTAAAAAACTGATTTTTTTCCTCATTGCAACAGTGAAGGTGGGCGAAGAAAAACTCAGAAACTCTTCAAAAGTACACAGTTTGCCAGTGTGGGAGTATCCAGCCTAAGAAGTCTTACTTTTGACCTGCAACGCTTGTCGATGTCCCTGTGAAATGCGTTTCTTGGTGCTCGCTGCCTCCTGCCCTGCCCTCCCTTACAGAAAGCAGATGTGCCCCTCTTGGCTTGAGAGGTCATCCCGGGACACCGAGCGTCTGACCTCCCCTCGTCCTTAAGTGAAAGCAAACGAAGGGTTCCGAGTAACATCAGAGAAGTTAAGATCGCAGTGGGGGCCACGCTGCACTTGGGCAGATCTGACTCCCTTTCAAGCCTCAGCTGAGCTACCCCGGGGGAGCGTGGATGACGGATGGCAGAGGGAGCTGCATGCAGGAAACATCGGGCTGCCCACCGTCCTCCCGGTTATTGATTGGGCTCTGGGGTGATAGGACAGAGGAAGTTTCCGCTGCGATGCACGAGTACAGTTTGAAAGGTTTCATTTATCTTATGAAACTCTCTGAGCTCAGAGAGGTTTCTGCTGCTTCTCCCCAAACTGGCCTGGAGGCATGACTCCAGGAGACAACAGCAGGAAACATTCTGAAAATGGCTTTTAGGATTACGATGTGAAATAGGATACTATTGTTGCATATCCCTTATGGCAAAAAAAACATTTTTTTAATGATATTAATGAGTGTCAGAGAGGATGAGGGGAAGTGTGCATTCTAATATGTTGTTGGTGGGAGTATAAATTGATAAAGCCTTTTAGGAAAGCAGTATGGCAGCCAGCATCTATCAAAATGACAAATGGGCACGACCTTTGACCTGTCAATTCCACTTCCAGGAATCTGTCCTACAGAAAAACTTGCACGTGTGCACAGAGATGTGTTCAAAAGAATGTTTCGCTTCAGCATTGTTTGTAATAGAAAAAAATCAGAAATAAATAGGGAAGCAGTTTGACAAATTATGGTTCATACGTTATCATGTAGCCGTTAAAAAGAATGACATTCTGTCCAGTCTGACACGGGAAGATCTCCCAAAGAATATCATTAGGTGGCGGGGCTGGGGAATCAAGTCACAGAACTAACAATAATATGGTGACATTTGAAGAAAATTGCATGAATATAAAACATTTTATAATTAATGAGAATGGTGAAAAAAATAAAACAGGGAGAGAGGGTAGAGATTGGGTGGTGTGGGTCGACTTCTCTGCAGAAGTGACATGGGGCAGAGGAGTGAATGACAAGGCCTCAGCCACACAAAAATCAGGAAGGAGAGTGTGGCAGACCACGGGAGCAGCTGGAGCAAAGTCCCACAGGCAGAGAGAGGAGCCGGGCTGGTGCTGAAATCAGTGGGCTTTGAGGAAGACCAGCAGGGAAGGGCCTCGTGAGCAGGGAAGAAGTTTGGGATTTTATTCTAAGCCCAGGAGAATGATCTGAGTTATATCTTTGAAAGCTCGCCTGGCTGTCGGGTGGAGAATGAATCGTGGGGGAGCATGAGCGGACGGAGCGAGCCCAGTTAAGTGGCAATTACAGGAGTCCGGGTGAGAAATAATCGTCACGTGCCTACTAATCATCAGGCCTCCTATCACTTACCTCTGAAGGGGACACGTTCATCTACATCTCACAGGTGTTTGATAACTAAGATATTATTTCGAAAAGTAAAAAAGCCTATATTAAGTGGAGGGCAATTATAGTAGGATTAAATTTGTTAGAGTTCATTAATTAAGCAGAGTATTTTGTTATGATCATATCCGATTTGGTTACATCTTTTCCCCAGAACACGCAGTTTAGTCAGTGACCTGATATCATGTTGTTAGTTTGTGAAATGGGCTGCAGTACTGTTTCGAGGAGACTCTGGGAGTCATGAAAACCTGACCAAAATTCCTAAGTAAGGAGTAAGGTCCCACATTCTCATGCTCTTACGCGTACCGTGCATGTGCTTAAACATGTCTCTCTCTCTAGTTTTGTTCCTTTTTTTAGCTAAAGTTACAGTGCCCCCTAGAAGACGAGACTTTACTTTTCATCCTAATTTTAAACTGAACAAATATTTTCTTTTGGATGAACCTTCTCAGCATTTTCCTGAAAATATAGGGTGGACACCTGAAGAATCACGGAAATTCACCCTGGGCGGTCCACAGCTCTGTTCTTGGAATGTAAAAGATGAGTTTTGTGACCTTCTACAGAGAGGGCAGTTCTAATTAGAGAGGAAAAAGAAAGCCAGGATTAGGTAAATCTGCAGTTAACCTGGGCGGGGCTCGGATGGACTCTCCCAAACATTCTTAAGATGCCGTATTTCTGATTATTCAAAGATCTTGGCCTGGCAATCTGGAGCACATGATCTCAGGTCAGCTCCTTACACAGCCCTGATCCTGAGACAGCTTTCACAATCTCCTTGTGTGAACGAACAGCCAGCGCCTAACATGGCAGGGTTCTAATGCTTTAGAACTAGCACCCAGCGTAACGCAGCAAACCCTGTCCTCCAGAATACCTCAGATATCAAGCCACAGTGATTTCTTTTCCCCCCAGCAGCCTAATCTTGAATCCAATGGCTCTAGCCTGCTCTGGTCCCTCTCCTGTCCCCCGTGGTTTTCCAAGAAGACCAGGAAGACCCCTATTCCTAAGTAAGCTCTACATTAGTCGTTCATAACCAAGGTACATGACGCAGTGCCTGGAGATAATTCTGACTGCCCCAGTTGGAAGGGGGTACTACAGGCTGTTAGTTGGAAGGGGCCAGGGATGCTGCTAAATATCCTACAATGCACAGGACAGCCGCCGCGCCCCCCTCCCCGCCCCCCGCCAACAAAGAAATATCTGGTCTAATACATCAAGAGCGCCAAGGTTAAGAAACCAGGTTCTAGATAAACAAAACAAGGCCTCCGTCTGAAAGGTAAAGTGGAAATGCGTAACGCTAAGACGGGCGGAAGAATCACGGCCCCCAGAGAAGAAAACCCGAGCGGCTTGGGACTTCAGAGTCTCTGCCTTTCTGCTCCTTTTAGCACAAGGGACTGTCACTGGAAAAAGCGACCAAGCCAAATACCATTATGACAAAATGCCCCGGGTGACAAAGGGCTTTCCAAACTGTCCTTGAGTGTTGTAAAAAATCGGCTCCATGATTCCTGCTCATCCCAGAGGGCTGCACATGGAGACTTGCCCTTGCTTGAGTGAAGGACGGTGACCTGGGATTAGCTCCTCGTCACCTGCCTCCTGCCTTCCCTGGCTGCCCCTTCCCTTCCCTTCGCTTTTACAAACCGAGTCCCACTCTAGGGAGTCCCACGGCTTTGAAAATCCCCCTGGGCTGAACGGTTTCTGTGCACAGTGGTTAAAGGGCACAAAAAGGATTTTGGAACAAGCAGACTGAGCGATTTAGGGAACTCTTGGCCAAAGATCAAGGGAGACTCTTTCTCCTTGCAAGTCCTAATTAATTAATTGGTTCTTTATGAAAAGCTGTGAGGGAATAATTCAGACAAGTGGCAGTGAAAGGACTTTTTAGCAGCCTATATTCCAGAATAATATACAGTAACCATGTAAAACAAATTGCACTGGTGTCTTGGCACTCTGCTGGTAAAGAATTTTTTTCCTGCAAGTTCAAGTAGCAGGGAGCTCTTTGCACCATCCTGGCGGGAGTGGACAGAGAGGCTGGTCCCTAGTGCAGCTCCTTGGAAGGAAATGCCTCCCACCTCTCGGGACAGGAGTGTCTGTCTGTTCTACAACCTGGTGATTAACAACCCTGAAATGTGTTATAGTTACTACTTTCCTTTCCTCGTGCAGACCCAAGCAGTGGGCTGCTGCTCAGAACAGAGTAAGGCAGTTGTGCCACACAGCTCACACTTCTGGCCCCTATACACTCGCACACACATGCACACACCCTGGTGTTCCATCCACACGAATTTAGAAATTTATAAGTATGATATGAAGTAGAAAAGGTCGGAGAATCGTTTTTTCTAGGCACGTTAGGCACAGGTTTTTGTAATTTTTCAATAATTTCAGACTTAGATATAAGTGGCAGAAATAGTACCAAGTACTCTCACATTACTTCAGAAACCGTTTGATAGTAAGTCGCCTCTTTGCTCCTAAATACTTCAGTGTGCATTTCCTAATAAAAAGGACAACTTAATGACAGGTCGTTAGGCTCGTTCTTTTCCAGATGAAGGGAGGCCGAACGCTTGACAAATGGCTTAAAAGTCTGGGTCTGAAAAATAAGATTTTCCAAGGATCTTCCGGTATATCTGGGTTAAATCCTGGCTTTAATACTTTCCGGCAGTGGGACTGTTAGGCCTTCTGAGTCCCAGTTTCTTCACCTGTAAAATGGGGATAACGCTGGTATCTCTTCGATAGGTTGCTGGGAGGCTCAAATGATTTAAATAAGACCAAACAAGACTTAAATAAGTCACTAAATAACACTATGCGCGGACAGGGAAACATACCTAGGACACAGCGCTCAATAACCATAGTGCTTCAGTATCGGCTACCATTATCTCTTTTTCTATTCAGTTCTCATTTTCTTGTAATCATTCAGGATTATTATTCTCCAATATTTCTCCAACCACTGTCCTTTGCTATGAAGCTCACCCCACAGTTGTCATCGGCGGAGCTGGCACTGAGTGCACAATTTCCCTAATTTATCTCTCTCTCTTCACAGCCAGGCTCCCTCCCTCCCCCCATACACATCAATCTTCTGTTCAATTTAACAGTGACAAATTTAGAAATTTATAAGCATACTATAGAACAGAAAAGATCAAAAGCTCATTGCTTGTAAGGTTATTAAAGTACCTGTGCTTTAAAGTAGGGCAACCACAAAGAATTTGGTATGCCTGCGAACACATCTCTTAACAAGCAGCAGGCAGTGATTCGAGTGAGCACTGCTGAGGAGAGGGAGATAGCCTGGCCCCTGGGCATTTGGGTCAACCAGCTGCACTTTCTCTCTCGGCATGGATAACCAGGTATTGGTTAGTAAGGAAAAAAAAAAATGAATGTTAAAAATATACTTAGTATGTGCCTGGCACTTTCACAAGATGTTTAGATAGTTCCACTTTCAAGCATTTCTTTTTTGAGAAGTATAGCTTTTAAAATCCAACAACAACAGCACATACTCATTAATCACCATGACCGACGGGGGAAGGCCGAAGAAAGGCCTGGAAGCAGAACGCTATAGTATGGCTCCATCTACAGCTGAGTTTTCTCTCCAGGGACCTGTGGGGTGTGCAGTTTCTGGGAACAGGGTGGCTTCTGCTGAGCCACAGCCTTGGGCTCACGTTTACGAGGCGGGCTCTGCCAGCCGCAGCTGCAGCTGAAAATCACAAGCAGCCTTCAGTGTGTCCCGCGTGGAACCTTCTGCCTGTCTCTAGAGCACACGTTCATCCTCTTACGTTTCTTCTTCCGACCTTGCACGACTATTCACCTGTAGGATCGGCCCCAGGCTCCCAAGGAGAGTACGTCTGGCCCTTTGACTGTGAACCCCGCACCTACTGCCACAGCCCTCAGCATGCTCCTCTTCCCCAGTGCCGTGGACTTGTGAACACACCCACCGGCGCCTTCACCCATGTGTTCCTTCTGCCTCAAATGCCTTCCCCAGCTGGTAACACCTGCCAGCCCTTCAAAGTTCAGTTCGCCACGCCTCCTTCCCTGGCCTTCAAAGACGCATTGATACTTTCCTTCCACAGCTCCACGGACATCGCCATAATAGGTTTGATCACATTTTCTTTGGAGAAGCTCTAGGGTAGGACTGTGGCTTACTCTTCTCTGCAACCCCAGTGCCCAGCCCCTCCTTCCAACCAGACTTTCGTTAATTCTCAACGAACATTCATGATGTGCGCAAATCTGCACTGAACTTTTACGTGTATGTGTAAAAGTGTGGCCACCTTAAAAACCAGAATTCCCAGTCTGAAGGTGAATTTCTCACACACAAATGTGGTAACTTTGGGGGGAAAAGTTCTACCTTCATATATGCTAGTTCTGTGAATTGAAATTCCTAACATCGCCTCCTATAGATTTTAAGCAATAAATAAAATAATAGTAGGTAAATTAACACTTCCTCTGAATATTCAATGAATTATTTTTTCTCTTGTTATCTAGAACATTCGTTTACTCCAACAAAAAGATGCCGCTTGCCACTGAAAAGAGAGAGAGAGAGAGAGAGAGAGAGACTATCTAACGGATTCTCCATCATGCTGTGAAGCCCATCTGTACCTGATTCTGAAATCGTTCGGGAAGACACACAGATAGAAATAAAATACTTCCCTACATGCTTTGAAAGGGTCTTTTTATATCTCAGCTATTTTAACATAATAAAGAATAAGGGCCAAGTTCCCACCGACACAGCATTTTCACGCTCGTGAACACAACACACAGCACACACGCTTGGTAATCTGTGTGGTCACCAGCCCAGCATCCTCAAGACGGTACTGTCCACAGAGAACATGTGCTGTGTGTGTGGGTGTGTGTTTAACTCAATCCAGATTAAAGGTATACGTCCAAACCACTTTTAACAGAGCAAACCACCAAATTCAGAGTAAACAATCTTTAATCTTTGATTCGTCGAGGTTTTTCCTCCTTAATGACTATTGAAATACAAAATTATGCTGGGGGAGGGGTTAGCCTGTATTTCTCTTCATGGGCTCAGTCTCCGCCCATCCCGACATCATCTATACATTGCGGGGCTTGAGGCAGTGTGGCAGCTTTCCTCAAGAATGGTGGTGACATCATAGTCCAAGTCCCCTCTGACCCCACACGCTTGTGTTCCCAGGGATCTCCCCGCTGGAATCTGGAATTCGTTTTGACACAGGTCACCGAGTGCCATGTGAACAATGAGGAGGGAGTGGGCGGTGGGCAGAGTGTCTGTGTCCCGTGGGGTCTGTCTCCCTGATTCCACCCTGAGATCAATGGCTGCTCTGTGGGATGGAAGTCAAAGGGACAGGGGTTGGCCCCTCTCCCCTGCAGGCGCTCCAGCTTGAGAAGAGAGCGGATTTGTCTCGAACACGTTCTTTCTGACCCATTTTCTCTTTCACGTCTGTGAAGATCACGTGCCGAGCCAAAAGACAGCCCCAGATTTCCTCCTAGGCAACGCCAAGCCCCTACTGTGCGCCAGGGCACTGCGCCGAGTGCCAGGAATGCAAAGAAGTCCTGCCCTGGAGCCCCGGGGGAGTTTACATGTCATCGGGGGGAGAAAGACTCATGAACAGATCATTTGAGTGCAGCGCCCACGTGCCCAGGCGGTTGTCGAGCTTACGGGAGATAATACATGCAAGCGCTGAGCAAGTACGAGGAGCGCCCTGAGCTCGAGCCGGCTTCTCAGAAGCAGAAGGTGAAGCAAGAGCAGGAGGGGGAACTTCCAGAGCATCTCATGGCAAACCTTCCCTTCTCAGCAGTTCCTCCGGGCACAAGGCGAGGCTGCCTCCTGCTTCCACCTGGTGTGGTGACAACGCCACCCTTTCTGTCCTTCTTTCCTCCCTCCCTCCTCTCCCTCCTTTGTTTTTCCTCTCCCTTCCTTCCTCCACCCTCCTTCCCTCTCTCTCTCCTTTCTTTCTTTGCTCATTTTCTTTCTTTCTTTCTTTCTTTGCTCATTTTCTTTTCTTTCTTTCTTTCTTTGCTCATTTTTCTTTCTTTTCTTTCTTTCTTTCTTTCTCAGCAACAGCAACAGCAACAGCAACAACAACAACAGCAACATATATATACTCCTCCTCCTTTCCTCCACACTCCACTCCACTCCCTCTTATTCTTCCTTCCTTTCCTTCCTTCCTTCCTTCCTTCCTTCCTTCCATGCTTCCTTCTTTCCTTCCTTCCTTCCTTCTCTCTCTTTCTTTTCTCTTTTCTCCATTGCTCTGTGAGTGTCCACAGGGAGTCCTTGGGCGGGAAGAACAGCAGTACATTTCTCCTCCCTCTGACCAGAGTCAGCAATTGGGGACATTTTATAGCTGTGGGGTTGAGGGCGGGGGGCCTTTTCTAGGATCTGCCCAGTGTCCGAGACGTGAAACAGCTCCCACCCTCTCAGTCCCAGTTTCCTGGACTTATCCCCGTGGTATCGGAAAATCACTTCTCCGTCTCTATTAACAGCCTCTTCCCCCTTCTCTGCCCGTGGAGGGGAACCCTGGGATCCCACAGTCCTCTCTGCCAAATTGGGGTCAAGGGAAAGGACAGAACTGAGAGAAAGCGGACCAGGAGGATTGATGCCCTCTGGGAAGTAGCTCTGTGAGTTGTTGCTGGAAGAGAAATACATAAATCCTGAGGATGAGATGAGGAGAGAAGACGCGACCCTTCTGGGCTCACGGAGAGTTTGGGGTGTGGAGAGAGGCGACAGTATTTGAGAGGTCGTTGTATTCGAGATGCACTTGGTGAGAGAGATTTTTTTTTTAAATCTCCCTGTCGCTCCGTTTTCAGCAGAACACCCTTTAGTGTTCTTTGAGAGCTTTTAGCAGAGATTAAGATTTCGTCGTGGGTTACTGTTCAGCCGTCCGAGGGTTGTTTCTCTGAGCATGACACCACGTCAGGGCTGCGTCACCCACCGGGCAGCCACGCTTTGTGTGGGCTACACCGACATTCACGGAATTCGATCAAAGTCAGCTCTTCTAACCTCTTCCTTTCGCTGCAGAAAAAGAAGCAGAAAGGTGCCAGAGAGGCCTCAGCTCCTCGTCTCTCACCAACTCCCCGACCGAGGCGGGGGCCTGCCCTGTTCTCCCGCTGCCGACAGAGGATGAGGGAGGTCGGCGAGGTGAGCGGAGGGCACAGTCCCGCATCCCGGCCGCCTTCCTGCCGCCAGCGGTTCTGGTCCTCTCTCTGCCTCGTGTAGGCCACGTGGCTTTGGGCAAGTCGCCTCGTAGCGGAGCCTCAGTTTCTTCCTCTCCGAGATTAGATTTATGGGGGCAACTAGCCTGCAACGTAGTTGAGAAGTTCGAACAAAAGCAAGGAAGTGTGATTTGACCGGAAAGTGTCTGATGACACACAATGTCCATTTTTTCCTCCCACCAAAGAGAGTCCTCTCACTTCAACCTAC